>NW_022900931.1:66572990-66606633 GCF_012274545.1 Fukomys damarensis
GGGCCCGCCCCCCGGGCCTCCCCTCGCAGTCTCCTCTGTGCAGGGGAAGTGGCGTGTCCTGTGCTGTGACTTCAGGGTTCTTGCTGTCTAAGTTCCATCCCTGGGGAAAATGTGCCCCTCGGGAGGCGGCTTCTCATCCCTCCCCTCCCTTGTGAGCAGTGGGCAGAGGGGTCAGGAGAAATAGACCCATAAACAGATGGCGGGTAGAGGACGGGTGAGGGATTGGCAGAAATGCTGAGAGTGAAAGAAGCAGCTAAGAAGCGGGGGATGGCAAATAGAGAAATTTAAAAATGTTCATCTCCAGAGAGACGAGGGATGGGGCTGGAAAGGGGAGGCGCTGAGGAGAGCAGGAGGAGAGGAGAGATGATCTGCAGCCTTGGCAGACAGTGAGGTGTTAGGACAAGAAGGGGTGGCAGGGGACAAGGGGGTGTGGCGTCCAGAGAGGGTGACGAGGAGGCTGCACCAGGCCGGGGGATGAAAAGCGTTGATGAGGGAAGAAAGGCAGAAATAGATGGAGATGGGGAGCAATCAGACGACCGAGGTGAAAGAGGGACTAGAGGTGAAAGGGGTTACAAGGATGAGGCAGAAAAGATGGAGGGGAAGGAACTTGGGTGAGAAATAGTGGCAGAGAGGGAAACACAATGAGAAGAAATTGTAGTAGAGGTGAGAAAGGGAAAGAAAAGCTGGAGAGAAGTTAGAATGAGAGAGAAAAGCAGGCAGGGAGAAAAGCGGGGAGGAGGAGGGGGCCCTGGATCTAGACGGCGGTGGTCCATTGGATATACATCCTTAAGTTGTGACATATTGATTTCCGTACAACTCAATGAATTTAAATTTGTTTGAGTCGTACAGATGAAAAGGAGACTTGAACTCCTGCCTGTAAGGCATGTGTGTTGTGCAGCTTTGGAAATTAGAGGATAGCTTCCCCTTTGTAGTCACTATTCAGGATGAAGGTGGTGATTTGACTGCTTTCAGTTGCGGGTTACCCTGTTTTCCTGGGGTGGACTGTGATTTGGGAGTGAGATAAAGGAAAACAGTGGTTTTCCTCCTTGAACTTGATAGTGAACACAACAGCACAGAGTACTCCACTTCTGGTCGTGAAATTGTATTAGGATTTCGGCTGATTGAGAATGCACTTCCTGAAACACCAGTATAGCGTTCTTTGAGTTAATTTGGATCTGACAGTCTCTCCCTGGAGACAGCATCTGATCCCACCCTGATGTCAGTTGTATGTAGTACCAGGTTGGGACCTAAACTGCTGTCTCACGGGCTCTAAATAAGGGATCCCCATGATGCAGCTGCTCAGGTTAATTTGTCAGATTTTCTCACAACATTCAGGAAAACACTACTAAGGTTTACCCATTGATAAAAAGGATGCAGATGAATAGGTAGGTAGACCCTGTGTAATCCTCAGCAGCTCAGGTTGGATAACTTTGTGCTTCCTGGGACTTGGCTGAATATCTCTTGGGTATATTTTAAAAATCAATTAATCAGTAAATTATGTAACTTTTATTGTTCTTTTTCATTATGTGGTGCTGGGGATTGAACCCAGGGCCTCATGCATGCTTGGCAAGTGCTCTACCACTGAGCCACATGCTCAGCCTTCTGCCCGTACTATTTGTAATATAGAAGATGAAAGATTGTGTTTTCACTTATAAAATAAATTAAAATTACATACTTAAAACAGGCATGGAAACTAATTTCAAGATTCCTTTGAGCTTCAGGAGAGAAGTTTGCCAGTTTCGGCCAAATTTGTTCTACTTCTAGAAGTCCCTCCCTGCCTTCCTCTCCTGCAGTATCCTCCCTGCTCACTGCTCCGGCCACACAGGACTCTTGCCTTTCCCTGGGGACACTGTAGCTCCTTGTTTAGGCAATGCCTTCTATGCTGTCTGAGCATAGATCTCACTGGCACATCGGCTGCAGGTGGCAGACACCTTCTTTCCTAGGTCTTTGTTCTGGTATCAGCATCTTCACGGAGACTTCTGTGGCCTCTCCCGCTTCCAGTGACATCCTAACCACACACCCACCCCACCTCTGGTAAATGTTGCCTCTGCAAGTTTCTGATCCTTCCCAGTCCACTGCCTGGATCCTGGGGGCACCAAGGCTCCAAAGGGAGAGCCGAGCTAGAAGGTGGGAGGGGGGCTGGGCTTGTCCTCTTGGCTCCTCCCAGAGAGTCCCTTTCCCTTGGTCAGCCTGGGACCAAGCCTTAATATATTAAAGTGGATTCTGTTCTCTGCACAGACTGTGTCCTGCCTTTCTTAGGCCCAAGATCAGCTGGTGATCCAGAGAATGAGGCGGGTGTGCCGTGCTCGGTTTGGATAGCGCTGGGTCTGTGCACTGGCGAAGTCCTCTGGAAGGGAGTGAGCTCTGAGGTGTCAAGAAGTCTCTTGTTGGTCTTCCTGCAGGAGTGTGTGTCCCTGCATATGAGGTCCCCGGTGTCCCCCCACCCCACCGCCCTTCTACCCCCTCCGTATGCAGTGCCTGGTCCTCCCTGTGTGTGAGGCTGTGGTACAGGAAGCGCATGTGTCCATTCTGAGCATTAACTGTGTGTTTTCAACATTCAGGTTTGACTCCCCAAAATTCGTGCTGCCTGCGGGAGTTTGGAAGAGGAGGAGGCAGGAAGAACAGGAGTCCGGAATGGCTCTTGGTCAGGTAAAGTGATGTTGTCAGTCGCCTGTTCTCATCTCCCTCCATCCCGAAGTGCTGTGCATGGGAGCTGCGACCCTCTGATTCTGTCATTTGCTTGCTCAGTCTTCCCTGGGCCACTCTCAGCCCTCTGATGTCCACTAAGACGCCTCACTGCAGTCAGTGGCCGGGACCTGCGCTGTGAAGGGACTGCACTGCTCATGGTCCTGGGAAGGGCTTCCTGCCAAGGCAGGGAGCGGAGACAGATGTGGGGCCTGTGTCAGTGCTGTGGGCAACAGGATTGATTTGGGCACGTCTGGATGTAGATGGAAGACGTTCATGAAGTCACTTATTAATATAAACAAATACCTCCTAAGTTCTGGAAAAGCAGACCTGTGGGGGGGAGGAACTGTCTTCCACCGATAACATTAGCCATCCAGTAAGACTTGTTTCTAAGTTCCTTTATGTTTCACAGTATAGAGAAAAGTGAAGCTGTTTGTACTTCCACATGCCAATTCCTTGTGAGTCTGAGTAATTTTCATGGCTTTGTGGATATGTTTATAAAAAGGATTTCCGTATGTTGCTCAGTTTTATTTTCATGTGGTTTAGGAGCTATTTATGTTTTGTAGTTTACTAATTTATGTATACCCTGTTGTCTTGGGACAGGGGATGGAACCTGGGGCCTTCGCTCTCTAAGTGGCACCCCTTGTCCTTTTTTGATTTTCTTAATTTTGAGACAGGGTCCCAGTCGCTAAGTTGCCCAGGCTGAATCTTCCTGCCTTAGCTTTCCACTGTGCTGAGAGGGTTGGGCCATCGTGCCTGTTTCACAGTCTCATTTTTTTACACTATACTTTAGTTTTTCTTCAGTACTAAGGATTGAACCCAGCCCTTGCATGTTTTTTGTTTTGAGACAGGGTCTGGGTTGGCCAGGCTGGTCTCGAACTTGTGACACTCCTGTCTCAGCTTCCCAAATAGCTGGGCTTGTAGGCACGCCCCACTGCACCCAACTGTTAGCTTGTTATTTCTTCATGGAGAGCTTCCCTTAGTACAGGTTGTAAAGTACTATGTTTTGTTTTGTTTCGATTTCATGTTTTACTCTTTAGTTTTTCAATTTTTCAATTTCATTTAATTTTTGAGAAAAGATCTTGGTAAGTCACTAAATTGCCCAGGCTAAGTGCAAACTTTAGATCCTCCTGCTTCGCAGAGCCCTGGGATTGTAGGTGTGCACCGCCACATTGGGCTGAAGCTGATATTTTATTGTTTATTGTGTTCTTTGTAACACACATTACCTCTTTCTATGTTGTGTATCCCTTAATGTAGAGTTATAATTCTTTTTATGCTTTTAGGAAGATTCTCTGCCCCAGTTAAAAGTGATCTATATATTTTTGTAGGCTTTTCTTTCTCCATTTGTCACCGTTTCATTCCAACTTGGTCTCTTTCCGGCATTCCTACAAGGCAGAGATCGTGACCAGGTCCCTCCACTTTTGCCTGGAGGGCTCTCAATTTCTTCTCAGTCTTTGCAGGTAGTTTTGCTGGATGCAGTATTTTTAATTGGTGATGTTTTTCTTGTAGCACTTTGAACATCCACAGTTCTTTTGTAGCCTGCAAGGGTTCTGCTGAGAAATTAGATATTCGGAGGAGCTTGCTACCGTACAGTGTCACCTTTCTGTTGTTGCTCTCAAGATTTCTACCCCCAGCCCCTGAGTGCTAGACATGGAACTGAAGGCCTCACACACACTAGGCAAGCACTGTACCACTGAGCTTTATCTCCAGCCCATGTCTCTTACTTTTGATGCTTTGATTATGATGTTTTCTGGTTTAGATCTGTCACATTTATCCTCCTTGGATTTCTTTAAGCTTCTTGAAGTTAGGTCTGTATTTTTCAAACTTGGAACATCTTGGACCATCACTATGGTCAGATCGATTCTGTACCCCTTTTTCTTCCTGTGAGATGCACATGATGTTATCCCCTAAGTCTCTTAGCCACCTTTACTCTCTTGCCCTTCTTTGAGACCATGCCTCATGAGGTTGTTAAAGCTGGCCTTGAACCAGTAAGTAGCTCAGGCTGGCCTCACACTTGTGGAGATCTTCCTGCCTCAGCCTTCTGAATGCTAGGATGATAGGTGTGTGCCACCATGCCTGGCCATCTTTTGTAAATCCATTTCTTTTTTTCTTCTGCCTGGTCAGGTCTGCTTTTCAACCTCTCAAGTTTAATTTTAGTTACTTTAGTTTTCAGTTCTAGAATTTCTTTGTAGTTCTTCCTCATAGTTTCTGTGTTTGTTAATATTCTCATTTTAGTCATTGTTTTTCTGATTTCCTAACATTCTGTGTTTGCTTTCTTAATCATTCAGTATGGAATGATTGAAACTCTCATTTTCAGTTCTTTGGTAGTTTATATGTCTCTGATTCCAGGCTGGCCTTGAACTGTGGCGATCCTTCTTTCTCAGCCTCCCGAGTGCTGGTATCACAGGCATGTGCCACCATGCCTGGTTCAGATGTGCATTTTTTTATGTAATGTTGGGGATTGATCCCAGGGGCTTCACACCAAGCTATATCCCTAGTCCCTTTTTTACTTTTTAGTTTGAAATGGGCTAAGACATTTAGTTGCCCAGGTTGAACTTGAATTTGCGGTCAGCTGTGCTTGGCTTTGTTTGCTTGTTTCTTTATTTTGTTTTTGTTGTCCTTTGTATGTTAGATAGGGTCTTCCTATGAACTCAGGCTGGATTCATACTCACAAGTACAGAATTATGATGTGCACCACCGTGCCCATCCAGCACGTTTTTTAATAAAGGACAGTTTTTATGTTTTTGCTAGTTAAGCTTTATCTTATTTTCTGCAGCCTTAAATTTGCTATGCATTATCATGTTAATGAGTTGACACTACTGTAGTAAGAATACTATGTATCATGTGCTTGCACTGTAGATATATAGTGACTTTGTTCAAAGTTCTGTATTGTCCTTCAGCTTGCTTAAGCTTTCCTCTTTTGGTCATCTATTATTGATTTACTTTGGAAGCTCTGTTACCTCACTGATTCTTTGGGTCCAATTCCAGTGCTCAGACACCAGGGGACAGGTGCTTTCCCTCTCATTTTTAGCTCATTTACCTGAGCAAAATCCATTTGGTGTCTGTGACACAGCTCATCCTCAGTTAGATGAAATCCTGTGCCTGTCTTTCTCTCTTGGGATGTTATGTCACTGTAGGAGCTGGTACAGTGTGTGTTAAATGCTCGGTGCCTGGAAGTGTTCCCAAGCTTTAGTCATTGCTGTTGCTGTCCTCGTGGTTTTAAAATTCTGACTTAAAAAAAAAAAAAATCCCTATGGACCCTCATCTCTGATGAAACCACCTGTGCACAGCTTACCTCGCTATTGAATGTGTAGCACTTGGTGGGTCAAACGTGTCTAACACCTCCGTAGAGGTTATTTGTGTGCATTTCTCCTCTTCTTTTCCTTTCCCTGTCTGTCTCTTTTTCTGTACTAGGGGTTGAAGGCAGGGCCTTTGCATTAAACTACATCCTTAGCCCTTTTTAAAAGCTTTATTTTGAGACGGGATCTTGTTAAGTGGCTCCATTGCCCAGACTAGACTCAAATTTGCAGTCCTTCTCCCTCAACCTCCTAGAGTTCTGGGATTACAGGTGTGCACCACCTCGCCTGGCTCTTAGTCTTAGTCTTATTGGTGACCAGTCCCCTTCCTAAAACTACCCAGGGTTCTCTTGTCATCTTATTAGCATACAGCAGCGTCTTTATTACCTAGCGATTCCAAGTGAACTGTGTGTCTGAAAGCACCCGCCAAGACCAGGTAACGTCACAGCATGGATTTGGCTCGCTCACTCCAATTAAATCTTTCTTTACAGCTCGTGTTTTTTTCTTTATGTGAAGATCATAACTAGGACATGGCCTGCTGGTGACACGTGCTTTTCATTGTAGGGACACTTGACATTCAGGGACGTGGCCGTAGAGTTCTCCCGGGAGGAGTGGAAACGCCTGAACCCTGCTCAGAGGACTTTATACAGGGACGTGATGTTGGAGAACTACAGGAACCTGGTCTCCCTGGGTGAGGACGGCTTCCTCCAGAAACTGGGTCTGCCTTCTGTATAGTTTCCTCTCATGTGCCTCTGTGGTTCCCTGCGTTATCTGGCTGAAGTTGAAGCTTTGTTGACAAAATCGAAAAGCACCCTCTGAACTTTAGCCATGCCCTCTCTAGGTTTTCCGCCTACTGTTGTTACATCAGGGTGGTTATACAATTTAAGTGCGTGCACAATCTCCTGGAAGACATTGCCTGTTTTGTAATGCTGGGGATCAAACTCAGGCTCACATGTGCTAGGCAAATGTATTAACATCCTCAGCCCTTGTGGCAGACTTTTAAAATATCCAAATCTTTGTTTTTCTCTCCCTGTTCTTTTGATGCAGTAGTTCTTGAGAAAGAACTAGATGTCTGCATATTAAAGCATTCCCTAAGCCGGAAGGAATAAATCAATGGGTGATTTTGTGAAATATTTTTCTAAATCCAGCTGTAATGTTCTCTGTCTTCACATAAACATAGAACTGAATTCTGGAAAAGCCACAAAATACTGTTTTCCTTTCTGTTTATGAATAGGAATCTTTCTTCCTAACCTGAGTGTTATTTCCATGTTGGAGCAAGGGAGAGAGCCCTGGACTGTGGAAAATGAAATGAAAATAGGAAGAAATAAAAATGGGTGGGAATATAGCAAAGGACGGAACACAGGTAAGACAAAGTAGATAGAGGAGCTGTTCCTTGACATTGGTCTGGGCAGGTTTTGGGGATTTGATTCCTAAAGCTCAGGCAGCAGAAGGAAAAATAAAAAGTAAATTGCATCAAAAGAAAGTGGTTCTGTGCAGCAAAGCAAACCAAAGAAAATATTTGTAAGCCATACATCTGGTGGAGCATCAATATATAAAATGTATAAAAATACTGAAACAAGTAGCATTGACACAATTAAATGGGAAAAATAATTTAATAGACATTCCTCGAATGTATAAAAATGAGTAAGATAAAAGAAAAGATGATCGATATCACTAACAATGGGAAGGGGAATTTAAGCCTAATAACACTTTCTACCTATCAGAATAGCTTTTGTCAGAAAGATAAAGATAAGTATTGATAAACATTTGCAGAAAAAGTAACTGTTGATGGAAATGTAAACTAGAAAAGCCGTTATGGAGAATTATATGGTTTCCTTAAAACTCAAAAGGGCTGAGAATGTAGCTTATAAGCATAGCACTCACCTAGTACGATGGTCCTGGTTTGATCCCCAGCAGTATAAAAAAATGCAAAATAAATTTAAGTAAAAATAGAATTACTGTGTAATCTAGCAATCTAGATTCTGAGCATATATACAAAGAATTTGAGATCATGATATCCAAGAAATAATTCGCAGTCCATGTTTTCTGCAGCATTATTCACAAGAGACAAGGTACGTAATTGACCTGATGTCTATCAACAGATAATGCATTAAGAACATGTATATAGACAGATGGGGATAGTGGTCAGCCATCAAAGGAAGGCAGTTCTGTTTACAACAACGTGTATCCATCTGGTGAACCTTTTACTAAGTGAAATAAGTCAAGCAGAGAAATAAAATACTACATTCTCACTTATAAGCAATCTAAACCACTTGGCCTCCTAGGAGTATAGAAAATGATGGGCTGGTAGCTGGGTATAACAGGAAGTTGTTGGTAAAGGGTATGTTTTACAAAGAAGAAACTAACAAATTTTTGAGGTGATGTATATGGTAATAAGTTTTTATCATTTCCACATTATAAACATCATGACATTAATTCATTCCATATATTTATAATGTTAGGTATTCAGTGAAACATAAGAAAACCATATGCTGTTTCTTGTATACTGTTTCTTGGAAACCTTGCTTTTTGTTTTTTGAGACAGAGTCTCACTGTGTAGTTGAGGCTAGACTTGAACTCACTAGATAGCTGTGACTGACCTCAAATTCACAGTGAACCTTGCTTCAGCCTCCTGTGTGCCTCCGTGCCTGGCAAGCCATGCTTTTTCTTAAGAGAAAATTATTCATAATTACAGTCTATAACTTTGTATAAATGTAGTTACTCTTGCCTGGTCATTTTATCATGGTTTACTTGAATTTTTTTGTAATTTTGCTGATGATCTACAGGTGATGATTTCTCAGCATGCATTATACAGTACAGCTGTCACACACTAGTTGTTAATGTTACAAATACCTTCTGTGTGTAGGTATGGATAGTTTTATAACAGAAATTCCAAAACATGTTTTTTTCTGGCATTAATTTATTGAATTCTTCCTCTTTTTCCACTGCTTTTACTGTTTTGCAATTAAAAGTTACCATTTATTAGCTCATTACATAAATTTGCTGTGGGTTATTTACCATTACAATATATCACGTGGTATTTTAACATTAATCTATAATGAATGTGAATTTTTTTTTCTTTTCATTTATAAGATGGCCATATGCTTTTTGGCAGTTAGTGTGTGCTTTCGGCCAATGAATATGTGCTTTGGAGGGCTAACATTTTTGATGATTGATAGGTTGTTTGAAACTAGGTTTTCTTCCTATTAATTGGAATTATATGTAACTGCCTTTCATTAATTAAAAATATCGTAGTTTTTCAGTGTGAAATATTTAAATCTAATTAGAAATATATGTTACTTTGATTCTTATAGATATCTCTCCGAAATGTGTAATTAAGGGAGCATCACCAAAAGGGACAAACGGTATGGGAGAAATACTCAAAAGAGTGATTTTGGAAAGACATAAAAGGAGTGACATCAAAGGCTTTTCATTTAGGGATGTCCATAAAAATATACATGACTTTGAGTTTCAGTGGAAAGATGATATAAAAAATTACAATGGATTGCTTGTTGCCCAGAAAAAAAGTCTCACTGGTAGAAGAGATCAAGGTGATAAAAGAGATGCAGGAAACAAGCTTATGAAAAATTGGCTTGCGTTAAGCTTTCAGTCACATTTGCCTGAACTGCAGATGCTTCAGCCTGAAGCAAAAATTGATAGCAATGAAGTTGATAAGCCTATCAACAGTGGTTCCTCAGTTTCACCGCCTCACAGAATTCCTTCTACTGTCAAAACATATATATCTCAGGAATATGGAAATGACCTTATTTATTCATCATTAGTCACACAAAGACAAAAGGCTCATGTTAGGGAAAAACCTTACAAATGTAATGAGTGTGGCAAATTCTTCAGTTATACCTCATCTCTAGCACATCATCAGAGAATCCATACGGGAGAGAAACTATACAAATGTATCGAATGCGGGAAGGCATTTTTTAGACGTTCATACCTTTTGGTACATGAGAGACATCACACTGGAGCAAAACCTTACAAATGTAATGAATGTGGAAAAGTCTTTACTCAAAATTCACACCTTACAAGTCATCGGAGAATTCATACTGGGGAGAAACCTTACAAATGTAATGAGTGTGGCAAAGCCTTCAGTGTTCGTTCAAACCTCACTAACCATCATGTTATCCATACTGGAGAAAAACCATACAAGTGTAATGAATGTGGCAAGGTCTTCAGTCAGACTTCAAGCCTTGCAATTCACCGGAGGACACACACTGGAGAGAAACCGTATAGGTGTAATGAGTGTGGCAAAGTCTTCAGTTCACATTCCAACCTAAACACCCACCAGGTAATCCATACTGGAGAAAAACCCTATAAATGTTCTGAATGCGGCAAGGTCTTCACTCAGAATTCACACCTTGCAAATCACTGGAGAATCCACACTGGTGAGAAACCTTACAAGTGTAATGAGTGTGGCAAAGCCTTTAGTGTGTATTCAAGCTTGACCACCCATCAGGCAATCCATACGGGAGAGAAACCTTACAAATGTGATGAGTGTGGCAAGGTCTTCACCCAAAACTCACACCTTGCGAGTCACCGAGGAGTTCATAGTGGAGAGAAACCGTACAAGTGTGATGAGTGTGGGAAAGTCTTTAGTCAGACTTCAAATCTTGCCAGGCATTGGAGAGTTCATACTGGAGAGAAGCCCTACAAATGTAATGAATGTGGTAAAGCCTTTAGTGTGCGTTCCAGCCTAACTTCCCACCAGGTTATCCATACTGGAGAAAAACCTTACAAGTGTAATGAATGTGGCAAGGTCTTCAGTCAGACTTCAAGCCTTGCAATTCACCAGAGAATTCACACCGGAGAGAAGCCTTACAAGTGTAATCAGTGTGGCAAAGCCTTTAATTCACATTCTAACTTAAACACCCACCAGGTAATCCATACTGGAGAAAAACCCTATAAATGTTCTGAATGCGGCAAGGTCTTCACTCAGAATTCCCACCTTGCAAATCACTGGAGAATCCACACTGGAGAGAAACCTTACAAGTGTAATGAGTGTGGCAAAGCCTTTAGTGTGTATTCAAGCTTGACCACCCATCAGGCAATCCATACGGGAGAGAAACCTTACAAATGTGATGAGTGTGGCAAGGTCTTCACCCAAAACTCACACCTTGCGAGTCACCGGAGGACTCATACAGGAGAGAAACCGTACAAGTGTGATAAGTGTGGCAAAGCCTTTAGTGTGCGTTCAAGCCTAACTACCCACCAGGCAATTCATACTGGAGAAAAACCTTACACATGTAAAGACTGTGGCAAGGTCTTTAGTCGAAGTTCCAACCTTGCAAGTCATCGGAGAATTCATGCTGAGCAGAAACCTTACAAGTGAATGTAGCAAGGTCTTTAGTCACAACTTCTGGCAAAACATCAGAGACTTCATTTTTAAGAGACTCTTTATAAATGCAATGACTGTTAAGCCATTCAACAGTAGTTAAAACATTAATAGATGTCAGAGTCAATGCTAAAAAGAAATCTTGTAAAACAAGCCTCACACTAGACATCAAAATATACAAATGGAAAGCACTTATGTAGTAAGGCTGTTACCGAATGATCATAAATCTAGATGAGGATTTATGCGAAGAGCAACTTAGTCTCTAGCTCTACTACTATATTACATTCTGCAGAATATTTCCAAATAAAAATACGTGGAAACTCATGACCCGAGATACATGAAAGGTGCAAGGATGTTCAGAAATACTTCATTATCTTCAAGCTATAAAGTACCCAGTTGAGGTTTGCTTTGCTATTTATCACTTGAGTCTGAATTTTAAAATTTGTTAATATTCTGCCTCACAGTGGCTTTTGAGAAAAAGCCAATAGGATAGGCTTTACCTTCATTAGGTAGGGTCATGTCTGCCTTTTACAATTAAATATTAAGAGGCAGAGAATAAGGTAAAACTATGACAAATCACATTTATTTGTGTACATTGTGCCCTTAAGGAGCACCATATTTGATAGGAATAAACATTCTATCAAACAGTTGTGCAGTAAAGCAAGCCAGGAATTGGGCACTGAGGGGTTTATGGGTTAAGTGATAGGCTGTAGGGACTGACTGGAAGAAAATGCAAGAGAAATGATGACCACCTTTACGCTGAGTGACAGTAAAGGTCAGAGCAAATCATTAATGAAGTCAGTTTTGAAATTGAAAGGCCAATTATTATACTGTAGGATGTAATTGAAAGAACCAGAATAGGGTCTGAGTAGCTCAGTGACGGAGTACTTGTCTAGCATGTACAAGGCCCTGGGCTCAATCTTCAGTACCATGAAGGTGAGTATTTTTAAAATAGCATTTTCTTGATCATTACATTTAACTGCTGGTGTTACAGCTTGCTGCTGCTTTATTCAAAATATATTATTGGTTTAATGTTTTAATAAAATTTAATGTTTTACATGAAATTGTGTTTCCTCTGTCCACAAGATTTTATTTCATCTCAGTGCAATACTTTATTACAGGCAATATAGTTTAAAACAAGTTCATTCCAGGTGAGTATCATAGGTAGAGGTGTTTGCAGCTGTCCCTATATTGGGCCAGCTCGGGCTTACCTAGCTCTTGGATGCCCAGCTGAAGGAGAAAGGTGAACTTTTCCCAAGAGGGTTCAGGCAAAGCCCACCACTAGCAAAGCTTCTAGTGGCAAAGGGAATACAGAAGTTGGTGGTTAGAGGAGCCACTGTACGTGTGCCCTCTGCTGATCAGAAAGAAACCTTTGTGTTTAGTGGCCAGGAATGAAGGTGCTCATGGGCATTACCCATCTTTGGAGGTCCACCAAACTGATTTTCACAGTTTCCTTCCAGCATCTGGGGTAAGAAACTTCAGGACTTCAAAACATCTGTTCTAGCATACGCCTACTGGTGTTTTGCAGGTTTCTGAGACGACAAAATCCTTTGAGCTTTTTTCTGTTCATGCTGGGTGTCAACCAGCGCCTGCTTCAAGAATCATCAAAACCTCTAGAACAGCTACACCCCTAGCCTACTTGAGTGTTATGAAGATAATCAGGGTATGTGCTATGCATGCCAAACATACAACAGTTATGCCAAAAGATAGCTACCCACTGAGCTGGACTATTTTACAGCTGAATTGAGAAATTCCTGTTCCATTAGGCATTCAGCATACCCTAGTATGAACATGGACTCAGAACAAGGCTGTTTTTTGTTTTTAAGTACATATTTGCAGTACTTAAAAATTATTGCAGGGAGCTGGTACATATACATAATACATCTTTTTTTTTCAACCCACTATCCTCTATCCTTGTCTCTCCCTATGCCTTTCAATGTTTGGTCCCCTACCCATTTGCAAAAGCTCTATATTCACCATTTCTTTCACCTTTCGATCTTTTAATCCCTTTCCCCTCTCCCAAGGTTTGTTTGGTTTTGGTTTTGAAGACGGTCTATTTCAGGCTGGCCTTGAACTCATAGTGATTCTTCTCCTGCTTTAGCCTCCCAAGTGCTGGGATTAGAGTTGTGCATGCCCATGCCTTCAAGGCTGTATTTAAGCACCAGTTGATACTGGATAATCCAGTTAATGTAGAAGGAATAGAGCTAGAATACTCATTAAAGTGTCAGTGCTAGGATAGGACACTGCCAGAAAGGTGCAGGTGGTGGTTCTGTACCACCACAAGCTTAAGCTGGAGTTCAAATCTGAACTGGCACAGGAAACAAGTCAGGACACAAAGCTGTGCATCAGACAGGAGAAGCGACTCTTGGACCACATGCAACCTGGTCTGGGTACCGGTGAGTCAGACTCAGGTTGACTGATAGGAGAGGGCAATGGAGCCTTCCCAACATGGGAGGAGCTCATGAGCCCATTGTGGCACATTTTGGCTGTTAACTTTTGGGGCAGTTTTTCTAATTGGCAAACTTAAAGAATTTCTTGTAAACAGCTTTGGGGTAGTTCTTAAGCTCAAAGTACAGGGGCGGGTTGTTCTTCAGTTGCTTTTTGCTTATACTAAGATTATTTTCATGTTTAAAGTTATTTGGAAATCTGTTATTCAGCCAGTTCTATTTGCAATGCAAGTATCTGAGGGTCAGCTCAAAGGTCAAAGAAATGAAAGGCAAGTGCCAGTGTCTTTATACATTAACACAAGGCATGTGATGATATGGAATCATAAATAGGACAGAAAGAAGATGTAACCATGTTGGGTATGAGGATGTATTTTGGTAAGAAAGGATTGTGTATGCTAAGATTTTGCCCTGCCAGACTGAACAAAGAAAGATAAAGACAGAACTATAATTTTGAATTCAGTACAAATTTGTGGACCACGAGCCTTTCCAAGGGAACTTTGACAGTTCTGTTTGTGTTGGTTCTGTTAAACCTAGCAGTTAAATGCTAGCAGTGCTGTGGGGGAAAAGGAAACCTGCTCCACTGCTGGTGCAACCACTGTGGAAATCAGTACGGAGGTACCTCAAACAACTAGACTAGGAAGTCCCATTTGACCCAACTATTCCCCTGCTGGGTATCTTCCCAAAAGAACTAAAAGAATCATACCACAGCCATAGATGTGCACGTATGTTCATAGCAGTAGTTAGTAATAGCTAAAACTTGGACATAGCCCATTGCTCATCAAATGGATAAAGAAAAATTATTTTTTAATAAAATGGAGTACTACTCAGCCATAAAGAACAAATTAGAGGAATTTATAGCTAAATGGATGCCATTTATTAGGCCAATACTCTTTAAGTGAAATAAATAGGACACACATGTAAATATGTTTCTCTGGTGTGCGAAACTGAGTGTAAACAAAGACTAAAAGGTACAATGGATAATGTGAAATAGGAAGGAAAGGGACAAAGGAGAAGGGGAAGTGGGAGGGGTAGGAGAAAGGAAAGACAGGAATGGAATATGAGAAAATAGAAAAAATGTCTTTGTATAAAGGGGAGGGGTGGTGGGGTTGAAGGGAGGGCAGGGTAATGGGGGAAAAAAATAAGAACCAAGACAGATTACATAAAGGTACAAATTTCCAAAGATGAATGTCATTACACTGTATACCTAAAATGTATCAATTTTTTTTAACCCAGCAGTTAATCCTTATAAACCTTTGTTGGTTCAGTGTGGCTGAGGGTATGACACTGCCTCTGATTCTCTGCTTACCCTCCAATGGAAGACCAATCAAGACTAATGAATGGAAAAACATTCAAGAGATGATATACAGCAGAAATAATAATCAGGGATGCTTACAGCGAAACTCTCATAAGGACAAGGGGGTAATACACAGAAAGCACAAAAATTAAGAAGTGACTCGTGTCAGCCCTACCAAAAGGTAAACAAAGCTAGGAGCTTGTGAAGGAAAGGTTCTTAGGTATAAGTGACAGATGGTGATGGCCACCAAGGAATCTGCTAAAGTCCTAAATTCATTCTGAACCAACTTCATCCTTACTTAACAGCCCTGCCTTGGAGAATCTGGATCTTGACATTCACAGGTAAGGAATAGGGGTGGCTTTTCAATCAGGGCACACCCTTTGCAGCACAGAGAATTCCCAAGGGTGAAATGATAAAGGCAGTGACACATACTGTCTTGAGTCACTGCAACTTTCCAGTGGGTCCTCACTAGGTGCCAAGACTGTGTGGCAGACTGCAGCATAACAAGGCCCACAAACTGGCCTTACAGGGCTTGCTAAGACCGGGAGAGTCTGTCAAAGGGATGGGATGGGAATGGAGAACACACAGTCCCAAGGGCTCTAGTGTTTTTCACCCGCTTTGTTGAGAATGCCACGGCCTTATAAACTCAGTAGCTTCCTGAAGGCAATTAGAAACTTCAGAAGTGCTGCAGTGTGCATGTTCTCTGCTATGTGTGACCCCTCACAAACTGAATTTGTTGCCAAGCTGCACTTGTCTGAGTCATGTAACCTCTCAATGTGGAGGCAGACATTTCTTTTACGTTTCCTGGCAAATTAATGGAGCAGCAGGTGACTGGTACAATTGTAAATCACTCCCAGCCTCATATATATATATATACATATATATATATACACACACACGTGGTACCCTTGTTCATACATGCTTTTGCTTGCCAACGATTTGGTTCCCAGAAAGAAGCATTTGGAAAAATTTTGTCAATTCTGCGTTGGGTGACAAACACGACAAGGGCCATCTTACCCATACAAATATGAATGTGGCCATGCTTGCCAGAATCATGCAATGAATGAAGTTCTTGGACCCAGATAGCACTTGTATTTCGTTTGTTTGCTTTTGTACTGGCAACTGAACACAGCTTCTTGAATATGCTATGGAAACAGTTTACCACTGAACCATATCCCCAGTCCTTTGTATTTTAGTTTCACACAGAAACTTTTTAGTTTCACAGGATCTCACTAGTTCCCTGATTGGCAACAAATGTACTCTTCCTGCCTCATTCTGCCAAGAGGCTAGGATCATAAGCGTGTACCATGACATCAGGCCCAAATACTCTTTAATATAAACAACAATTTAAAAAGGCAGTGTCTTTGTTCCAAAGGAACATGGCCAAGAGTGTTTCTCACTTTGAGGTTAAGCCTTTCATTTTACTGATGCCTTTGAAGACACCTCTATGAAAAGCCTGTAAGAAAAGTATTTCAATAGGTTTTAAAGTTCAGATTAAAATTCAAATATACATATCATTTCAAAAAAACTCAAGGAATGCAGTTATTTTATAATATGAAAGTATTTGGCCATTTACCAATATCCTCCCATCTTTGATGTATTATCAGGATGTTAATATAGTTTAACTTGTAATTATTCTGCAGTGTGCAAGACAAAAAGTTTCACTTTGGAAAGGGACTTATTCATATAAATTCTGTGATATGGAGTACATTTGAGGATTACATTATAGTGTAAGAGCTCTTTGCAATATGAATTCTTTGGTGAATCATGAAGATACATCTTTGAAAACTTGAGACAGGGTCAGTTCAGGCTGGCCCTTAACTATGCAGCCCAGGCTAGCCTCGAACTTGTGGTTATTTTCCTGCCTCAGCCTCCCATGTGCTGGGACTATAGGTATGTACTACTGCACTTGGCAAAAGTGAACTTTCTAAGCTCACTATATTTATCTGGTTTCACTCTACAAATTCTTTTATGACCACAAAATCAATATTTCACAAAAGACTATATTAATTACATCTGTAAGGTTTCTCCCCAGTTCAACTATTCTATAGTTCTGGTGCTTGGATAAAAAGCCTTACTATGCCCATTGCCCTTGTATGGCTTCCTCAAGACATCATTTGATGCCCTAGTGAATTCTGAGAGCTAGAAGTCTGTTGTACATGTATTATGGTTTTTAATAAGTTGTTCTTTAGTACTCATTGGGATATTGCTTGAATTCATGATGGTTTTGCCATCCTCATTGCATCTGTAAAACATCATCCATGTACAAATTATCCAGTGTTATGCGAGGTTTGAATTTGCACATTCATCACATTTCTACAATGTCTCTTCAGCATGGGTTATCTGATATGTCTTCAAGTGTAAGCAGTGAAAAGAGGATTTGCAAAACTGATTACATTTTTGTGGATACACTAGTGTACTGAGGCCTGACTGCATAATCACAGATTTGCCATTCTTATTCCTTTGTGAGGTTTTCTTCAACTATGAATTTTTTGGTGAATGCTAATGTCACATTTTCACCTTAAGGCATTGTTACATCGGTAAGGTTTCTCTCCACTATGGATTAGCATATGGTTATGTGTTAAATGATAATGTTAAACGATAACTCAAGGCCTGTCTCACTTACAATACATGAAAATTATCTTTCCAGCAGGAATCCAAAGCTTCTTAGGCTTGAACACTGACTGAAGACTTTTGCCTCATTCACTTCTCAGCTTTCTTTCTGGGATGAAATCTCCAATGAAGTCCAACTTAGGAACTGTCATAGAAGACCTTGAGATATTTTTTCCAGTATGGACTACATGCTTAGTAAGGCTTAAACAAACAGCTTTGTAACACTCAATGAACTTGTAAGATTTCACTCCTGAAGTGATCCTATGCACAAGCTGTCAAATCTGACTAAAGATCTTCAGACACTGTTTACATTTTCTAAGGTTTTCCTCAAGTATGAGTTCTCCGATGATGTGCTAAAGATGAGTTTAGACTGAACACTTTGTCACAGTCACTGCATTTATAAGGTCTCTCTCCAGTATGAATTCTCCGATGATGCGCCAGAGATGAGTTTAGACTGAACACTTTGCCACATTCATTACATTTGTAAGGTTTCTCTCCAGTATGGATTCTTTGATGACATGCAAGATATGAGTTTTGACTGAAGACCTTCCCACAGTCATTACATTTATAAGGTTTTTCTCCAGTATGAATGCTACGATGACATGCAAGGTGGGAATTGCGACTGAATACCTTGCCACATTCATTACATTTGAAAGGTTTCTCTCCAGTGTGAATTATCAAATGTTCTGCAAGATAAGAATTACGACTAAACACTTTACCACATTCTTTACATTTGTAAGGTTTCTCTCCAGTATGGATCCTTTGATGATTTGCTAGGGATGACTTATGACTGAAAACACTGCCACATTCATTACATTTGTAAGGTTTCTCTCCTGTATGAATTCTATGATGTTGTACAAGGTGTGAAATATGGTTAAAGACTGCCACATTCACTACATTTATAAGGTTTTTCTCCCGTGTGAATTATCAGATGTTGTACAAGGTAAGAACTGCGACTAAAGACTTTGCCACATTCATTACATTTGAAAGGTTTCTCTCCAGTGTGAATTGTTCAATGTTGGGCAAGGTGTGAAATTTGATGGAATAGTTGGCCACATTCATTACATTTGTATGGTTTCTCTCCAGTGTGAATTCTACGATGATTTGCAAGGTGTGAAATTTGATTAAAGACTTTACCACATTCATTACATTTGTAAGGCTTCTCTCCAGTATGGATTCTCTGATGATTTGCTAGGTATGACTTGTGACTGAAAACCTTGCTGCACTCATTACATTTGAAAGGTTTTTCTCCAGTATGAATTCGCTGATGTTGTGCAAGGTGAGAAATACGACTGAAGACTTTTCCACACTCATTGCATTTGTATGGTTTCTCACCTGTATGAATCTTCCGATGATTTATAAGATTTGATTTCTGATTGAAGATCTTGCCACATATATCACATATAATTTCTCTCTCTCCCTCCAGGACTATCTGATACATAGTAAATAGTGGGCCTTGGTTAAAAGATTTGCCACAGTCATTCCATCCATAAGGTTTTGTACTAATGTGCATGTCCTGTTCTTGTGTGAAAAACAAACAATCAATAAAATCATTTTCATATTCATGAGAAATGTTTGTTTTGACACTAGAAGAATTACTTTCGTGGCATGAATGCGAGGAATCAATGTTGATAGACTGCTCAATATAATTACACTCATAAATGTTCCTTTCTTTTGCATATAGCTGCAGGTCAGGCAGATGTGATTGAAAGCTTAATCCGAGACAATTTTTAACATGTTTCTTTCCTGTATCCTTTCTACCACAGTCATCTCTTCTACCATTGAGATTTTCCTTGTGAGTCACACAGAATCCTATGTCAAATCTTCCACCCTCTCTGCAATGGCCCTGAAAGTCATGTATATTTTTCTGGATTTCTTTGAAGCACAATTCTTCAATGTCATGGATTTTATGTTTTTCCAACATTACTGTCTGGAACATTTCTCCTGTATCACTTTTTCTTTTTGGAGGAAATTCCTTGATGACAGATTTAGGAGAGGTATCTATGAAATATAAGAAACCACCAGGTTCTGATTATAGATGATAAATAATTCTGTTATGGAAACACATGACATTACTCCAAAAGAAATAGTACTTATATTGAAGACTTATAAAAATTTATGATTTTCAATTTTCAGGAAAATGAAAGGAATAGATTTCAATAAAAGTTTGATTGCATGTAATTCAAATCAACTGCAGAAATGTTCAATTTCAAACAAACTATTACCAAAATCTTATATTACATAAACTAATTCAGTGGGTAACTTAGAATTTTCAGCCCCCAAATTTTTGAGAATAACATTTTGTGGTTTAAGCATACTAGTTTATGGTATTTCTAATGGAAGACAGAGATAAATTAGACATGAAAAGTATCTATCATCATAAAAAGAGGTTGATCAGCCTTATGAACAAAGAATATTAAAGTATTTACTATAAAATAGCCATTACACTTACCAATTTCAAAACACTAAGTATTTAAAAAATTGGAGGTAATTTGCCATTATTTTTTCATTAAGGACACCAGGACAAATAACATATGTTCCTAACTGATTTACAGATTATTAGTGAGAGAAACAGGATTTAATTTTTGGCCTGCAAGCTGAGACATGTTGTCAAGAATACCTATTTACACAGGCAGTACATAATATAAGATGTCACAGTAAATACAAGAAGCATGGAAAGTAACATTTCAAAGGAAAGAGAAGAGCTCAGCTATGTGTGTCACTCAGCCATCCCTCACAGACAATGTCATCTAAGTCAACAACACCACACACTGATTTACGTAGTGTCATGAGAACATCTAAAGGCTGAGCAGGTGTCTTTCCTTACACTGCAAGGTTAGTGTGGGAGTCCTTTGCAAATCTGAATGTGTAGAAGAACAGATGTATAGTAAGCAGCAATAGTACAGTGCATCCACATCAAGCGATACTATAGGGAAAGCTAGCATGGAGGGCAGGGAGTAATGAGCATGAGGGAGCAGAGTTTGTGCTGGTAAATCTGTGGGAATGCAACTGCACTAGGGAAATGCATGCAGCAAGAGGCATAAAACTGTCCTATTTGTAACTCTGGGAATAAGAGTTCAGGTATGTGTGTGGGGGGAATGCAAAAGAGTTAATAGGATAGCAGTGTGATGGTGTGGAAGAAGGCAGATTCACATCTCCTAAAATACCTTTAATGAAATTTATCATGGTGAGTGACACGTAAGTTCTAGGTATATATTTAACAAAATATATATTCTAAAAGATTATGTGCAGAAATGTTCTAAGCAGGATATGAAAGCAAAAATCTTGAAATAGCCAAGAAGAGAAAATGGTGAATTAACTCTGTTCCCACACACAAAATCAATTTATCTTTTATCAAGAGTACAGCAATCTTGGATGGAAATGGGTACAAAGTGATGATTCTTTGGCTAAGTAGACAGAGAAAGCTTTGAAGAAACAAGTCTAGCGTGAAGTCTACCTTAATATTGTTAGTGAAATTGAAAAGCAAAACAAAAACAACAGATGAAAGAAGCTAGCAACTGTTGAGGATCCCCAAGCATTGTCATGCCATGACTTAATGATCAAGGACAACCCAAGGCAGAAGATCTGCCTTATCATTTGTTGCCAGAAGGCCAGTAATGGCCTGACCTTATGTCATAATGACTGTGTCATTCAGAGCAAATGGGCATTTCTCATTGCAAGAAGAGTGAAATCATGGCAAAAAAATGTTCTGAGAGACCAGAAAGAGACAAGTCACCTATTAGTTTTTCATAGTCTATTGTTAGCAGCACTTAATACTATACTGTGCCTCATTTGAAAGTAAAACCTTATCAGGGTCAGGGATGTAGTTCAATGGACAAGCACAAGGTCCTGAGTTTGATCCATGGTACAAAAAAAGTAAAACCTTATCTTAGTTATGTATGCATAAGAAAAGGCACAGTATATACAGAATTTGGTACCATTTGCATATACAGTTCTTTACCTGGGGTCTTGGAATGTAGGCCACACAATAATGGACAACTACTGTAACAAATGATAGAGCTGAAAAATACTAAATACGAAATAGGACTAGAGAATCCTGAAACTATGAGGTTTTACACATAAAAGTCCTAGAAAATTTATTAAACTCATAGCTAGATTAAGAGAAGAGAAAAGACTAAATTAAAAGCAGAAAGAAGAGATGGGGCTTTACAACCGAATGGCTCTTTGCAAATAGAAAGAAACAGTATTGTACAACAGATATGATGACCAAGAAAAAATTGATTAAAGTTTAGTAATACACAAGAACAAGGAAGTAGAAAATCTAAAAGAGATCAACAGCAAAGAAGTTGAGTCAGTCACCAAAAACCTCCCCAGAAAAGGACTGGATCCAATGTCCTTATTATAGAGTTGTCGGTATGAATGAATGAATATAAACATGAACTTATACAAAATTAATATATTCGACTTCATAAATGTTACCAGGAAAACACATGTAACCTTATGGAGGAAATAAGTAAATGACCCCTAGTGGAAATGACTTTCCGTAGTATCACTATTAGTGGCAGCCAAATGAGCAGAACAGTCAACAGCATAAGCAGCAAATGAGAGCCGGAGAAGAGGACAGCACCAAAGATGGGGTAACAGGGACCAGGTGAACATCACAGGAAACTCAGACGGAGAGAAAGATAGGGAATGAAACAGTCATTCTGTGTTAACTCAAAAATGCATCTTCACGAACTTCAGACAATGATAGTTTACTGCAAAGTCTCATGCATAAGACCATGAACCTGAGAAATGTGTTGTTAAGAGATTTCTCTGTCACTGATCGCTGGCTCAAAGGAGATGACTGTCACCATACGTGGCCAACACTGTCATGATGCCACAGAAATACAATTCTGTGACAATCCTCAAAACCGAAGGCAGCTGGAAATAAGGCTCAGTCAAGAGCTACTGACATTTGTATCTGCTGGGACAGCTCAGTGTGGTTTCTACGGTTTATTGTATCCTGAGACAGGTTGAGAACCACAGTCAGGGTTTTCAGGGACACCTGGCAGGTGGGAGAATGAGAGTCAAACATACAAGACAAACTACTCTCCCTCATGAATTGTTATATAAATGCATGCACTCGATGGAATAGTCCACAAGAAGCTACAAGTAACCTCAAAGTGGGTTATCACATAAGAAAAAGACCCTAGGAATTCGACCACAGAAATTTGTGTCAAAAGCAAATTTAACTGTGTGTCAGCTACTTTGGAAATTGAGGCAGGAGCAATGCAAGCTTAATTCCAGCCTAGGCAACACAGAAAGAACCTATTTGAAAAAAGAAAAAATTTTAAAAGTCAGGGATATAGTTCAGTGGTAGGGTAACTCTAGGTTATATCCCTGGTATCAAAAAAGAAACAAAAAGAAATAAATAGCACAAGCAAAACATCACAAAAAGAAAAAGAAAAGGAAAATAACAATCTAGGTTTTTCTACATTCACAGACTAGTAAGAGGAGTGGAAGAGAGCAAAAGCTAATACACAGAACAGAAGGATTTGGGAGGACCTTGAGATGGAAATCTGTTCTGTCCACATACCTCATGCTAAGAGCCTGAAAGACTGAGTACGTGCTCCCCACAGAGGACCACTGATCAAAGACAAGACCAGCCTGTTGCCTACTTTTTTACAGTTCTGAAGAATAACAATCACAGAAGATCTAACACACTCTCATTACACATAGCTGAGAAGTGTTAAAAGCAGGATGCAAGAAAGGGCTGAGTAAGCACAGCAGGGAGAGACAGATGGGTCAGCTCAGTGTGGTTTCTGGGGTCTCAGGAGTAAGGATGAGAAGCTATGGTTTCCCATCTCCCAACTAGATCTTCTAAGCACAGAAATGGGGTCAAACATGGACATGGAGCATGGTGTAGGGATCAGGATGACACAGACTTCTGATGTTTATGGAGAACTGAGCATCAGACGGACTCAAAAACAGAAGTCATACAAGAGACACAAAAGGACCCTTCCCACACAGCAGAGTTGGAAACTGAAGAGTTCACAGACACCAATGACACAGCATTATCCTCCATGACGGAGATGCTAGCTTTTTCTCAAAGATGCAGCACAACTGTCAGGTAAAAGAACCTGCCATCCAGTGCTCAATGACAAATGATGGTAAAGAAAAGCCTACTCTCTGAGAGCAGAGGAAGTAAACTTTTTTCCCACAGACTTCTACTACCAAAGTTTCCCAAACACTCTTTAATGTTGCAGCTTCCTCTGCCCATCTGAGCTCTTACCTGTGGTCACACCTTTGACACATTCCCACCAATCTGAGTTTCTGGACACTTTCACCTGGTCATCTACACTCCAGGGCTCTCCTCCTCGCTCCAACATGGAGACAATGTTCAAGTCAAAAGGAGAGCTTCCTGCTTGGAAAAAGAAAGGTGTGTGATATGTGGTGGATTTTCCAGACTAAAGCCCTGTTTACTTGAGAAGGAGATTACAGAGTGATCTAGGCAAATATTTCACTGTTCCTTGTAGATATCTAGCTCTCATCCAAGGACCAATGATTCAAAAGCACAGGGATAAAATACAGGAAACTGGTTTATTTTAAAAGTCTGCTAAAAGGCTCCGGAACCACTAGTGACATATCTATCACAATGGAGGCAGAACACCTGAAGAAAGATCACCTTAAGGTCCAGATGCCATATGCTGAAGCTTCACATTTCAGAGGCAACAGGGTATCTATCTCAATCAAACAATACAGAAGATTCCATGAAGACACAGGGGAAAACGCAGACACACAGAGTAGATCTGACTTCTGGAAGGAAGTCACCCTCACCCAGGGAGACCAGGTTCCTGTAGTTCTCCAACATCACGTCCCTGTATAAAGTCCTCTGAGCAGGGGCCAGGTCTTCCCACTCCTCCTGGGAGAACTCTATGGTCACGTCCCTGAATGTCAACAGACCCTAAAATGAAAACCATACATCACCACGAGGAACTGGCCAAAGTTATAATCTCCACACAAAATGAAGATAAATGTAATGGCTGATTCAACTGGAACGAATGCGCTTGGTCTATGCTGTGATGTCAGGAGTTTCTTGACATAGCTCACTTTGAATCTCTGGTGATAAAGATGGTTTTATATGCCAATGAGGTTAAATTGTGGCCAGAGGTCCCCAGGCAGCCTCAGGACAGGTGCTGCTCATCATGAAGACCTAGGTAGTCTTAGACTGTTGACATTCACTCCAGGGAAGGGAAGATGTCTAATATTTGAATTGATCAGCAATTCAATGATATTGATAGAACAATAATACACAATAAGACAGGTCCTTGCCTTGCCTCCATGTTTTTTCCCACAAAACGTTCTGTCCCAGAAATGTTAAGTCTGTACTGCTTGGGCTCCTGCCCAATGTATCAAAATGTTTTGTAACTGTCTGAACTGTGACCTTTCAAGAATGTTCTGTTAACTCTAGCCCTCTGCTTTTGTGAGCATGCTGCCCAGAATGTGTTTCAGGAATGTTCTGTAACTCTGCCCCCTACATAAGTGAGCATTCTCGCCTACCTCGTAGATATCTATATAAGGAAGCTCCCATTTCTGCTGGGCGTTCAGATTTTAGACTACAAACTCTGAGCCTGTTGGTGTAATACAGGGTTTTTTACGCCACCTCTTCAAGTGACTTTCAGATCCACAAGTCTTCAAAGTGAGGTAGCTACAACCCAGAGCTAGAACACTGAGCTGGAGCACTTGGCTGTGACACTGAACTGTCATACTTGGGTATAACACTGAACTGTCCTACTATGCCATAAGCCTTCATTGAAACTCAAAAGGACAGGTTCAAAGAAGCAATCGGATGGATGTCTAGAAGTTTCTGGAAGGTAAAGCATCCACAGAAGGCACGGACACACCGTGTTCTTTCTCTTATACTTTACCCTATGCATCTTTTCTATCTGGGTGTTCAGCTTTTTAACAAATGTTATAAGAAATGCTATGGGTAAGTGTTCGCTGGTTTTTGTGAGATGCTATAGCAAATTCTTAGAATCCCAGAATGAGGTCGTAGAAATGGAAACCCCCATTTATAGCTGGTCATTCAGAACCATAGGCTGCAGCGTCTGCCTGTAGCTGTCATCTGAAGTAGGAAAACTTCTGTGGGTCTGAGGCTTCAACAGTGGGATCTAGGCTATTTCTACATACACAGTGTCAGAATCAGATTGAATTAGAAAGCATCCCTCACAGAATTGCTTGCTTGGTATGTGGAGAAAAATTCTCACATCTGCAGTCACAACTTTCTGTGTGGCAAATGCATAGGAGTAAGTTTGTCTTTCCTACATATTTATATAATATAGGGTATTTTTCAGCATGTTGTATCTTTATTATTGGGTTGTGTTATACTTTTACATGAGGTTATAATATATTTTAAATCAAATACAGATTTCTCATTTTGTGGACAATATAAGAAACTCACAAATGAAAAAACAGCACAGGGTTTTCTCTATGAAAAGTGATACTCAGTATCTATATGAGCCAGAGGATGAGTCCTGTGTTGAGAAATGACAGTGCACAGCAGCTTGAAAGACAGATCAGCCCAAGGTCCCAAGTTTGATCCCCGGTACCAAAAAAACGAAAGATAGATCAGAATCTAAAACCACGATAATGACAACAATAATAACAGCTAAAGCTTCTAGACACTTATGGTACTACATATCATTCTAACTGCCTTACTTATGTAATTCATAGAAAAACATAGTAGCCCTCAAGAGAAATGTTTCCCTCTTAATATGGAAAAAACTACATCACACTTAAAGACTCTCCTCAGGTCAAAGAACTAAAAATGGCAGAGCACACAGCTGAACCTACATGCCTGGGAATCAGAATTAAAGCTAAAGAATCAAACAGTTCAGCGAGAGATATAGCATCAAATACAAAGTGACATTAGATTCCCTAAATGAGAAAACTGAAAACGAGTTCAGGATAATGTCATGAATCGGTATAAACGCTCCTTATTTATACACAAACACACATGCACACATATTACATTTTTCTCACTGCTACCAATACATTATCAAGATATTGTAGTGATTTAAGGAAAAGGAAGTGATCCAAGACATAGTTTCTACTACTATTCAAAAACTGAATCTTGGGGTTGGGATGTAGCTCAGTGGTAGAGCACTTGCCTAACATCCATGAGGCCCTACAGTTGAGCTAAAACATTGCAAAAAAAATTAAAATACATATTAAGAATAATAATGTGACCTAATAAAGACCATGGAATTGTATATCCATATACTCATGAACACGCATTACACTTAAATCAACAAATTGAAAAGGACTCTCTCTGAATGATTTTTTTTATTTTATCATCATTCAGCATATAGGGATAATGAAAAAGTAAAAAGCATAAAATACTAGTGTTTATTAGGATATTTAAAACAGTACAACATGAAAACTTATATAATGGGACTAGAACTCCAATCCCTACTAAATATTCATACGAAAAATATATTCACAACTTTACCCATTTAAATTAAGATATCTAGGCATTACCAAAAGTCCAATGGAATTCATTAGTTTAATAAAACTGTAAGATTAGGAGTTTTTTGAAAAAGTGTGGTACAGGCATCAAACCCAAGGCTTCACACAACTCAGGCAAGAACTTTATCTCAAAGCTATATCCCCAGCCCAGAAATTTTTTAATAATATAATGAATTTAACAGGTCAACAGAAAAAGTATGTAATGCAGAAATATTTAAAGAATTACTGAAAAATTTAAAAGCAGCCAAAAGAATGTAACTTGAAAAGGTAAAACTACTGAGCCTGATATTTACCAGGCACATTTCGCCGAACACCATGACTGACAGCAAGCACTGGATGCACTTCCTCCTAGTGAAGGAGAAAAGAGGGCTGTTCAGGCTCCAGCCCATCACTAATGCACAAAATGCCTGAGCTGGGATCAGTAAAGAAATTAAAGGTGGAAAACAGAAAACAGCTGAATTTTTAAAAAATGAACAGATACCCTGACTATAACCTGGAAAAAAAAATGTTACTTAAATATAGCAACTAAAAGCAATGAAAATAATCTTCCTCCCTCATCATTTCTCATGAAACACACATGCACACGACACGTACACCTGACACACCTTACATTTCCATTAGCAAATCTATCATGGCACTTAAGTAAAAGACACTCCCTGATCCGTGAAAAGCATTATGCAACTATTCTGAAGGAATGATGTCAGCAAGACAGAGGAGCAGGAAGCTCTGGGTGTTACCTCCTTCATGGGAACAAGAATTTAATAACACAGCAACCAACTGCCCTTGGGAAAAACCTCAGAAAACATGTAAGAGGTTGGAACTCTTCATCCCTTAGGGGGGAAAAATGAAGAAAATGGAAAGGCTTAAGGGACTTATAAGAAAGTCTTCATCATATGCATTTCACAAGAGGAAGAAAAGGGTAGAGAGTTTATCTGAAATTAAGATTGTCCCAAGTTTATCAAATATGAGAAAGGTGGACATACAAATTCAAACAGCTTGGAGAAATCCAACCAGAACAATTTAAAAGATCTATACCAAAACACATCATAATGGAACTATTAAAAGCCAGAGACAAAAAAAGGCTTGACAACAGCAAGAGAAAGTGACTTCCCAGCTAAGAGTGTGCTTCTAGTAGTGCCAGGAGATCTCTCAGCAGAAACTCTGCTAGCTTTGATGATACATTCACAGCGCTGATGGAACACAGCGCCAGTTAATAATACACCACCAGGCAAAACTGTCCTTATAAAATGGAGAATTTGAGAGGGCCTAGATACAAATTAAGACAGTTCAATTACTTTCTGTCTTATTTATTTTAGATAGGGTCTCACTGATTTCTCCAGGTTTGCTACATAGTTGGGATCCTTCTGCCTCAGCCTCCAGAGTAGGTGGGATTACTCAAATGCAGCAACTTGCACAGCCCAAGAATTTCTAAAGGAAGACCATGAAGTTACAATGAAAGAAGAACAGAAAAAACAAAAGCTTAAAAACACATAAAACTCCAGATAAGGTTATACAAGCCCTTCACTATGAATAACTGTGTCCAATTTGAATGAATTAAGGCCTGAATTAAAAGACATACAATGACTGGAGAGGAAAAGAAATCAAGATCAAACTACATGCTGTGAACAAGAGATCCACTTTTGTTCAAAGGACTCACACAGGCTAAAAGTGAAAAGACGGCAAAGGAAATGTAAATGGAAACCTAGAAAGAACAGGGGTGGCCACTCTTGTGTTTTAAAATATAGCCTTTAGGATACAAATTGTCAAAAGAGAAAAAGAACTTTACCTATTAAGGGGGCAGGCACCCCAGGAGATATAATTACAAGTATGAGCCCAACATCAACCTACTCCAGTGTATGAAGGAAACACGGATATAATTAGAGAGCAGCACAATACTTGGGAGACACTTCATGCTCTATAAGCATTTATGGAAAAAATAACCAGACAGAAGATCAAGAAATAAACAGAGGGCTTCAACAACACTATGCAGCTTATAGCCTTTGCAGACCTGCAGAGAACACTCTATCCAACAACGTCAGAAACTACTTCCTCTAAAACACACAGGAACTTCTACTTGATATAGCACAGGTTAGGTTAAAACAAATCTTTAAATAAGTTTAAGAAACTTGAAATCATTCTAATTTTTTGTGCACAATGGAATGAATGCAGAAATCAAGAGCTGAGGATATATAAAATCTGACAAGTATGTGAAAATTAAACACTCTCAAATAACCAACACGTAAAAGTAGGACAAGATTTCAGAAAGCAAAATTAAAACAAATATACTGAAACTTATGTAATAAATTCACAGTAAGAAGTCTAAGGTAGTAAAACTTTAAGTCCAGAACATAGAACAAACTCAAATAAACAAACTTTATACCTCAATCAAGAAAAGAAGAAACTAAATTAACATAAAGCAAAAGGAAGGAAAGAATGAATATCAGGGCAGAGCTAAATAACACAGCAGACACATTAAACAATAAAATACTAACTTTTTGGAAAGATCAGCGAAAATGGTAGTTACTTCCCAGAACCACAACCAATGGAGCCTCCTCACATGATCCACGTCACTGGTCCCAGTGAGATGGAGTCTTAGTGGGGCTGAGCCAGGCTGAGGATGGCCGGGTGAGTGTCAGCAGACACAGCAGGCTGCAGGGTTCTGGGACATCAGCAGTCCCACATCCAGCACTTCCCAAAGGGGGGAACAACAAATGAGATCACTGCTTTACCTGAGTAACAGCCATTTCTGACTTTTTCTTTCCTCTTCTTCCTTTTTCAGGCTTCTTCCTTATGTAACAAGAGTCTTTAAAAGTTAATCCTGAATATCAAAAACACGGTGCTTAATGCTCAAAATGAACACATCCCCTTCCCCTAATACAGCCACACTCACAAAAGAGAACCTCGCCATGTGGAAAGATGGGTCCTCTGCTGCCCACTGCCCTGAGGGTGGGGATGCAGTGGAACGCAGCTCCTGCAGGAGGCCCAACCAGAGACGTCCCTGACACTTCTTCAGAGTGTGCCCCTCCTGGTGAAGCCCCAACACCCAGCAGCAGTGGGGAGCTGGGCTGCACCGAGTTCTCCTCCAGGACACAGTCCCAGCCCTGACCAGACCCACGCACATCTCCTCATTCCTCCGTGGATCACAGCTGATCTCAGCCCTTAGAAATGCAGGAGGCAGTCTGGGTGTTCAGTGCTGTGCAGAGAACAGAATCCACTTTAATATATTAAGGCTTGGTCCCAGGCTGACCAAGGGAAAGGGACTCTCTGGTAGGGGCCACAGGAGAATTACTTGCAAAACACCTGAGCACTCCAATGGGAAGCCGGGGTTGAGCCAAGAGGACAAGCCCAGCCCACCTCCCACCTTCTAGCTCAGCTCTCCTTTTGGAGCCTTGCTGCCCCCAGGATCCAGACAGTGGAATGGGAAGGATCAGAAAGAAATTTGCAGAGCAGTGGACAGGGACCAGAGGTGGGAGTGAGCGTGCAGTTAGGGTGTCACAGGAAGGTGGAGAGATCACAGAAGTCTCTGTGGAGACACTGGTATCAGATCAAAGACCTGGGAAGGAAGTTGTCTGCCACCTGCAGCTGACATGCTAGTGAGCTCTAAGCAGAGACAGAACCCAGGAAAGTCCTGAGGCCAGAGCTACAGTGTCCTCAGGGAAAGGCAAGAGTCCTGCATGACCCGAGCAGTGTGAACAGGGAGGAGGATACTGCAGGAGAGGAAGGCAGGGAGGGACTTCTGGAAGCAGAGCAGGCATGGCTGAGATCTAATATTTCTCTCCATGTCTGAAATGAATTTTGGAAATGATGGTCTTTGCCACACATCTGATGTAAAGATGTGATTTTGCTTTCTACTTTAGATGAAAACAATTACACATGTTACAATCCTTCCCATATTTAAAATACATGCAAAGTGTTCAGTTAAGCCCCAGGAAGGGCAGCGTCTCCCTTACCTGAGATAGGACTATACAGGACATCATTTGCGGAGCTCAGGAAGTCACATGAGGACTATGAAGGTAGAGGTACCTGTTGGATGTCCCAGTAGAGTTTAGGTGATACATGCACACAGGATTCTAAGTTCCTGGGAGAGGTCTGCAGGGTAAATGGAGATATACGTATGGTGTCAAAGCCATAAAGAAGGTGAAAAAGAAAGGTGGGTATTATCGAGAAGAGCTTCAAGGGTAAAGCGTGGGACACTGTCATATTTAGAGAACAGGATTCAGGGGACACAAGCAGAGAAAACGTTGACTGATCAGGGAAGAGGTAGGAAAACTAAAGCAAATGGATTTTTTTTCACACACATGGAGAAACTAAGTATGGGGAAAAGATCGTCATCTGCTGCCCATTGTAAGAGGGAATGAGGAACAATAAACTCACATACACTGATGAATGAGATTTTTTTCACTCATAGTCCAAATACCCCTCCCCTTTTAAGAAATATGCACATGTCTGGCTTCCACTGTATTCTGAATACTGCGTATTTGGCCAAAGGAACTGCTTCCTCTAAGTTCATGGCCTCTAGCTGTGTAGCCAGCACTGACTATCAATATTGAACTGAAGAGCTTGTCTCTTCCTTCAATTAGGACTAACTCTGAAGAGCCATCCCAGCTCCAGAATTACTGCTACTGCTATACCGAGTTTAGATTTTTGTTTGGGGGGTTCGGGGAAACCATAGAAAAATTTAATGCCAGGAGACAGATAACACAATAAAATTTAAAACTTACTCCTGATTCAGAAAGAGGCAGGAAGGAGAGAGAAAAGGAAAGGAGAAAGGTATTAAGGTGGGCAACTTTTTTTGGTCTTAGAGCTTATGGTTCTGCCTCTTTCTTAATGTTCATCATTTTTGGAGGGCTGAGAATCATTTCAGATTCTAACTGGGCACCTGCTCTCAAAAAATTGCCACTGCAAACAGTCCCAATTTTGAAAATCATTTCAAGGATCTCGTTTGGTTAGACTCGGAATTCCTCATGATGAATGACTCCATTAAGTTACCCTGAAAAGGTCTAAGTTGAGTAAGAGCTTGGTAAAACTGAAATTTGAAAAGGCTGGACAGGGCAGTAGAACGGATCTGTCTTTATTCAAGAGTTCCTTGATATTCCTGAGTCAGAGAAGCACATATTTTAGGTTTATATTTAAGTTCAGTCAGTATCAGGCATTCAATTTCTCTTTCCCAGAAAAATATTTAAACATGAAATTGTAAGTAGCTATCATTCCTGGGAAACAGGCAGGAATTTCAATTGTAGAGCAATCTCTTCATCATTATGAACAGATGAGCTCTGTTGGAAGAAAACGCCACATTAATTCAGCCCATAATTCCACACTTGCACAAAAAGGACAAAGCAGACTTGAGGGGTATATTGTAACTACTTACTTGGAGACTTGAGCTTACTAATTAAATGACACAGGAAGGGCACTGAGTATAAAATAACTGGTTACATAACGTTTTGATTATCAACATTCACACCAACGCACAGTGAAGCACTGTCAAATCAGCTAAGATACGAAAGTTTCAATGTATGATAAAGAATAGAATGCATTTCAATCTCATCATCTAAACGATAGACGTTAGAGGGGAAAAAACTTTGGGAAAATATCAAACTCAGAAAAACGGTGGGAACTAAATAGAGTTCACATGCGTTTGAAAAAGCGCCAGGTGGTGTCAGAGGGTCTGGCCTCTCTCTCACTTTCTGCGCAAAGAGGAAGACCTGGAACTGACTCAGAGGTCGGCCTGCAGGATGCATAAGGGGCTGCGCACGGTGTCGTCTGCTACGATATTAGAACTAGAACTGGCAGTAATTAGAAGAGCCAGTACCTTTAGAAACACAAATGGTTTCTAAATTCTCATACGCTTCTGTGTAACGTACAAACCACTGCTTCACAACTTAATGTTCCACAACCAATCAGCTCAACTCTCACTGACATGCAGGTCTCATCCTTTCTCTACTGCGTGCTTCTCTCTGGAAACGTCTCTCTCCTTGTTTCTTTTTTCCCATTGTCCCGCTCCCTCTCTGCATTTCTACTTCTCTCTCTCCTGTCTATTCTTCCTCCAGCTGCTTGTCCGCTCTCCCACTCTGCCGTCCTTTCTCCAGAAACTTTCCGACAGCTCGCAAACGCCACATGGCGCCCTCCCCCCCCCGCTTCCGCTCTGCCCGAGGGCGTCGAACACCGTGCGGCCACCGACCAGTGAGGGAGACGGGGAGCGGGGCGAAAGCGCGCGGACGGCCGCGCCCCACACGGCGCCGGACTCGAGGAGCTCAGGGTGACGCGGGACAGAGACGACCTGACAGCGAGAGAGAGGACAGGCTCCGAGACTTTGACCTAGGCTTCGAACCCCGAAGTCGAGTTGCGGAAAATGAAGGGGGTCCGACGACGTGCAGAGCCGAACCAGAAGAACGGAAATTCACTCACCTGAGTCCCGATTATCTCGCGGATACGCTTCCGGGTCTGCAGGAAACGGCGCAGGCGCGGCGTCCACTTGGGGGCGGGCCTAGGACGC
>NW_022900931.1:66606706-66725608 GCF_012274545.1 Fukomys damarensis
CCGGAAGGCGGGACTTGGTAGACGCTGCGAGAGCGGGGAACGGGCGTGGGGTCGAGACGGCGACGAGGAACCCTGCAGGGTTGGGCGCCTGTGGCCTAAGGCGGCGAGATTCAGAACTGATTCTTCAGTTGTTCAAGAGCCGGAGACATCTGCTGCGTAGGCGATGGGAACCAAAAAGTTAAACGCCAAACTGCCGGTGAGGGAGGAACGATTTTAAGTGAGCTCCCCCTAGAGCTTCGGTTTCGTTTCTGTTCCGCATTTGTCCCAGGAGAGGACGGGAGACAGAGACGCAACCTCGAACTCCCTGGCCCTGGCCTGAAGAGGGCAGCTCAGGGAGCTGAACACCTAAAAGCAGCAAGTTTCTGCGTGTATTGAGGTGAACTCGTTTTTCTTCTTTTTGAATATATTAATTCTTTCTAAACCACCTTTCTTGAGATAAATGAAAATGCAAGCATCTTTGACTAGATGGCGTCTGGTATTTTGCTTGTCATTAATAACTAATCATAAATGTATTCCAGTGTTTAGAGTCTTTATTCTCAGTTGTTTGGAAAAGTGTTTTTACTTCGAAAATTACATTAATTGCATGTTTTAGCCTTTTTTCTGAATGTTTTGTGTCAAGTGCAGATAATGAGGCTGTAGGAAGTTGTAGTGGAACTTGACATAAGAGCATCCATCTTGGAAGAAACGTAAGGACATCTGAGTGCCTGGCAGACGAGTCGTCTCAGGACAAGAAATGCAAGCAGTTCCATCTGAGTGCCTGGCAAACCGGTCGTCTCAGGACAAGAAGTGCAAGCAAGTCTTGTTTGTCCTGTGTTAACCTCCCAAGAGGATGTAGACAAAGTAAAAGCTGTCTTTTAAGGGGTTAGAAGGACAAAGTAAAAAAACAGTTGTTTTTGCGAGCACAGCTGGCCAAAATATTATATAACTTTAGTTATAAGATAAAATGCTAAAAACGTGCTTTTCGTCTGATGCTCTAAGCAGCTTCAGTAAATCCTGCAGGTGTGATCAGGAGGCTGCTGTTTGCCTGAGCGAGCCGCAGGCCTCTGATCCTGCCCCTCACATCTTGCCTCTCTTCATTTTGCGTCACCGAGACACTCGGGGGAATCGACGACACAGGTGGCTTTCCTTTTAACTGAAAACATTAGAAATATTTTCAGATATTTGATAAGGACGACTATGCCATTGGGCGATAGAAATAAATAGTAAAACTAGTTTTTAAAAATTTTCAAGCGGATCCCTTAAACCCTTAATCGAATTTTAACTTACACTAATTTCAATTTGAAATGTGAGTTAATAGCTCCTTTTCTGTTTCTGTGGAAGTAATGAAGGTGACGTTTTTGGAGTCTGACTGTACTGGATTACTGTTACACATGCTCCAGAGATTTCCGAAGGATTGTTTCCAATCAAGGGTAGTGGTTCTTTTTCACCAGAACTAACAGAAGGATCTCAAGCTTTAAAATTTTTTTTCCTCCTATAATTTCCCCAAGGTTTTCGTTTTTAAAACAAATTCATGAACTCATGGATTTCAACTTTAGAAGACAAATTTCTCTTGGACGAGAGAACAGAAATAGTGCTTGCTGTGTTCATGAAAGAGGACTTCCAGAACTGCTTCAGAAAGTGACAAGAACCGTGGGAGAAATAAGTTTGGAAAATGGGGGAGGATTTAGAAGGAGGTGAATGGCAGTCTTTTATTGTAATAAGTTAAAAATTTTCCACATGTATGCTTTTGATCAGCCTTTGTAAATAATATGGAATTATTAAGCTAATTCACATGTTCATTACCTCGATTGCTTTTACTGGTGGAATCGTTTGAAATGATAATTTTGAAATGTATATCACATTATCAACACTTGAATTGACAGTTCTGAAATGTATATCACATTGTCAACGTGTGCAATAGATCTTAAAAGGCATATTCCCTGTTCCGCTGAAACTTTGTATCCTTTCACCAACATTTTCCTATTCCTCACAGCCCAAACATCGGGTGATTCATCCACGTTGTTGCAAATCACAAGAGTTCCCTTCTTTTAAAGGAAAAATATATTTGGAGATAACTATCTACCTGTATGTGTCTCAAAGTAGATAGATAAATATATACATCTATTTATCTGTAGCTATCCATCTATCTTCATATAAGCATCTGTTGACACTTAGGTTGATTTTGTATCTTGCCATGTTAGTCTTCCGTCGTTGAAATGAAATATCCAAAATAATTTCCAAAGAAGAGAAGTTTGTTTTTACTCGCGGGTTTAGAGATTATAGTCTACAGTCAGCTGGGTCTGGTGGTCTGTGGATTTTGAACCCATGTTAAGTCAGCATATCATGGTGAGAGCACATAGTAGAGCAAGCTATTAATTTCATGGTGGCTGGAAAGCAGAGAAAGAGGAAGGGCCTGGGGTCCCTATATCCCCTTCAGGTGCACACCTCTGATAACTTCCTCCTGATAAATGGGCTAAAGCTCCAAAGCTTTCCACGTATCCCATGAGTGCCGTAGGCTGGGGGCCACACCTTCAGCATAAAGGTTTTGGGGGATTTGGGTTAGGGTTAGAGAGGCCTGGAATGTGTGGCAGAGTAAAGCCACTTCCCTCATGGCTGGGAAGTGTAAAAGGAGGACTTGAGTCTCACAGTCTCCTTTGGGGCAGGCCCTCAGTGACCTGAACACCTCACAACGCGCTCTACCTCTTAGGGTTTCCACTGCTTTCAGACAGGGCCAAGCTGGGATCAAGGCTTTAACTCACAGACCTTTGAGGACATTACAGAGCCCAAATCATGTTCTGCCAATTCCATGGAGACAATCAAAGGGCCAGAGGCGATGATGCATACACAGATTCGCATCACAACTGCAAATGTGCAGCTTAAGAAGCCCCAGTTTTCCAAAATGGGCTGCAATCAAAATTGCCCAGTCTGTCTCAGAGGAGGCATTATCTTTATTATATTACTTTGGCATTCCTTCCCTGGCTTGGAGATCAATGCTACTGCTAGATTCCCAAGGCTTTTTTTTTAATTAAAAATAAAGGAAATTCATTAGTCAGCTTTTCATCACCGTGTTTAAATACGCAACACAATTTAAAAGGTCTATTACATTCCCAAAACCCATGATCAATTTGCCTCATTAGTTTGGGCTCTGGCTCAAAATCCATTCTTTGCCTTTTCTAAGCAAATGTGGAAGTATGGGCTGAATTAATGTGGAGTTTTCTTCAAAGAGAGCTCCTGTGTTCATGATGATGAAGAGATTGCTCTGCAACTGAAATTCCTGGTGGGCAGAAAGCAGGAAGGCAGCAAAGCAGCAAAGCCAGGAGAAAGCAGCAGCAGCCGCCAGCCTGCCTTCCTTCTATCCACCCAAGGTATACACCCTTAGGGCATGTAGCACCCTCACCTTGGGTGGGCTCTGCTATTATTCTCACACAGAACAATGTGAAACCAATCAGTGGGTTAATTTAGCAATCACACACACACACACACACACACACACACACACACACACGCTTAATGCCCACATCGTACACAATAGATCTAGCTACCTCTGAAAAGCCTCACCTATGAACCCATAAGGCTTTGAAAATCATCTAGATACAATCCATAACACTGTAAGAGGATACAAAGTGCTTATCAGGTGTCTTAGTTATTTTTCTTGTTGCTGAGACAAAATACACGACACCCAAGAGATTTATTTGGGTTTTCAGTTTGTAGAGTTTTCAGTCCATAGTCTGGGTTCTGCAGCCACACCCAGGGTGGGCCTACCCTCAGAAGAACCATTCAGACACACCCAGAGCCATGTAATCCAGTCTGTACACTAATCCATCTATCACACCCATAACTCATAATCGCACACCCTAGATCCAGCCGCCTCTTAAAAGCCCCACCTATGAAGACATGAGGCTTTGGGGGAGATATCTAGATACAAGACATAATAGATGAAAGCACAAAGAAGGAGAATGTTGTCAGCATTTCCTTTTATGCTGGGAACAAAGCTATCATGCAGCTAATACAATCTCATATCTTGCCCTAAGTTGTGGGACATGAAACACTTATTTGGGATAGAATCATGGAAAGGTTAAATTAAATAATTATTAATTTGTGATCATATAGTTGCCTAGTAATGCCTGAATTAAATATATTATTAGCCATCTGGCAAAATTAATGGTTAAAAATCACAGATCATAAAATTGGAACTATTTGGTGTACATTGTGTACTTTATGAATTACAAAAAAAACTGTGAGATTGATATTACAAAGTTCTAAAAGCACAGAAAATATTGCAGTTGCACTTGTGACTGCCATCTCCTGTTATAATCCCAGTATTATAAAATTACCTTTTTCTCCAGGGCTGCTACCTAGGATCCGGACAGAAAAATCACAGAGAAGGTGTGATGCCACACACCCTCTGATCCTATCTACTATGTTGAGTGAGGCAAAAGATCTCATAAATTTGATCCCAGGCTGGGCAATTTAACAATGCCCTCTCTCAAAACAAAACAATTAAAATGCTTGGTGGTAAAGTACCTGCCTAATGTGTTTCAGGTCACCAGTTCCCTTCCCAGGGTGGCAAGAGAGAGAGAAAAGTAGATGAAGGTGGCGGAGAGGGTGGAAGAAAGACAGAAAGGAGAGGGGAGAGGGAGAAGGATGAGGGAAAGGGAAGAGAGGTGAGAGACAGATACACGTAACCACAATCCGCAGATCTTGAGTGTCTCCATTAAGGATGTGTTTAGTGTCTTAGCACTTTGTACTCTCTGCCTCAGAGAAAGCATTTCTACCCTGAAAATGCCATTCAGATCACCTGTTTCTGCTCTGGATTACCTGATTCACATGGATTTAACCTGGCTTTTGTTTCCAGCTTGGAGATGTAGTACTTACATCTCTAGGAATCCTGAAAATTTAGTATTTTTTTTCTCATAAGTTAGGCTGAACAGCATATTAGTTTTACAGTCTTTAAGCAGTGTGAACAGGGTCCTTCAAGATTTGAATTATTAGTGTTGATATTCTTGTCAGTGCTGGGGATTGAACCCAAGGTCTATGCACGGTAAAGGAGCGCTGTACATTTATCTGCCCCAGCCCTACTATCTGGATTGAATCCCATGATTGAGGTTGCTGTAGATGACCTTGTTACATCTCTCCTTGCTAAGACAAAATACCAGACACCCAAACTGAAAGGAGGAGAGGTTCATTTTGGCTCACAGTTTGTAGAGGTTTCATTCTTGCTGGGTTGCTGTCCAGTCCCTGGGTGCATAGAGCCTGTGGCCCTGTGTCTTTGGCTGACCTCAGGCCTTACTGACCGCTAGGCCTGGAACCACAAATGCCCAGATCAGGAGACCTGAGGCCACTGACTGTGATGTTCACACTAGAGGCTGTCACTGCCTTTCCAGACCCCTAGAAGCGGAGCTGTCAGCATCCAGAGGCCCTAGCCATGCGTGGGCTCAGATCCCCAGGAGCTGGCCATGCTGAGCTGCCTCTGAGGCTGGCATCCAGGAGCCTGGGGCTCCTGGTAGTGGGGCTCAGGCAGGTCCAGGTGGGGATGGCTGGGGAGTGGTCATCTGAAAACAGAGCACTGACTATTAGGAGAACCAGAAGACCTCACCCAAGATCCCCAAGGTTACTGGCAAGAACCACGGGCCAGGGAAGCATTTGGCCAATAGCAGCAAGCTGACCAGGCATATGCACTGGCACACAAGGGTGTGCCCCTATGCCCGTGACCAGTGTCATTATGCCTGGGCACAGAGCAGCAAGCTCACCACAGTGCCTAACCTGAGCGAGCTAGAACTAGAGAGATGTGCCACACTGTGCATCAGATTTGAGTCCATTTAATAAAGCTGGCGCCCGAGAGGGAGCTAGTGCCTGGATAGCTCTCTTGGCCCTGAGAAGCAGTTTGATTTCTTCTTTTAAACCATGCTTTCAGCAGGGGAGGGCTCAAGGGGAGCAGAAGCAGAATTGTACAGAAGCTGAGCCATGCCAGGTTAGTGGCAGGGTGGGGGGCTTCTCACACTAGGTGAGCTACAACATCCTGTAACAACAGTGAGTTTTCTGCCAAACAGGATGTGGGTTTTGGGTGCTCTGTCCAAGCACAGGAACACGGTGGTGGTGAGGCTCAAATCAAGATGGCGTCGGGTTGGTTAGCACAACAGCATGACTGGCCAGCACACCTTGTTTCAACTGCCCACACTCCCACTCACCGTTGGGCCCGAGAGCCAACCTGGACAAACTCCTGCAACAGAAGCACCCTGAGCTGGGCTGGGGGCTGGAGCACAGGAGGGCTGTTCCTCACTCTGTGGGCAAAGGTTGTGTTGACCTCGTGGTCCTTGCCTTTGCAAAGAAATGGCTCCCTACAGTAAAAAAACGAAAGAAAGAGAGGGAGAGAGGGGTGGGAGAGAGAGAGAGAGAGAGAGAGAGAGAGAGAGAGAGTGAGAGAGAGAGAGAGAGAGAGAGAGAGAGAGAGAGAGAGAGAGAGAGAGAGATCCAATATCCAATATCTTCACGAAGCACTTCATACTTTCTGAACCAGAAAAAGCATTTCTGTCCTGAGAAATGCCATTGAGATCCGTTGTTTCTGCACCAGATTACCCGATTTATGTAGACTTAACCTGGCCTTTGTTTCTAGTTTGGAGATGTCCTTGTTGCCTGTCTAGGAATCCTGAAAATTTAGTCTGTTTTCCTCTCAGTTAGGCTGAATGAGCCTTACAGTCTTTAAGCAGCGTGAATAGGTTCCTTCAATACTTGGATTATTACAGTTGCTATTCTTGTTGGTGCTGGGGATTGAACCCGGGGTCTGTGCATGGTAAAGGAGCACTGTACACTTATCTGCCCCAGCCCTCCTACCTGGATCGAATCCCATAACTGAGGTTACTGTGGATGAGCTTATATTGCATCAGTGTCTCCGTTACATTTCTCCTTAGTGAGACAAAATACCTGACACCCAAAGAGGAGAGAGAAAAGGCTTATTTTTGGCTCATACTTTCTAGAGGTTTCATTTCATAGTTTGCTGGCTCAATGACATGGGGGCATTGGAGTGGGGCATCTCAGAGGAGAAACAGCCCAAGACAAGCAGTCAGGGAACCGTGAAACAGAAGATGCCAGCCTGCCTCTCCTTTTTTTTTTTTTTTTTTTTTTTTTTGAGACAGAGTCTCACTATGTAGTTGACACTGATCTGGAATTCACTATGCAGCCCAGGCTGGTCTTGAACTCACAGCCATCCTCCTGCCTCAGCCTCCTGAATGCTGGGATTATAGGTGTGCACCACCACACCTGGCTTTTTGCCTCTCCCTTTTATCCCACCCAGGCCACCAACCTGTTGGGTGGTGACTCCCACACCTAGGGTGGCCTTTCTGTTGTTCATCCCAGAGCTATGCTAAACAAATCAGTGGGCTAATTTAGTATTACACACACACACACACACACACACACACACCTTTACATACTCGTGCACTCACCAAGACGACAAGAGACCTACACCCCTAGCCTGTTTTGTTTGTTTATTTTGTGTGTGCGGGTCTCACTATGCAGTTCAGGCTGACCTTGAGCTCACTCTCACCAGCCAGCCTGACTGCTGGGATTGCAGGTGTGCACCGCCACGCCCAGCCTTGTTTGGTCTTTGTGAAGGTATCACACAGGAAGCCATCCCTGTGAAATAGGTGACAGTTATGCCAAAGCACATCCAGCCAGCACCTTGAGTTGGGCCGAGACTGGAACAAAAGAAGAACGTGACCCCCTCCCACACGCCCAGGCAGCACCACACAGCCTCGTCCATCCCTGCACACGAACACAGCCGGCTCTCTCCCCGCTTTGCTCTCCCTCTCTTTCTCCCTGCTTTCTTTTCTCCTTCTCCTCTTGCTTTTTACATTACTAAGGATAGAGCCACAGCTGGTCTACCCCGGAAATATATCTCCAGTCCATTTTTCAAATATTTATTTTGAGAGAAGTTCTTGCTAAGTTGCCCGGTCTGGGCTCCAGTTGACGGTTCTCATATTTTTGTCTCTGAATTGATAAGATAGGAGGCGTGGCCACAAAACTGCAGTTTTCATAATTTCTTTTGAAAACACCCTGGGGGAACCTCATTACAGGTAGAGAAACGTCTGTGTATTGTTGAAAGTACAGTAAATGGGTGCATGATACACATTTACATCCTGGAAACGGCACACAGTAATTGTAGGTGTTTCAGATGTTCAGGACCCAGGTAACTGAACCTGGGCAGGAAGGGAATCCATAGAGAAAGCAACCCGCCCACCAGAGGGAGAGCCAGAGGCAATCACGCCCAGGGGCCTTAGCTTCCTGAGGCTGCTCTGAGCCCCTGGGTTCTACATAAAGCCCAGGAGCGCACCCTTCCCTGGACCCAGCCTGGAAGCTGGAAAAGAGTTTGCCTTGATCCACCACTGGAAGCCACCATGCACACCCAGGACAGCAGGTGAGTTCCCACCACGTGGGGCTCTGGTTCACTCACCAGGAAAGTTAGGAGAGTGGAGAAGTCTGCATTGGGGGTGTTGGTGCTGAGGTCAGAATCTGGGTTTCATAGAATTTCCAAACACAGAGTTTGATTTGTGTCGCGAGCTGGCGATGCAGAGCACTGTTTCTACACCCCTAGCCTGTTTTGTTTGTTTATTTTGTGTGTGCGGGTCTCACTATGCAGTTCAGGCTGACCTTGAGCTCACTCTCACCAGCCAGCCTGACTGCTGGGATTGCAGGTGTGCACCGCCACGCCCAGCCTTGTTTGGTCTTTGTGAAGGTATCACACAGGAAGCCATCCCTGTGAAATAGGTGACAGTTATGCCAAAGCACATCCAGCCAGCACCTTGAGTTGGGCCGAGACTGGAACAAAAGAAGAACGTGACCCCCTCCCACACGCCCAGGCAGCACCACACAGCCTCGTCCATCCCTGCACACGAACACAGCCGGCTCTCTCCCCGCTTTGCTCTCCCTCTCTTTCTCCCTGCTTTCTTTTCTCCTTCTCCTCTTGCTTTTTACATTACTAAGGATAGAGCCACAGCTGGTCTACCCCGGAAATATATCTCCAGTCCATTTTTCAAATATTTATTTTGAGAGAAGTTCTTGCTAAGTTGCCCGGTCTGGGCTCCAGTTGACGGTTCTCATATTTTTGTCTCTGAATTGATAAGATAGGAGGCGTGGCCACAAAACTGCAGTTTTCATAATTTCTTTTGAAAACACCCTGGGGGAACCTCATTACAGGTAGAGAAACGTCTGTGTATTGTTGAAAGTACAGTAAATGGGTGCATGATACACATTTACATCCTGGAAACGGCACACAGTAATTGTAGGTGTTTCAGATGTTCAGGACCCAGGTAACTGAACCTGGGCAGGAAGGGAATCCATAGAGAAAGCAACCCGCCCACCAGAGGGAGAGCCAGAGGCAATCACGCCCAGGGGCCTTAGCTTCCTGAGGCTGCTCTGAGCCCCTGGGTTCTACATAAAGCCCAGGAGCGCACCCTTCCCTGGACCCAGCCTGGAAGCTGGAAAAGAGTTTGCCTTGATCCACCACTGGAAGCCACCATGCACACCCAGGACAGCAGGTGAGTTCCCACCACGTGGGGCTCTGGTTCACTCACCAGGAAAGTTAGGAGAGTGGAGAAGTCTGCATTGGGGGTGTTGGTGCTGAGGTCAGAATCTGGGTTTCATAGAATTTCCAAACACAGAGTTTGATTTGTGTCGCGAGCTGGCGATGCAGAGCACTGTTTTAGGTGCTCAAACCTGAAAGAGCATCGGGCGGAGATGGGGCAGGGAGAGAAAGAAGGACGCCAAGACAGGAGTCTGATCAAGGCAACGTTTATTGCAGGCAAGCATCAGACTTTTAAAGCAAAAAACCACAAACCTAAGAGGAGGGGATGTGATAATACCATAACAATCTTATCTGACCTAAAACAAGCATTAGGAAACTTCTACAGAGTCAGGACGTCATAAAACACCAGATGACTCAAAAAACTCGAAGGTTGTTAAGTTTGAGAAACTTCAGAGCAGTACAAAATGTCTTCACAAGATAAGAAGAAATAGGCATAAACATAAACTGTCATGGGTAATAGTAACCTTGGCAATTATAATGGCTGGGTAACAAAGATAAGGAACTACAGTCTTAGGAAACAGAAACTTAGGCACTAAAGCAGAAACTTAACTCTAAAATGGTTCTACTTAGCTTAGGATGGCAGCACTCCTGCCAGCTCGCAGGCCAGCGCCCAATAGATTTGGGTGGGGAGCAGTTATGGAGACCTGGACGAATGGAGAGAGTGTTCTGATTTGCTCTTTGGCAATTATAATGGCTGGGTAACAAAGATAAGGAACTACAGTCTTAGGAAACAGAAACTTAGGCACTAAAGCAGAAACTTAACTCTAAAATGGTTCTACTTAGCTTAGGATGGCAGCACTCCTGCCAGCTCGCAGGCCAGCGCCCAATAGATTTGGGTGGGGAGCAGTTATGGAGACCTGGACGAATGGAGAGAGTGTAGTCTGATTTGCTCCCTAACATTTTATTCCAGTTAGGAGGCAGTTGTCAGGAGGGGTTACAGGTAGTGCTCTGAGGCTAACTTGTGGATGAAGATTCTAGGGGAAATCTTCCTGGGAAGATTTTAGCTGTGAGCTCCTGGTCCAATGGAAGAGGGAAAATATAATCGACACTTCATTTGTACTTGCAAAATATCCCTTCAGCTCTCTGTTTTAGTAACTAAAAGATTTTTTGATGCTGGGTCTTGCTGTGTAGTTCAGACTGGCCTCAGGCTCCTTATGCAGCCCAGGCTGGCCTAGAACTTGGGGGATCCTCCCTCCTCGGCCTCCTGAGTGCTGGGATTATAGGTGTGCTCCACCACACCTAGTGGTAATTAATTTTTTTATGAGGAAATCATACTTCATTCTAGGTTTATAATGAGCTACCAAAGGGTGCTACTTTATTCTAGGTTTTCAATTACATTTGTGTCAGGGTTGGACAGAGCGTTTTTTTGTTCTTTCTCGGCCAGTATTGACTGCTTGTGTTCCCAATAGAATCTAAGCTGATAAATCGGATCACCTTCTTCTGATGGCTGTGGTAACATATTCTGTTGCTAGTGTTAGTGGAATCATTTTCTATTTATTTTCCATTAGGAACTTTTGTTTCTTTCAAGGAAAGAGAATTGAACCCTGGGTCTTCTCACCAGACTAGTTCTCTAACCTTTTTTCTTTTGTATTTTGAGATTGGGTATGCCTACGTCACTCACAAACGCTGGGATTACACATTGGTTTCACCACACCTGGCTCATAGCTTAGTTTCCCATCAGCAAATGCTTTCTTTTTAGCTACAGTGGACCCCTTGACTCGCGAACTCAATTTTTTCTTGAGGGCTGGTTGTAACCCAAGTTGGTCAGTTGAAGATTCAGTTTCCTCTCCACAGCCTTCAAAGTCTCTCTCCTGTACACAGGCAGATCTCAGTGTCCTTAGAGAGACACTGGCCCAGGGTTTCCCAGTGAAACCCACACAGGAAAAGATGCTGTCTTGTTCCTTCCAGCGCCCTTCAAGTGTTAAATCTGTGACTGAGACCATTTGCAAGCACAAGCAGCTGGCGCTTGGGTCATAACTCAAGCCTTTGTTGTAGGTTAAATCTCAAATTCCAATCATAACCCAAGTTGTTTGTATTTCGGATCATAACTCAAGGGTCCACTATATTTGGTAAGATTTGATTATTGGTTGCTGATTTCTTAAGTTGAGCACTTCCTGTGAGTCGTATATTTTAAAGAAATAAATCATATGTTTGTTGGGCAATGTGAAGCAGCATTTCCAGAACACAGGGTTTGCTCTGCTGCTATGCCTGGACACAAAACGCTTTATCTTTTATTTCTTCACACGTACTGATTTCCATTAGAATCTGAGTTTTGACTTCAAGGAATGTGTTTTCAGGAATATTGTGGAATGTGTTCCATAGTTTGTTTCTTTCTTTGTTTTTTTGGTTTTTTTTTTTTTTTTGAGACATGGTCTTGGGGCATAGACCAGGCTGGCCTTAAACTCACTGTGTAGCCCAGATTGGCCTCCAACATGTGCTGATCCTTCTGCCTCAGTCTTGTGAGTGCTGGGATTGAAGGCACGCACCACTGCCTCAGGTCTGTGTTGTACATTTTAAAACACGCTTAATATTATAAAGAAGAGACATGATAGAGCAATACGTAATATTTTCAAATTGTGAAAAAGCACAGACAGAAAATACACAGTTTTCTAACAGAGCTTTTGGACTTTCAGTATGCTTTCATTGCGATAAACCTATCGCACACTGAACATTATGTGAAATTAAAATTCATTTAATTCATTTACACTACTGAACACCAAGGCTACTGTCAACATGGCCAGAACACTTGTCTTAGCCTGCAGGTCAGCAAAGCCAACTTTGCACAAATGTTTCAGAACTCACAGGGTCGTCGTTGACTACTTACATCTACCAGATGCTGGCAACAGCTTACACTGGAGCTTACACTGGTTTGTTTAACCTCATGGTCCACGGCCCAGACAGAACTGTGGCTTTGCTGGCCCTGCCCAGCACCTTGTGATCCTGTCACATCATGAATTACTGGTCTGGAGAAAGAGGAAAATTTAAGTTCAAATAAGATTAAAACTGTCTGCGTGTCACTTTTGCAACCTAAAGGCAAAGAATTGTTATTCCCAAACATGGTATGTTTGGGACAGTCTATATATTCACTTTGCTTTGAACCAAAATACACGGTCCATTTCCCTGGTTGCCGTACAGTGGATCCTGAAGGTCTGTGGATAAGGGAGTTTCATTCCATATATGTAAATCATGCGAGATGTAGTGAGCACTTTTGTTCTTAACCTATGTCCTCATTGCTCATCCATACTGGAACTGTTACCGGTGCCAGGACAGCAAAAGGACTCTCAGGGAAAGTTTCTAGATAAGATGTCAGGCACAGAGGGTCTGGGGCCGCCTTCACCCTCATACAGGAGATTTCAGCCTTATCGAGGGTCCAGTGATGTCATTCTCTGTTCTCTGCAGTGAAACAGAACTCCCCGGACAAAACCAAGAAGGATGGACCCCAACACATTCCCGGTGGAACGGGGGAGGCAGTTCTTGAGACGGTGTGGGATCCCGCAATATGATGTAAGTGTGCGGGACGAGAGAGGAAGGAAGAGAGTCCGCTCCGGCCGTTCTGAGGCAGGCTCCCCTCCCCTGGCGAAGGCAGCTCTTAATCCCACCTATGAGACAGACGCTCATCAGTTCAGACGGACGTGGGGTCCACCCGTACGGACAGAGCCTGGCGTAACTGCGGAAAATCCCTAGACCCACGGGGAACACAGCTTTCTCCCCGACCTTTTCAACTTTCACCATGGCCCCATTTGCTGGTGATCAGCAGATTCTGGGCTGGGGAGCAAGGCCGGATTAGAAGGATTGCTATGGCGTGAAATGGGTCAGGACCCTGCGAAGGCATTCACCTTCCCTTATCCCACGGCCTCGTCCCATCTGCAGAACTCAGACTGCAGCCGCCTTCTCTTTCCTTTGCTCAGATCAATATGCTGACGGAGAGATGGGAAGTTGTGGCCTCCGTGGAGGCTCTGCTGCGGTTTCCCCTGATGCCGGGAGAGGATCCTGCAGCCCGCTGTGCAGCCAAGAGGAAACGCCAGCCTTCAGCGGAGCAGCCTCACCGGGTCTCGCAGACTCGTGGGGACCCAAAGGAGAGGTAGGACGAGTATGAGGGAGCGCTACGGGGATGACCGGGGATTTTCTGCACGGAGAACAAGGGTGGGCTGTAGACTTCAGTGTAAACCTACTGCCTGGAGCCTTCCGCCCCCTCTGTACCTCACTGTCAGGCCGACTTTTAGGAGTGAGGCGCCTGCTGGAAGCGTGTACTCGGGGTTCACCTGTTGCTGTCGCTTTGTGCCTCTGTGTGTGGACACTGACGTGGTTGTAGGGGTCTCACGTGAAACGTCACGATGCTTATCAGTTTAAAGGTCAGGCTTTGCAGTGCTCCTCAGACGATCTGGCTGAACCCCAAGTGATTTTGTACAAATAATGTGTTTTCTAGAAATATGGGGAAAATGGCTTTTGGCTATTTAAATATTGGCTTTTATGAATATTATTAGAGGTGGTGAACTTGGAAGGAATGCAGGGAAAAAAGTATTTTAGAACCAGGCTATAACTCATTGACCATATATAAAGCACACGGTGTTTTCTCAGGCAGGCTCCTGTTCTGGGAGAGGCTAGATAATGGGAAAGGGTCACAGACTCAGCGATCGGGTCTGAGAATACCATAGTCTGGTGGGCGAGACTGAGTGTCCAGGGAGACCTTCTCAGCCCTGCTTGGGGAAGTAAGGACGTGAAGGACTTGGCTTGTGTCTATAATGTTTTTCCTTTTTTAGGTCTAGGAAACCAAACAATAAGCCAGTCAGCAGTGTTGACCAGAAGGCCAAGCACATGGGCCAGATGCCAGGACTTGAGAGGAGGCCTCAGTGGGCTCAAGGACCTCCCGTGAAGAAGGTCCTGAAGGGGCAGCAGAGGAGAGCCGTGGGGCCCAAGGTTCTCCCAGCAGAGCAGGAGGGAACCACGGTCAGTGGAGAGCGAAGGGGCCTTCCTGTACCTCAGAGTGTGGGTGATGAACGTGGCTCCTGTGTCAGAACAGGTAGCTTTCTCTAATCCTAGGCAGTGTGGCTTGTGCTGTTCTCAAGTAGCTGAGTGGCCCAATCAGAACTCTTAGGATCAACCTCAATCTTTATTCGAGGTCATGTCCAGACTCATGTTTGTTCAATACTCAAACTCTTCTTTACCGTTGTTGCCTTTGCCCACAAGAGTCGTTCACCCTTGTATCTCTCTGTGAATTGGGCTCCGGACAGGACTACAAAATATTGAAATTTCTGGTAAATCATACAGCACAGGTCTGGGCCACTTCTCCCCTGGGATTTCCAAGTGTAAAAATCTGTGCTTGCATTAGGGTTTGAAAGACTCCTGTGATTGCTACTGACTCATGAGTCAGCCCCTCTGTGCCCACAGGTCAAATGCAAGAACTGTGGAGCCTTCGGTCATGCAGCGAGGAGCAAGAGGTGCCCGATGAAGACCTGGGGTGGGCTCCTTCCTTTCCGGCCCTTGGGCGCCCGTAAGAAGGAGAACCTGAATCCCAGGGGGCCTCAGCAGTTCCAGACTCCGGGACTCATTAGCCAGATGGACAGAGAGAAGGAGCAAAGTACAAGGTGAGGATCCTTAGGGCCAGTGTGTCCTTGAGCCCCGGAACTTGAGGAGGCTGTGCCTCCGCCTCTCCTCCCTCTGTACAGACATCACCAGCACATGAGGGAAACTGCCTGGAAGAGACTGCAACTCGCGCCTCTCGGGGCCCTGCTCCTTGACTTTGGAGGAGAATCCCTCATGGGCAGGACTGGGAGCGTCTTAGAATGCTGCCTGTGGCAGACAGAGGAGCAGTGAAGTCCCAATGGGAGGATACAACGCCGGTACCTTAGCAGGCAAGGGGAACTTCTGGAGGTAGGTCAGCATCTGAGACCCGGAGACGCAGGACAGACAGGCCAGGCCCACGGGGCCTTGAGTGCCTCCCTGAGCCCCATGGGAGGGCTAGGACCTGGCTTCAGCGTTGTTGCTGCTTCCTGTGACCCGGTGTCCAGGAGGTGGGGTCCTTCCTGACAACAGCATCTATCCTGCAGGCAGGAGGAGCTACGGAGAGGAACTGTGACTCTGCCATTGCCCAACAGTTCCCACGAGATGGCACCTGCAGACTGCTCGGAATCCACAGAACCCTGTGCTTTTCTGAGGGTGAGTGGCACCAGGCTTCCTTGCTGGGATTCTGTCCTGGGTGCCCTAATGAGATGCACTTCTGTGCCCCTCATGTGGGGTTACGGGAGAACCTAGGCTGGCTTGTGGGAATCCTGCTTCTCTTTGATAATCCTTAATTTAAGTTTTTTATGATAATTTTAGAAGTTGGCCGGTGAATACCAGTGGAAGCCCTTAGGTGCAGGTGTGAAATGTTTAGCAAATCTTGTTTCCTGTCCTGTATCCAGTCATGGCGATTTCCACAGTTTCATAAAACTTCTAAATGACCGTTAAATGTTGTTGATCCTTTATACATTGTAAGGAAAATACTTTGTACCCTTGACCTTAATAGGAGATGATAAATTGAAAGGCTTTTTGATGACTATCATGGAAACATCTAATAGATAAATAATTCAATTGTTTGAAGAGCATCACATTAATATTGTGGTTTCTCCTCCAGCTGCCACCGAAGTGAGAATCTCTTCAGATGTGCCGTGGCTTTATTATTATTATTATTATTATTATTATTATTATTATTATTATTTTGGTCAGTCTGGGAACTGAACCCAGGCTCTTTGCTCTAAGCTACATTCCCAGTGTTTTATAAATTTTTCTTTTCTTTTGAAGGCAGGCGTCCTCTAAATTGCTAATTTCCCACAGATTACTGGACTGCTGGGATTATAGTCACTTGCCGCCAGGACTTTCGTATGAAATTGAACTGCACATGTACTTTCTGTTTTTATAGGGGTTTCCTCTTTAAAAACCCTAATTTGGGTGAAATCTTTTCACTTCATTCTTGTTCATTATATCTGTCTGCCATACTTTGTCTTTATCTGTTCTCCAGTTTTCTACTGGACCTTCAGATGTGGTTGAATATGTCAGCTGTCTATACAGTGAGGCGATGCTATTCATGGAGAGACTAATGTGAGTGTTTCTCCTCCCACAGAAACCTACTAGGCCAATGCCTGTCCATACAACCAAGAAGAGATCAGCCCTGGCCCCCATTCACACAGGGGCTGCCCCCATCAAGACACCTGATGTGAGGTCATTCCGCCCTATACAGTCTTACAAAAAAGTATCTGAAGGGAGCATTTGTGGGCCAGACAAAGGACAAAAGGTCCCCTGGCTGCTCCAATTCTCCTTCTAAGAACTTCCACCAGTACTCAATGCTGAGCGCCACACTCACTGCCAACAGGTCTGCTGGGTGCTCAGGTGATGTTCCTCAGCCTGCCAGGAAGACATCTGCCCTGGGGCATCCCTTTGACCCCCGTGCACACATCAAACATCCTCATGTGGATTCAAAGCACAGTCCAGAGTCCATTAGGAAAAAGTGCAGGCAAGAGTCTGTGGTCAGAATCCAGGCACCAGGCAAGACATCTGCCCAGGTTCCCATCCTGACCCATTCATAGAGAGCGAGGCTTAGCTTCTTTCCCTGCTGCTCGCCGAAGACTCAGTTACATGACTGGGGGACTGTGCAGCTTCCCTAGCTGCCTGAAGGACCCCAAGCTTAACGTCCAGTGTCCAGCCCGGCTGCTGCCCTCCTCATCTTCTTGAGCCTCATACCTGCTCGGACTGTGGTGTTTCAGCCTCTACCTTCTGGCCAAGGTCCAGTCAAACCCGGGGGACCTGACCCCACAAGATGGGACAAGGACTGGTAGAATTCCAGGATCCAGACAGTTCCTTCCTCCAGTCTCACTGTAAATATTTAAAAAAATATAAATAGAAAGCTGTGAACTTCATGTGTTTTGAGAAATGACTACAACTTGAATAAGCTTGGAAAATGGCTCATCCAAGCCAGGAGTGATGACACAGCCCTGCAATCCCAGTTCTGTGGGACAGTGTGGCAGAAGCACCCCAACTTTGAGCGGGGCCTATGCTGTGTAGGCCTTAATGACAGCCCGTGTCAAAGCAAAGTGGGAGTGGACCGGAGGTGGATCTCAGGATGAAGGCCTGGGGCTTTATCCCAGGAAGGAAACCAAAGAAACAAAAAACTAAGAAAGATCAGTGTATTGTCGCAAAACTGCAGAGCTCCGCACTGTTTTGACAGTTGTTTTTGAGAGACCAAAAGTTTTACTCTGTGGGAGTGTTTTAACTTTCATGCTCTCATAGCATTGTAGGCACGAGGAAAACTCTTCAGGCAGTTTGGTTTTCTGGTGAATTTAGTGAAATATTTACAGATTTCAGGGCTATGAAATGTGTGCATGATTCCGGACTATAGAAAGAAAAAGAATGACTCAACTTATCGAACAAATCCGGTTTAATACTGGATTCCACTGTGATAAGAATGCCGCAGTTTACCTGTATGTGAGGACAGCAGTATTCCTGAGGTTGGAGAAGTTGCAAGACTTAAATGAAGGATGTAATATGCTTAAATATTGAATGGCACATGGCAAATAACATGTATGTTATAGCATGTATTATAACATGCAATAACATGTATTACCATACCACAAGGAAACAGTTGATATCTAAATTTTAAATTAAATTTAAACAATAAGGGGATATATATTAGAACTGTAATCACACTATTGAAAGTTACTGTAAAATCACATTGGTTAATTTTTCTCACTATGAATAAAATTCTCCGAACTAGAACATGTCTTGCACGTGGTTTTATTTTCAGATTAATTTTCTCCTTTAACAAAATTTCTAATGGATCCAGTTTTATTCTTGGCAACGTGTGATAGAGTGATACACAGCCTGCTTTTAGTGCATCCAATGAGATCTTTGGTAAGGTCTAATAATCATGAGTGTTCAATGCTCTCCTAAGTGTGAGTGATATTTTGTGACATCTATATTTTGTGATGTAAAAATTCCTGGTAGAGGTAGAAATTCTGTAGCTCTCCCCGCATTGTTGGCAATGGTGAGTGGGTGAGTGTCCAGTCGTGCCGCTCCACCCTGCTCTTCTCCTGAAACATTTTTGCGTTTCGTGGGCATCCAGCTCTTTGGACCTTGGCCCCACCCTTACTGTCTAGATGTCCCTTTGCTGTCCTCATCACAGGTTCTGGGCCGTGTGGTGTGGAGAGAACACTGGACCTCAGGACGCTGTGAACTGCAGTCTTCAGATTACCATCGGATGGAACCTGAGCTACGCACAGCCTCAGTTCTTACTGGAGCTTCTCACTTTCCCTGTGCCACCTTCCTGCTACCTGGTTCGCAGTGTATTTCAGTGGCTGGAAACTCTCCCACTTTGCCCATGTGCTTTCAGCCGGCCACGGGTGTGTACTTCTGGTTCTCTGTGAATGGTGATTCCTCCAACCACTGTGAGCTATTTTTTGACTCCTGAATGAACCACAATTTCTTGTTTCTTTGTATGACTTTCCGTTGTTTGCTTTCCTTCTTTCTCTTTTAAATTCTTTTATTTCCTGTACTTGATTGGAAATGGGACTTATGATTATTATAATAAAAATATAATTATGGAAATCACCTTACCCTGTTTCTCCCCAAATTGCCTGGTTTTGTTTGCTTGATTGCTCTTTGGGTTTTGTAGTGTATGTTTTGTACCCCACGGCCAATCTTATGTTTCAACCTAAGGTCTTCTAAACTCTTCACGGTGTTTTTTTCTTGATTTGTTCATAATAGTAGCCATGTTCTAAATTTCACTAAATATGCAAAACTTTTAAATATTGTTGATCCTAAATGACTATGTGACAGGAAAAGCAGAGGAAGAAAATAGGAGGAGTAATAAAAAAGGAAAAGAGAAAACTGGCCTTTTAAATCCTAGAGATGTGGCTTTAATGGTGCAAGGAGGCTCATAACTGTCTCCCAGTCTCTGTGTCAGAACCTCCAGATCTAGAAGGCACAGTGAGCAGTCAGAACACCGTGTCCTAAGAATCAAATCACAGAGCCCTGGAGCCCTCTTGCTTTGTGTAAGATACAGGTGGGCTGCTCTTGTGCACATGTGCATGGCCCTGTGCAATGAAGTGGGGACAGCAGGTGCTACAGTGCTGAAGGCTGAAAGAGCCAGGCACTTACACTCATGTGTGATCCCAGCTTAGTCTCGGGAGTTACAGGCCTTCAGTGTGCTCCAGATACCACAGTGCTCACTGTAGACAGCTTCTCACGCTGCAGTTCCTACCTGTTTCCCGACAGATTCCTCAGGCTGCCACCTCCACAACCTTCTCTGGATCCTCCTCTCAGTGCAGAGTTTAAACATTGCAACGAGTCTTCATTGCGTGGTCAGTGTGTCTGATAAAAAGAAGGAGGAAAGGAGAGATAGGATGAGCAGGAGAGCTGACAGCAGCCAACTCCGCGGGGAAGTCATGCTAACCACGGTAGGGCAATGACCAACGAGAGAAAAAAAATCATATGCAACGCCTGCAAAATAAATTGAAATTTATTAGTAGCTTTTAAAAAACAGGCTCATATTGCCTCCAATACAAAACAAATTGATTGCTAGAATATTGTGAATGACAAATTCAAAAGTATAACTTGGATGTACTTAAAAACAAAAGGAAGGACACTATCTCAGAGGTCTTACAGTACAATTTTTTTTTTCAGTACCAGGGATCAAACTTGGGACCTTGGGCTTACGAGGCAGGTGGTGGAACCACTGAGCTAAATGCCCGGCCCCTGAAATTATTTTTAATAGAACACAATAAGCAATCATAAAGGAGGAAAAGTCAAATGGTATTTTGAGGAAAATCAGAATATCCCTTGAGATGAAATTCAGACAAGCAGGTTGGGAAACTGACGACATAACTAAAGGTGAGCAGGTGTAAGCTGTGGACTCTGATTCCAGCAGAAATTCACACTGGTATGATCCAAACATTGGAGGTGTCTACAGGCTAGTGCTTAGCATCAGACTGCAGGTAAAACACACTCACATGTTGTATGAATCTGTTCTTGTCCCCGGAACCGAGACATGGAGGGCTCGGTGCATCGTAAAGAAAAGAAAGTTATTCAGCTCACAATTCCAGAGACTCGAGCATATGTTGCCAGGATCTACTTAGCCCTGATGAAGGCGTCACAGATGAATCATGGTGATGAAAACAGGCACAGAAGGAATCACACAAGGAAACAGGAAGTTGGGAGCAGCCATATTGGAATTCGTTTTTATTTTAAGCAACCTGCTGATTTAAAAATTATACACTCCAGGAAATCAGCATTAATCCCTTCCTAGGTTGATTATTGCATGAGCTATCATATGAGCTTGGCTACACCTCTGAAAGTCTGCACCGCCCAAATTTCATTCCCCTGGAGACAAATCTTACAACACATGAAGCTTTGGGGTGAAGTTTCTCCCTCTCTCTTTTCTTGTACAGAATCTCACTGTATTGAAGGCTGGCCTTGAACTCACTGTGTAGCCCATGCTGGCCTCCATTTCCCCAAAATGCAATTCTCCTGCCTCAGTCCCCTTGAGTGCTGGTCTTACAGGCATGTGCTACCTGGTTTTAGGAGAAAACTCAAATCATATGCAAAGTATAATGCGTTCCCATCAACACCGGAATGCTAAGTTGATCTGTTTTACTAACACAGTTAAATTCTATCATCCACGACATGGAGAAATGGAGACAAACCTTAAAATGTATAGAATTGAAAAAAAATCAAATACAAGAGATTTTGTGATGCTTAATTTCATTTGTGTAAATTCCAAAGGAAGTGAAAGTAGTCCACGCTGTTAAATGTCACAATCGTAGTCACCTTGGGACAGGTTCACCCATGTTAGAGACGGACAGTGTTGCTTTTCTACGGAGAGTCTGAGCCCTGAGGTGTGCTCAGCTGGTGGGATTTCTTGGAGCACAACCTGTCTGGTTTGAATACAAAAATGTTTGAAAGACACAGTAGAGTAATCTGGCTGTCAGTAGGTTAACAGAAAATATTTCAGTATCCAACATCATAATTGTCAAGGGATTAGTAAAATGTTAAGGAACTGTAAATTTTGATCAGCTTTAAAATATATAACAAAGTGACTAGGAGTGTGGTAGAGGACTTGCAAATACACACCAAGGGGGCATGTGTCTAATCCCCCAACGAAATGTGGTATTGTGGAAGTCAATTAACACAGTAGGAATCAACAACGAAAATGCAGCAGGGCTTATAGTGACAACATAAGTGACAATTACTGCCCAAATGTGCGCATTACTGTGTGGAATTTATAAGATTAATTTCAGCTGCTAAAGCGGGACGTTGTTTGACTATATTCTTGTGCATCTTTGCTACAGCAGACAGAGCTAAGACACAAGCACAACAGTAAATAAACGAACACTATGCATCTTGTTTTTATCAAGTTCATGAACTAGAATACAAGAATATATAAAATGTAAATCATATGTTAAAGCAGCTTACCTTTGTTGTAACTAGCATTACAGGTAAATATGAAATATAGGTTTGCTATAGGTAAATTTCCAGAAATATTGCTTCATCAAAAATAAACATAATGCAAGTAGTATGTATGTACATATGTTCGTGCCTGCAAACACACAAATGTATACACATATAAATATTACATAAGCATATTTGTATAAGCCTCTATTCTCATGTAATATGAATGTATCACTGCTTGTAATTCTATGGAATGATTGAGAGAGTAATAATGGTAAAAAAATCTTACAATTTATCCATTCGTCACATGAGCAGGAGCTTTTCTATTCCTAATAAAGGCAACAGAGAGCCTGGACACACTGGAGTCACGGCTCAGGAGCAGGAAGGGGCTGACAGCTGGGAAAAGCCCAGCAACAATGGCAGATGTGTTCAGCAGGAGCCAGTGAGGATTATAAGTAAGAGACAACCAAACCTGAAAGATGCAGGAGAGAGCGTAAAAACAGATGTAGGTGCTGACCAGGAGAAGGATGGTTTTGGTGGCTCTGGACTCAGGAGAAGACCGGGGGGTGACATTCGTCCTGTGGATGTGTCTCATCTGCTGCCTGTGCCTGTACAGGACGGAAACCATGGAGCTGCTGGTCCACAGCATGAGCCCCAGACAGGAAACCTCAGGGACGGACAGCAGCACTGTGTATAACGACTCAGTGGTTTTGTCCTGACGAACACTGGTACAGTACCCAAAGTCTTTTAGGCTTGTGTGGTTTTTCTTGCTCCATTTTCCAGTCATGTGTGTAAGGAAAATAACATTTACAAGGCCACACAGGACCCAGATCAGGCACAGGGAGGAGCCAACATACTTGGCCGCTTTCACTTTAAGCTCTGCCGGCCTGGAGTCCCTGGGGCTGATGGTGATGGCCCAGGAGACACTCAGGAGACAGGTGCTGCCCATGGACGCACCCCTGCTTAGTCTGTGAAGATAGAACAGTAGCTTGCACCCAGCGTGGCTGAGGCAAACTTGCCAACTGAAAGCTGCCATTGTCTCAGGTACCCCTCTACACAGGAGAGTTACGAGGTTGGCTACAATCAAGTGCTTAAGAATCAGGTCCGTGGACCTTAACCTGCACCCAGTGAAGTGAAGGAACAGGTAACGGTAGAGAAGAGAGCAATTGCCCAGAACTCCGAGCACAATCTGTGATAAGAAGATCACTCCCATCACCACTTCACTGGCCGTCATCCTGCCCGTTCCCTGTTGTCTGAGCCCAGGACCCTGCAAGGCAAGATGAGGCATGGGCTGCGTGGACCAGGCAAGTCTCCACCTGCCACCGCCTCCCACCGAGGCCTACTTACTCAATGTTTTCCCTTTTAGAAGGACCCAAGAATTGGTTTATACATTTAAAGAGCACTTATAATGTATAAGTTCCTGCTATGAATGTGGTAGCCACAATGACTAATTCCCTTTTCACCATCTAGGATCAGGCATGACTAAGACTTTAACTACAAAGATGAGGAAATCTTAGGCACGGGGAGGTTAAGTACTCCTCTAAGTTCACACCTCCATTAGCGGCAGGGAGGGCCTTGCCCTGGCTGATGACACAGAACCCCTCACTTCCCTAAAAGCTCTTTGCTGGGTTCTTCAGGCAATCCAGCCATAGGTTTTGGTTTTTATACATCCCCTTAATCTTCTTTCATCCTATCTGAGGTTACATTTCCATTTCTTTGTAAGCATTTACTCTATTGGCCAACATCAGTTTAGTGTGAGCATTTGGACATCTAAAAATGCAGGTGCCCCGAGGGAAGTTACGGCAGCAGGGAGCTGCCTCCCGGTGAGCTGTGTGTGGTGACGCAGACCTGACAGCAGGAGAGCTACCGAGTGAGTCACGTGGCTTCGGTTCCGAGCCAAGTCCAATGACCCCGGTTACAGGAACCGTTCAGGACCCTGTCACGTCCTGAACTAGGTAATAACTGCAATGCATGCTGAGGTGCAGAATAGCAAGAGACTGATTATTAATTTCCGACCATTCACCTATTTGCTAGTGAACCCCTGAGTTAAGTGAAACTCTCAACAATGAAGCAGGACCTGTGAATGGCACTGAACCGGGACACACACAGGCAAAATGGCGACGCGAGAATTGAAAACTTACTTAAAAGTGAAAGGAGTGGGTTTGGGTTTGTTTTGGGGGTGTTGCAGTATAATATGCACTTTAATTCGCCTTCTTGTTGAGAATAGTGCTAGGGTTATGGCTAATTGTGAAGGACATTACAGAGATTTTGTCTACATGCACCCCCAGTAAATTCCCACAGTAGGGTGGCTTAATGGTTGCAGTTCATGAAAATGCTTTCGAATACGTAAAAATGAGATTATATATTCCTGCCTGCAGCTGCCAGCAAGCAGCAATGATTATGCTAACTTTTTCTTAAATGCTGCTGCCCTAACTTTAAGAGAGAAAATACCCAGAGGATACGCTCAGACTAAATACTTTTAGAAGAGATGGTTCCTGTCTCCATTAATTGCATGTTACACCCATCGAGAAAAACCGTTGTTTGTGCAGGTGCTTGATTCCCTTCCTCTGCAGAATTTGATTGGTCTTGTGAATCCCTTTTACTCTTTGTAGAGTGCTCTTTACCCTGGAGGAATCATAGTCCTCAGTGCTGCAATCCTGAAAGGTTTATGATTTCTTAGGCTGAACAGCAATTTTAAAATTTGTTCTGTTTAAAGGACGACACACACATTTGCTTTAGTCCCCTGTTTCATTTTTAAGGACATATTTCCAACGCTTAAATGGCCTATGCACATCAAAGTCATACAATGCAAGGATGTAATATATGGATACACTGTTTCCTATTATCACAAATTCATAACACACCCTTCACCACAGGGAGTTAGCATTTTAGGGTGTGTGTGTGTATGAGTGTGAAGGACGTTTGGAACTCATCCTATCAAAACATTTCAGGTAAATAACAGCATTATTGACACAGTCCCTCTTCTATATATTAGATTGCCAGATTTTTCCCCTTATAATTGAAATTTTGAATTCATTAGAACAACTTCAGCAAGCATGGTAAATATCAGGCTACCTGAGCTGTTACCTAGATGATGCCACAGAATCACTGCCAGTGAAGGTCACATTAACTTAGAGGCCATCAGGGATTGGCACAGGGTACAGAAACCTCATTTCTTTTTACTTCCTGAGCCCAGTGCTCAGGAAAGTTTGTGCTTCCTGTGTGGCTCTGACATTCAGTCAGGCTCAGTACAGAACACCTGACACTGGATCACTTAGCAAGACTCTCCACATGAGTTTCTCCTGATGAACTCAGCCTCCCAGAGAACAACTGGAAATATTCACCAGGCTCCTTACCAGGTTGGGGATCTCATGCCTTGCAGAAGATTAGTGCTGCAGGGAGGTGAGTGTTCCTGAAATATGGGCCTGTGCTCTGTGTCTTCCCCTCCCCTCGGACCTGTAATTATGGCTTCATCTGTAGGAGCAGTGGGCGTCCAGGCTTGGGGAGCGGAGATCAGTTCTGGGAGCTTTTTTCCCAGGTGACGGTGTCAACACATTTCTGAGTTTCTTTCTAGAGTCTCTTAGGGGAATACGAGAGTGTTTGGAGAGGCACTTGCTTACCCCTGATCCCTGCAGACAGACAGGTCCCTCATGAGGGTGAGGGCAAGAAATGCTGAGTCCTGCGTGATTGGCAGGGAGATATGGATGTCTCACTGTGTTCCTTGCTTTCCTCAGTAATTTATTTTTTTACCCAAATCTAATTACATCTAATTCTTTATCTCACTACATGGTCCCAAGATTTATGTCATTAGCAGAGCAGTGGAAGGAAACACAATATCTGGGAAGGATTTTAAGAGGCACAAGTAAAAAGAAAAACATGATTCTAACGTCTTTGAATATTACTCAGCTACACCAATAAGTCCATCAATTAATGACAATTAATATCGAAAATTTTTTAGGGAATTTACTTTCCCAACATCAACATTTGTTAGTGACCTGAGAGAGACAGGAACAGTGCCCATGAAAAAGGAGAAAAATTTTTTTTAAAAAATCCCTTACACAGGGAAACATCAGGACAAGGTAGTTTGACGGGCAGATTCTTATATTTTTTTCTATCAGGGAAATAAACCTGTTTAATTTACTTAAGAGCTTCCAATGGTCACCAGAATTCTCTACATAAATCTCTAATGCTGAATTTTTGTTTTGTTTTGTTTTTGGTACCAGGGATTGAACTCGGGTCCTTGAGCTTGTGAGGCAAGTGGGCAGGCGGAACCTCTGAGGTAAATCCCCTGCCCTCTAATGCTGAATTTTCAGTGATGAGTACATTTGGTTTTTGTCATTAGAAAAAGAAATTATGACTTGAAATATTTTTTCATACGCACACAATTTTATGTATTTTTTCCTCCCATCTCTCTAAATATTCCACTCAAGGATTAGATAAATAACAAAAATGTGCACTCCTGTATGAGAGCTTGAGCTACGAAGACAAGGAGGAATTGAAGCAATTCAGGTCTCAACCAGCGGTTTCAGAAAGGCTGATTTGTGCTACAACTTAACATAAAAAAAAATCATAATTTTTCTATACTCAAGTAAAAACATCCACTGGCAAAGAGATCAGGAAAACAATACCAATATTTCAGACAAACTGAAATATTTAGAGTCAACCTCACCAAAAAGGCAACATGACCCTGCAACAACAATTACTAAACTTTTAATAAAGCAATTAAAGAAGATGCTAGAAGATGGAAGGACCTCTCTTGTTCATGGATCAGCAGGAATAACATTGCTATGCCAACAGCAGAGCTACAGATTCAATGCAATCTCCATCAACATATGAATGACATTCTTAAAAGGATAGAAAAACATTCTAAAATTCTATAGGACACAAAATAACCAGAGTAGCCAAAGTACTCTTGATGAAAAAGAGTGAAGCTCAAGGTATCACAAAACCCAATTTCAATATGCACTACAGAGCCATTGAGGCAAAAAAGTACAGTAATATCAGGGCAGGCGTGTAGAGCGATGGAACAGAGTCGATAAATAGACCCCCACAACCACAGCCATCTGATTCTTGCCAAAGTAGAGTGCAAAAATGTACACTGGAGGAAAGATATCCTCTTTAATAAATGGAACCAGGCAAGGCAGATAAAAAGGGTTCTGAGATTAAGACTAGATCAGTTTTAACCCATCACAAGCTATTTTACAAAAACCCTTGTATACAAACGACGGGAATATAATGCAGGATGGCCATTATGGAAATATAAAACTTCAATATAGAAGTCTTGCCTGCATTCTACAGTTGAATTACTTGATGTCTGTGCCAACGTGGGATATTCTGTTTGCACGGAGACATCCCCAGTGCCAGATTGAAGGGCCCTGGAGGACAGGTGGTCAAGTGGCCTGCATACTGTGGGAACCAGAGCACATCTGGAGTGGGCACAGCTCACAGTAGGCCTGGAAGTCCACATTTGCCAGATATTACAGTTTTTATTGAGTAAAGTGGAAGATTCTCACGTTTAGGTCAACATCTCCCAAACTTTGTATGTTGACACTTACTCATAATAATAGGGAAAACTCTCAAAGACAGCTCAAACCTACAAAATGTCACAATGTAGAATGGCTTCTGCTGTCTCTGACAGCAGTTTGCTTTGTTTAGTTCAGAATTAACAGACACCAGAGGCATTAACCACTGAATGAGCCATCTGGTCTCATCCTGAGATAATGGGGCACATCAAGACACCGAGTTCCAAAGTTCTGTAAACAACAGGATTGTAAAAAATGTCCAGATGAAAAGAGACATTGTTAACTTTGCTTTCCAGACAGGGAACACCCCCTTCCTATGGGCTATGATAGACAACTAGATTAATCTTAAAGGTAAACTCCATAACTACAAAGAATTGCTACGTCTGAGTTAAAGTTAACTGTCTTGTGACAGTGATTTTTTTATACTGGTAATGTGAACTTGGAGAATGAAATATAACCACCTGAATGAGATCACAGCTGTAAAACACTATAAAGGGGAGGCTATAACCCAGTACGGGGTCGATTGCTGGTGCTGCTTTTGAGTGTGATTGGCCTTTTGTTGAGAAAATAAACTTTATAAAGGGGAGGCTATAACCCAGTACGGGGTCGATTGCTGGTGCTGCTTTTGAGTGTGATTGGCCTTTTGTTGAGAAAATAAACTTTTAAAATTTTACTTCCATTTTGCATCTCTCTGTGTGTGTGTCACTTACCAACTCCTTCTGCAACAATACTAGAAATAGATAGTTTCTATCTGTGGTCAAATAGAAGCCATAGAATAACAACTTTTAGTTTCTTTTGTCCACACATTGAGATGCGGAAACCCTTGTATACAAACAATGGGAATATAAAGTAGGATGTCCATTAAGAAAATATAAAACTTCAATATAGAAGTCTCATAAATTGAAAATGGAACTGCCCTATTACTTGACATGTGAGATTCTGGGTATAGATATAAAGAAATTGATTTTATCTTGATCACTTCACTAAACCATTATTCATAATACTCAGCACCATACAGGAAAAACCTGTGTCCATCAATGGAAGAGTGAACGATGATAGCGTGATATATGTATTTGTATGTGTATATATGAATATTATTTGGACTTAGAAGGGAATCTTCCTACATGTGAAACCTGATGAATCTTGCAGTCAAAATCCCAAGTGACATAGACCAAAATGAGAAAGACAAATATTGTTTGATCTCACTTATATCGTAAACTTAAGATATTCAAAACATAAAAGCAGAGAGTACAACCATATTTATTAAGGGCGATGATGTGATCAGTAAAGGAGCTATTGGTCAAAGTTTATGAACATGAAGTTATGGCGGATGAATAGTGCAACTGTCTAGTGTACAGTATATGAGTATATGAGTATAGTTAACAATAATGTCACTTATACTGGAAATTGGTAATTAGTGGTTATGAGAACTATCATAAAATATTAACTATGTGAGATAATGAATATGTTTGGTTGATTTAATAATCACAATATATATTCATACTTCACCAGGATACTATACAATCATCTCTACATATATATATATATATATATATATATATATGAGAAAATATTTACTATCCATTGTAAATTATAACTGATTTCAATAAAATTCATAATGAACATTTTGAGCTGCAAGAATTTTTAATACATTATTGAGTTATTGTTTTAATCACTATGTTTATATTTTCCTTTTGTAACAGTATTAGCAGCTTTGTGTCACCTTTTGCAAATGCCCTAGAAATAAAACTCCAGTGTTCCTGGATGTAAAATGAGTGAATAAGTAAGCAAAGAGCTTTTGGTTTGCTTAAGGTTTATATATTTTTATTATTTGAGTTTTATTGATTTCTCTTCTTACTTTTATTATTTTATTCCTTCTGCTTGTTTTTGTATTAATTTGTTCTTTTCTTGTTTCTTTAGTAAAGATCACAGAGAATTTGCTTAACATTTTCCCTCTTTTCTAATATAATACTTTAGTGGTAATATGTTTTTTCTGATACCACTTTAAAGTATTTTTATCATTCCTTTTGAAGTCCTTTGTTAGATTATTAGCTGTAATTCACTTTTATTTTATAAACTAATTTATGGTTAATATCTATTTCATCTGTATGATATATGTACATTTATATTTAAATTGCACATATAGATTATCTCCTACTTTAAAACAAATTTATTTTATGGATTGTAAGGACCCTAAATAATATATTTTCATTACTGCTCTTTATGTCATTATCATATCCTTTGTCTCCTATATTTTGAATTTGGATTCAGTAGGTTCTCAGTCCATTCCTGTAGTAACACACAGGTGTTCTCACAGATGTTTTTTTCAGGCTCATATTCTGTAGAAAGAACATTGTGAGACATTTCACTTGTCAGGATTTTTAATATACATCTAGTTTTTTTTAATAAAAATGGAAACTAAACTTCTCAGAACAAAAAATCTTTTCTCTTCCTATGAAATAATAGAATTTTATTCTTTCTTTAGTCCTGTTCATCTGTGTATAATTATTGTTAATTCTTCCTGATAGTGCCATTTCAACTTTTTGTTATATTTACTTTTATTACTACTTTACAATTTACCATTTGCAGCCTCTCTTCTATTAAAGAATTGTGATTTGTTGCAAATTTGAAGAGTCTTACTGTGTGTAGAGTATGGGTTCTACTCCGAAAGATATAGTAGGCTCCTTTTCAAGGGATGCCGCTGGTAAAATCATGCTAGAATTTGTGTTCTGAGTAGGCTTTATTAGGTTCATGGTACTAATAAATATCTGGAACCGAATGGCCATCACTTTAAGCACCTCTTGTAACTGCAGAGGCCAAAGGAAACTTGTATTTATGATGTCTCAATACGTTTAGCATTAAAACATTTATACCAGTTTTTCTTTTTCTCTTGTATACATTTTTGGTAAACATATGTAATGTATATAATCTAGATAGATTCTATATGAGCAACCGTACTCAATCTATCAGTCATCTATTTATCTATGAAAATTGTGTGGATTTATCTCTTGTTCTCTCCATGGCAAATGACCCTTTATAATGTCTCCAATTTATAATGACCCTTTATAAAGTCTCCCTTTAAAATGTCTCCAATCAAGGGGTAAATACCTGCGAGAATCTGGGTCTCCAGCGTTCTTTGTGAATTTAGTGCTTACTCACCTCAAATACACTTTTGAACTGTTGCGTGCGGAGTTGCACAAGTAATCTCTAATGGATTTTGATGTCAGCCGCGGCGTGATACTCTTCATTTCACTCTGCCCTGGGCCTGGCCTAGGGTCCCTCCACACCTCCGATCATAACACCGTTGACGGCGTAGCATAGGAGTCTGTAAGGCAGAGGACGCGGGAGGTGGGGACGGCAGCTTCCCACAGGAGCTTAGGATCCAGGGGGACCCACGCGCTTTCCTGCCTGTCCCACAGTCTCGGGCCTCCACTTCCCCTGCTGCCTCCGTCTAGCAGGGAAGACGGAAAGCAATTGCCGTCAACACACACTCCTCTGCTCTTTGAGATGCTCAGCACAAACAAGAACTTTTTAATGTTTCTGGGAATTAGGAAGTCAGAGAAAAGTTTTCAGATACACAACAAAGGCAACAGCGTCATTGACACCGCAGGGGAATCGATCCTGCGGGGAGGTGAGGTCACTTCATTGGCCATGTTTATCTCTATGTCTGGCCCCTTCCTCTCTCACAACCGTGCCCATGTGCCTGTCACACTGAGGTCGCCATCCCGGCTGACGGAGAGGGACAGGTGGGTTTTCTCACCGTCTGAGTGACAGAGTCGGCTGCAGAAGCAGGAGAGACAGATTCCGGGAAAGTGCTCCCGTGTGAAGACAGATTGTTCTTCACCAAAGTCACAGAGACTGGAGGAGCAATTCCTGAGTCCTGGGCAGAGTGTGGGCAGGGACTACGGGACCAGGACCCTGTGCTGAACCCTGGTGACTGCTGATGTGCTCCAGTGTTACCCTCGCTGCTCTGACGGCTGCAGCTGGACGCAAGCAGGCGTGAACTTCATGACGGACAGGAGGTTAATGTGGAAATTAATCTGCTTCAAAGGTACCATGAAGTAACGGTGGAGACATTTTCATGATTTATATTCTATAATTCCTGTGCATCTGTTGATGAATAGGGTGGAGTGAACAGAATCTTCTGTTTGGCAAACTTGACTCGTGTTACTTAAACAAAATTCTCTCTCTCCAGTGTGAGTGTAATGTGTGTACTGAATGAAGAACTGTATCTCTGTACGAAAGTATTAGAAGTCTGTTGATATTGGAGAGTTTCTATTCCTCCAGTTAGAAAAAGATGTTTCAAAAGTAGCACTTTACAGTTGAGTGTGAAAGAGTGCAGATAAAAAACAGCATTTGCTACTTCGGCATGCTAGCAATGTTTTGTTTGGTTAAAAAGTACTCCTTAAAGGTTAGTGCTGTCTCTTCCCTTTTAAATTGTATCATACAGATGATGGTATGGCTTGCATTTTCATTTTATACCTCTTTTGCATTATAATATCTATTAAATATCACATGATGTGTAGATTTTTCTCCTAAGGCAATGAACAAAGAATCATATCTTCCCTAATAAAGCATTAACCTAGTGTTTTGTTTTTTCTTTTTTGTATTTCACATCCCATAGATGAGAATGAGCCCCAGTGCTGTACTCTTCTGGCTGGCAGTATTTAAAATATGAAATGTATATTTTTATTGCTTTCCTAATATTCACCCCTATTCAATATATACACCACGGCTGAGGAAATGCCAGATATATCTACATTTTATGAAGTCATCAGAGTCCTCACTCCCATAATATTTTCTATATAATAGCATTTGCCAATGGAAAAATCCAACTCAATCAAATGCATAAAGCTAAATGAATGTGCTGTAAGTCCTGAGATGCAGCCGTACAGTAATTCACAGACTTAATTTGTTTTAAATTTTTTGGGAAGATGGCCCCGTCTGTTCTTGTGTGGGAAAGATGGCCACAGCTGTATTTGTCATCTGATGTGGAGTTTGTGAATGCAAACAAAATCTCGTTGAATGCTTTTGTTCGTTCGAGGACCGAATTGTTTGCAAACAGAAGCATTCACGGACTGAGGTGCATGTATGTGTATTATTTTTAAAAACACAAAAAGGAGATGGGGTACTGTAGCGGAACAATGACACAGAAACCAGGCAGCTTTGGATCAAAGCCAAACTCTTAGTGATTTTTATGTAAATCATTACTACCTGATTAAATTCTCCTGGATTGTAAGAAAGACACACAGTAGTACCTATGTCTCATGGATGTGGACATTAACCTAGTTGTATAGCCCATTAACAGTGATCTATGTATTGTAAATGCTGTAGAAGAAAAAACACATCCCACTTAGGGACTATTCTAAGAAAGGAAAATACACTCGAGGAAAAAATGGGCAGAGAAAATCATGTCAAAGGGAGAATTTCATATGTTATTCTGTGTTAACTAATATCCACAATTCATGTTATCATGCAGCAGCCTCTGTTCAAGAATTTGAATACTGAACACAGTAAATGACAGAATGCCCTCTGTGAGTGTGTCTGTTGGAATAATCTTCCTTGGTCAGATTTTCATTGGAACCCTGGGGAATCTCTCTCTCTTAGGTAAATATTTATTTCTTTACTTCCGTGGATATAAGACAAGACCCATAGATTTGATTCTTGTGCATCTTACTGTGGCCAATATCTTGGTCATTCTCTCTAGAGGGATCCCAGAGACCTTGGCAGCTTATGGGTTGGAAGACTTCCTCAGTGATTTTGGATGCAAATGTGTTTTCTATGCTAGCAGGGTGGGCCGAGGTGTAGCCTTTGGCAGCACCTGTCTCCTGAGTGTCTTCCAGGCCATCACCATCAGCCCCAGCTACTTCAGGTGGGCAAAGCTGAAAGTGAAAGCTCCCAAGTATATAAGCACCTTCACCGCTCTCTGCTGGGTCCTGCACTTGGCGCTGAATACCAGTTTCTCTCTGACTTTGACTAGCAGATTGAAAACCAGAAACATCACAAATAAAATAGACTTTGCTTACTGTTCTGATCCACGTACCACAAAAGGGGTATACACAGGGCATGCAGTGTGTACTGCCATAGTTGATGTTCTGTGCATGGCGGTCATGCTCTTAGCCAGTGGCTCTATGCTTTTCATCTTATTTATGCATAAGAAGCAGGTCCGCCACATGCATAGAACCAGAGGATCCTCTAGATCCTCTTTTGAGACCAGAGCCACCCACACCATCCTTATCGTGATGAGCATTTTTGTATTTTTTTACTTCCTATCTTCTGTCATGCAAATATATGTGACTTTTTTTGGTAGGTCAATAATCTTACTGTTCTCTCTTACTTACTTCACGAGTGCGTGTTTCTCAACTGTCTGCCCCTTTGTGTTCATGACTGTGGCCAGTATGTAACTGGAATCTGCTGTGTCTACTCTGAAAGGAACAGAGGCATCTAATTGCAAGAGAAACAACACATGCACTACCTGGTTTTCACTGTGTGGGATCATTGATGAGCTCAACCATCACTAAATCCCCCCAAAATGCAGAAGAAATGGCCTTAACTCTTTTTTCAGTGTGTGTGTACCATCAAACTCAGGACCTTGTGCTTGTGAGGCAGGCGGCAGAACCACTGCTCAGGGATTTACCCCTGGCCCCATGGCCTTAACTAAGTCTTGTGTTCTTGACTTGACTAAAAGGAGTCCCTGCCCATCCCTCCCTCCCCATGTCTCAGATACTCTCATCTACAAACTACCTACAGTCTTATTAGTAACGGAAAGGCTACAGCCTTCTTGTTTTGGTGACCATAGCATCCAGGGGGTTATGACCCTCTCCTTTGGAACATTCTCTGTCTTGGAGCCTCAGCGGAGGCTTCCGTAAAATATTCCTAGGTGTGGATCAAGTTGATGTTAGGATGAACAATGAAAACCCTTTCAATTACCAGATTTTGGTAACCTGAACAGGCTTGAGTTATCATTTTGCTGCATTTTCATTTTAAACTTTGGAAGTCAATTCCAGAAGGTGGTCCTGGCTCGCTTCCTGTAGTCTATTCTTGCTTCTAATTTGGTGGACTTGAGGCCTGCTGCACTGCGTTTCCGTGGGTGCCTGTTGCTATCTGTGCTTCTTCCTCTTGTCCCACCCAGTCTTTGATCTGCTGCCTTGGAGACAGCGCTGCCCACACTGACCTGAATGTCACAACAGCTGTCTCCCTGTTCTGCTGAGGAGACTTCTTGCCTCTAGGAAAGTATTTCCAGAGATTTCCTGTATTTGCTACAAGTATGTGCCAAGAAGAAGGAAGAGCAAGGTTGTCAGGAGCACAGCAGGACAGGACTTTAGGATCCAAGGAGAATGGGATGGGGCAGGTACATGGGAGGTGCCAGAAACAGACAAGTCAATCGTAGAGGCGACGTCTTTCTCTGGTTGGTGTCAGTGTTCAGGATTATCTCCCTCTTTTACTTTACTTTATATTTCAACTTTTATTTATTTATTTATTATTTTTTGGTACCAGGGATTGAATTTGGAGCCTTGCCCTTGTGAGGCAGGTGGCCGAACCACTGAGCTAAATCCCCAGCCTATATTTCAACTTTTAAATTTTTAAAATCATCTCATTTTTATTTTAGTTTTTTGTTAACTTGCTGAGGTGTAGCTTTATTTTCCTTTCACCTAATGTCACTTTAGCATGATAAAAATAATTATTCTCCATAGTTTTCACTATTAGACATATTATTATAAAATGTTTTATGAGTGAGTCAAATCACATTTATATATATAATTCATATAGATTTAAAATGTTTCCTGTTTCTGTCTAATCACTGATATTTTGTCTCATGTTATTGTAATTTTGTACAATTGTGATAGAAATTGGAATTTTTTGTCATGCTTTGTAAATATACTTTTATGTACTTTTATGTTATGACTACTGAGTAAGATATTCAACTTTACGGTATTTGTACAGATTGTTACAATTAAATGTTGATTATAATTAATCATTATATAAATCTTTAGGGACTTTAAAACTGTATTGTATTAGTATAATGTAAACATCAGATTTTGTTTGCCTACTACCAAGATACTTCTAGAGTGAATTTTTTGTATTTTGTCTGGGTGTGACTATAACTATATGTGTGAATACGTGTTCATATGTGTGTGTGTGTGTGTGCGTGCATTTTCCTCAATGTCAGTGTGCATTTGTCCCTATGAGAATGTATGTGTGTGAAATTGAGCTTTTTCACTGCACTCTGGACATGTGGATCCTGTACTGCTTAAGGGAATCACAGATCATTTTCTTTGAAGACAAACTGATCGTGAAAGAGATTGAGTAAAAACACTCCTAATCTTTTAAATTATAGCCTTAGCTGAACTTCTAAAAACCTTTTTTAAAATTAAAATCCTTTATATTAAATCATTTAGGAGATTGTGTGTCTTTAGAGAACTACATTAAGGGTAAATGTAGAAACGGGACGTGTTAAAAAGCCAGGTAGAGGACTGGGGATTTAGCTCAGCTGTTCGGTGGCCTGCCTTGTAAGCGCAAAGACCTGAGTTCAATCCCTGGTACAAAAAAAAAAAAAAAAAAAAAGCCAGGTAGAAGACCAAAGAGATAGAGAAAGTGCAGCAGAAAGACTGCCCACAGAAAAGGAAGGAAGGGGGTGGAGTTCTGTACCAAATTAGGAGATAAAGAGGCAGAAAGGGAGACATAAATAAAGAGAAGGAGGTGTGAAACTGGAATGAAGACAGAGAGGAAGAAACCTGAAATTGAGGAATTTGAGAAGGGAGCATCACAGAGGGAAATGAGGAAAACGGAATAAGATCCAGGAAGCAGACAAAGAGGCTCACAAAAAAGACGGCACGAAGGTGAATGGATAAATGTATAGAGTAACAGAAAGATAGGAACACTGGAGCAGGGCATAGAGGAGTCAAGTCAGAATGGGAGAAGAAACACTGGGGGGGATTGCAAAAAACATTAAAATAAAAGACATTTTTAGGTGAAACGGAGGAGGCTAAGATGGACAGCACCTGAATCAGGAAGAGCTATCTGGAGTGAGGGGATGAAATGAATATAAAAAAGCAGAGGGAATCTGGAAAGAAATAGTGCGGAGACTAGACCGAGAGAAGAGGGACAGCAGAGGAAGTGACAGGGAGACGGAGGAGGTGTGTGGGGTAGCAGAGGAGAGAGGAGAACGGCGGAGGTCATCGATGCAGAGGGGTCAAAGGACAGAGAAGCCAGTGAGGAGGAAGAACGGGAAGTAGACGGGAAAATGTGGAGCAAGAAAAACAACTCATCATAGGAAAGGAAATATAGGGAGAATAAAGGGGCAGGGGAAATCCAAGGACACAGTGACGGTGAATAAACAAAGACTTCAAAGTGGGCAGTGGCGCAAGAAAATTATTAGGAGAAGAAGAGTAAAAATTAAGGAGCATTGGAAGGTGAGGTGGTGAAAAAGACGGATTCATAGGTGTAGGAGGATTGGACATAAACCAAACAACCGTGGAGAAGCTGACAGGAGAAAATGATTGAAGGAAAGAAAAATATTTTAAAAGGAGGTTTAGTCGCTGATTATAGTGTAGTACAATATATTTATGTAAAGACTACCACTGAATTATCTTTTTTCCCTCTATCCTATGTTTTTTTGATTCATCAATGCATTTGCTATCAACTTCATGAAAACATTTCAGAATTCTACTTGTTTTGCTGTGGTTTACATTATTTAAACATGAATTTTTAAAATTCCAAGCAGTTGAAATTTTCTTCTTTCTAGAAATTGCTTTCTAATGTCATTGCACTGCATTCACAAATTATACCACACCGTTGAATTTTATTTTCCTAAAATCCACGTATTGCTGTCTCCACCAAAACATATTTTTAGCCTCGTGCGATGGCAACATCCTTGCAAGTGTAAGGCATTAAGATGAGATCACGCTGGGGTAGAGTCAGAACTTTAGCCAGTATGGAAAACTGCAGGATACAAATCACAGGAAACAAAACATACAAACGTCAGTAGCATTTTCATCCTGCAAGAAAAACCCACTGATCTCGAAATCAAGAAGGTTACCTCATCCACAATGTCCACAAAGAAGTTACTAACATCTCTGTGGTTCCCTTCTCATGTAAAATAACAGAAGAAAAATAGTGGCTGAATCATACTGTTGGGAGTATTGGATTTGTTATTATTATGTAACACATTGGTGACCATGGCCCATACATTGTATGGACCTTTGAAAAGAACTCCAAACTTGGAAAGTATCAGAAAAAAGAAAATGTGATTAAGAAAAAATAACAAAAGGAGACATTTTAATTTGTCAATTCAAACAATATAACTCTCCCTGTCCTCCCTTCAGGGACAAGAGGAAAAAATGAGAACCAAGACCTGTCATGTAAAGGTACAAGATCCCAGTAATGAATGTAACTGTACTGTATCCCTAAAATGTGCCAATAAACTCAATTATAAAAAAATATATATAAGTCTCACTTGACCACTACTTAAAATGCATATCATATCATACCATAGAAAATGATAGATGACCTGCACAAATGTAAATATTAGAATACCTTTTTCTGATTGTGATTGTAACCTTGGTTAATTTCTCTCTTCACTCTGTATTTGTACCTTTCCCTCAGTCGATACGGTCAAGATTCGCAGGTTTTATTCTCAGGCCCATACCTATGGCCACCTCCTTGGTCACTCTCTACAGAGGATCCCAGATACCATGGCAGCTCTGGGACGGAAGACTTAGTTAAATTTTATACAAATTTGTTTTCTATGTCCACAGTGTGTCGATGGGCAGCATTGGCCTCCTGAGTGTCTTTAAGGCCATCACCTTCAGCCCAAGAAACTTCAAGTGGGCAGAGTTTAAAACAAAACCTCCCAGGCACATGAGCATCTCCACTGCCTTCTGCTGGATGTTGCACATCCTGCTGAATCTCATAATTCTCCATCCGTGATGCTCTGTGTATAAGACTCTTGCTCTGTGCTAGCAGCTCCGTGATTTTCACTTGTACAGGCACAAGCAGTGGCTCAGACACATTCACAGGTCCAACGTCACCTGGAGATGCTCCCCTGTGACCAGCGCCCCTCACAGCACCCTTGTCCTGGTGCACATGTGCAAGTTTGTGCACCATCACCTGCTCCATGCACGTGTGTTTGGCTGCTTTTCATAATCCCAGCTCCTTAGTTTTTCACTGTTGCTCCCTTAAGGAATTGCTGTTTCCATCTCTCTGCCCATTTGCTCATGAGCTGTGATCACAATGTATCCATATTCTGCTGTGTCTATTGTACGAGAAGCACACTCTAACCCAGATTCACGTATTGTCTATTTTTCGCTTTCTTTTGAGTTATTGATTCACTCAAGCCCCACCAAAGTTCTCCAAAATTCATAGGACCAGGGCTTTACTCTTCATTTCACTCCCTAAAGCTCCCCTTCTATCTTGAAAAAAATCAAGTCCCCATCCAAGCCATCTGCTTCCCTCTGCACCTGAGATGTTTTTGTCAACCTTCCTCTGGTTCATACCCAGTCCTTTATAAAAGCTCAACAGGATGAGACTTCTGTACTCTGTTGGCTGGGTCTGATCATCCTTATAAATGCCACCTGTGTGTTGAAACTCTCATGGGAACTCTCAATAAAATTCTGCTAGATGTGTATCACCTCTCAAGTCTTTATAATCAGTATAATATGAACACTTCAGAATAATAAGCAAATTTTCTAGTCACAAAATCAAAAGGAAATCTGAAATATGACCTAAGCAAAGATTCGGAAGAAGAACTTTTTTTTTTTTTTTGGTGCCCGAGATCAAACTCCGGTCCTTGTTCTTGCGAGGCAGGCCACTGAAGAACTTCTAAACTTTGTATGATCAGTACTAGGAGAGACCATCTGGGGGAACCCGTTTGGTCTTTCTCCGCTCTTTTTTGGGTAGATGTGAGGCATGACAGTTTTCTCTGGGTACTCTTGTGATCTGTGCTTTCTCCATTTCCAACATTTAGTCTTCTGACCACTGTCTTTGGTGCCTGAACTGACCCAAATTTCACAACTATGGCCCTGTTCTGTGTGTGTAGGGCAGCCTATAGCCTTTGCACTTTAAAATTAAAATAAATAAATTAAAATATGTATTGAAATTTAACATGCTATGGAGCTGTAATTTATAGAAATTATACTTTAATAGCACTATTGAATTTTAAGTATCTGATGATAGTTTTTGTATAATTTTATCATATTTCATATGTTCATCAAACTTGTCATTGTATGAATGTATGATGCTCGTTGTTTAGAATTATATTTTAATTTCATGTTGTGTACCATTTATGCCAATAATTCTAATGTATTGCCTGCATGTGTGCTGTGTAAGTGTGCGTATATCCACGGATACATGTTTGCCTGTATACCTGTGTGTGCGTGTTTGTAGGTGGGTGTTACCTGTTCATTTGTTGTATGTTTGAGTTCTTCACCCTCAGTCCCAGAAAACAAGAATGTTGCACTGAGAACCGCATACTGGATTTCTCTTTGAAGCAATATCTGATCTTGCTAAAAGGCTGTATCAGAGATTCAGAGACTAATGATCTATACATTTTGTACATATCTGAGCTTTCATCAATTCTTTTGAAAGCGGTTTCCGCAGGAAACGAGAAAATAAACAAATGAAAACTGGAGAACACAGGAGATGACCAACAAAGGGTCTGGAGAGGGCCACATAGAGACAAAGGTGAGGGGAGAGAAGAGAGGGAGAAGGAATAAGAGTGGAGGGCTGAAGGGGACGCAGAGGAGGGGAAGAGCGGGGAAAGAGGAGAGGAGAGAAGAGGAGGGAATAGTGAGGGGAGGGGGGACCAGGACCTGGGAAACGAGAGGGAAGCTTTGGAAAAAGATGTTTGTGGAATTCGAGGTGGAAGATTATGAGAATTATGAGGCGAGAATTGGTAAAAATGGAGTCAGAGAGAAGAATGAGGGAAAAAATGACTTGGGGTGAGGTACGGAGCAGACAAAAGCGGAAATACGAGGAAGAGATGAACAGAGACAGGTACAGTACTAAACAGACCGGTGGGAGTGGCGTGCGTGTGTGAAAACACCAACATGGTAAGAAAACACAAGCAAAAAGCAGGACAAGAGCATAGAGTAAGGAGTAAAGATCATGATTTGTTTGGAGATGAAAGAGGATGTAGCCTAGGACGAGAGCCCCTGGGATCAGAAAAAGAGGCTGGGAGAAGGGAGATGAAAAGAAAATGAAATAAAGAACATTAAGGGGAAGTTAGAAATGGGGTGGAGATGAAACTGAAGGAGATACAGAATGATCAGAGAAAAAGGAGAGGAAACCAACGCGGAGAGAGAAGTTCAAACAATGGAGGATTGAGTGGAGCTGTGCCCAAAAGCAGAGAAGTCAGAGAGACAAAAGAAGAGTGGAAAATAAAGAGGTAAGAAAAGGAGAGAGGAGAAAACGCAATATTAAAAGTGAAAGAGCAGGATGAGATAGGTAAAGGTGAAGAAAAAAGGGTTCAAGAAAAAACAGTTAAATTTAGAAAATGAAGCTGGAAGGGGAGTGACAGAAGAGAACATCATTAGCAGGCAAAGGAGACAGTTATGGGCTTTCTAAAGAAGATGTTAAAAAATGGGTTCATTGACATTGGGGAATATGGAGATAAACAAAACATCCAGTGAGAAACAAATAAGTGACAGGGAAAAAGGCCAACAACACAAAGGGAAGATTATTTCTTAAATTATATAAATATATTTGAAGCACAAACAGTTCTCTTCTTCTGTGCGGATCTTGCATTCTACATGTTTGTATTCATTCCATGACTGCTGTCACACCAGTTACAAAAAAAAGTTTACTGATTTGTGAACTGTTTCTGTGCTCTGAGTTGTTTAAATATTGATTTTTTGTTTTCTGAGCACTTGGGAATTTTAATTTTAGTCTTCTGAGAATGGTCCATCCAGCTGCTGCTAGAACACATCCTGTCAACTGCACAAAGACCGTTCTCCGGAGGGCGGATTGATTAGGTCGCAGAACAAGCCTTAGCGCCTTTGAGGAACCAGAAGAGACCTAGAACAGCAGAAGCAATTCTAGGAACAGAGACATGACAGGGGTTATCACAATCCCCAATTTGAAACTATTCTACAAAGCTACTAAGATAAAACAGCTTGGTACTGGCAAAGAAACAGACCTAAGGATCCGTGAAATAGAGTAGAAGATGCAGAAACAACTCCAGACACACTCAGTCACCTTATCTTTGACAATGGAGCCAGCCATCCTCACTACAGGAAACATAGCCTCTTTAATAAATGGTATTGGAAAAGCTGGATTTCAATCTGCCAAAAATTAAAGGTAGGCCCCTATCTTTCACCGTGCACTAAACTAAAATCCAAGTGGATTAAAGATCTAAACATTCAAAAAGAAACACTAAACTTGCTGGAAGATAAGTTAGGTAGAACTCTTGAAGACATTGATATAGGAAAAGACTTTATGAACAAATCCTCAGCAGCACGGGAACTAGCACAAAGACTCAGCAACTGGGATCTCATCTTTTTAAAAAGCTTCTGCCCTGCAAGAGAAACCACCAACAGAGCTAAGAGACAACCCACAATGTGGGAAAAATTTACCAGCTGTTCCTCAGACAAAGGTTCTCCTATCTAAACATATATAAAGAACTAAGGAAAAAAACCCAGACCCCCCAAATATAAAGACCCAGTTCAAAATGGACATTTGAAATGAACAGATATTTATCTGACAAACAAGTAAAAGCAGTTCTAATATCCACTACATATTAAAGAACTTCAAAAAATTAGCCACCTAAAATAAAAAACTCAATCAGGAAATGGGGAAGTGAAACAAAAAAAATACTTCTTAGAGGAAGAAATACAAGTGGCTAATAAATATATGAAAAAAGTTCAACATCTCTAGCCACTAAAGAAATGCAAATTAAAACAATGCTGAGATTTCACCTTGCACGAAAAACACTGGTAGTCATCAGGAAGTCAAACAATAAAGGCTGGTGAGGCTGTGGTGGAAAGGGAACCCTTCCATTGTTTTTAATTCTCCACTGCTCTCCCTTTCTATCTTCACCTTGATCTCCTTCTTCAGTTCTACTGATCGCTCTGCCTTTCTCTGTGCCTGTTCCTTTTTATTTCTAGATTCCACTTCACTTTGTTTTCTTTTTTTAATTTTCCCCTCTTCCCAACATCTTTAGGTGATCCGGTGTTTTATCTTTCTTAGGCTGCTTCCTACCGAGCCTATACCTAGCTGTGTCCGACCCGCTGCTTGTGTTTGCATAGTGTGAAAACCATGGGGCTGTTGGTGCAGAGCATGAGCCTCATACACAGAGCATTGCTGATAGAGAACAGAGCAGTGGTCATCCCCAAACTCTGCATTTTCCCTCCCTTTCCTTCATCTTATGTTTTCCCAATACACACGGACTGTACATGTGCACTGGGCTCAGTAACCTTTCCACACACACAAATGGTGTGCGCGGAGAAACTGAGCCATACATTCAAACCCCAGCCCCACCCTGCCCCTCACACTGATCAGCAGTCCCTGCTCTGCCTTCAGACTGACTCCAGTCGGCTACCACATCTGGGAGAATATGGAGGCTGTTGGTCTTTTTCATCTAGTTTTGTTTTTTTTCACTTAACATGATGTCGTCTAGTTCTGTTTATTTTACTGCAACGAACAGGATTTTATTCAACTTCATTCCTGAGTCATACTCTTCTGTGTGTCCAGGTCCGGTTACATTTTTCTGTTCATGTGTTGTACGGCACCTTTGCTATTTTGAGTGCTGTTGGAATAAACATTCGTTTCCTTTGTGTTTGATATTGTAGTTTACATGTTTTATGTGGTATGTATAAGAAAGTGTAATAGACACATTTTGATACTTTTGTCTTTGAAGCCTTACACTGAGTTTAAAGTGATTTACAGAAAACCATGTCATTATAGAGAGATGTTGCATGTGAGTACATATTTGCCCTCCGCAATAAAATGTTCACTTTCATAGATTTTCATATTAGTAATGATTGTATTTGTATTTTAACCCGAAGATCTCCCTTTAGCATTCGTTTTTGGAAGGCAGGTCCAGTTGGAGACGAGCTCGCCTTTTGTTTCTCTGAGAGGATTTATACGTGGTACTCTCGTTCCTCTGTACTCAGCAGATATTCTTAGCCCTACATTTCGTGTCTTCCTTTTCATTTTTCTCTCCGCATGTTTCTTCTCCGGCCTATGCCCTCCCGATTTTCCTGTCTCTGTAGCTGGCTGTTTGCCTCCCTCACGGACCTCTTCCCTTCTGAACGCTCTACTCTCTGCCTCCTCTGTTCCTCTTCACGGTTCTTGCTCCTGTCCTGCCTGGGCTTTGACATTGCTTTGTGCCATCAGAATTGTTTACTCTGCTTTTGTCTCACACTTTGGCAAGGACACGTGCATCATACACACACAGGAACACGCATGTGCATGCACTGGTGTATTCATCTCCGAAGACCTGAGTGAGCACAGAGATGTTCACAAACATAGGTGCACACATAGCCACACACAGAAAGGTAAATACCACACACGCAACTGACTCTTAGGGAAAGGTCCCTTCACATAGCATACATTAAAATACAGTACAAAATCTCATTTGAGACTATTGAGAGCATCATGTTATTATGAAATTGCAATTTGTAGCGAGGATATTCAAGTACTAAAAAGTTCTGCATAAAATGCCTGCAAGCTAAATGGTGTGCACGGCATGAGAAGGATAAGAAAGGAAGTGAGTCGGAGTAACTCAAATAGCGTGCTGTGCTCTAATTCGTAAGGATCCAGTGTACAGGCTTGAAAGAAAACAGGGTCTGAGTGAAGTAAGTAATAGAAATAGCAGTTAGACAAGAAGTAAATCTTTGGTGATCCGCGCTCAGATCACTTGTCATTTTCGTGTCCGTACTCTTTTGTATTATATCTAGAGTTCCGGATTGCATGTAAAATGCATGCCATATTTAGATTTCTGCTATCAAAATGAATATTTATCTTCAGAAATCCACTAACACAAGTTAAAGTACATGTAAGATGGTGTAAAAAATGAAAAATCTGAGTTTCTCATAGACTAGAGAAAAAAGACAGAGGACCAAGAGATGGAGGAGGCAGAAGGAGGGGAGGGAAAGGGCGAGAAAAAGGAATGAAGATGCGCACCAGCTCCCATGGAGAATGTAAACACTCTGTCCTGTAAACATCTCCTTACAGCCAATAAGACGTGAAACCCCTGACGTGCAAATGACGTAAAATCAGCGTGTTCTGGGAAATTGAAAAGCATGTGTTTAAGAAGAGGAGTGGGGTTGCCCAAGGCTGACCAGAGGAAACTCCATGCTCCCTCCCTGGTTTCTTCCTGGGCTTCTCTCGGTTGTTTTTCTATTCCAGTTACCTTCTTCCAGTAGGAATGCCACGGCGGAGGACTCAAACAAGAACAGATGCTGGAAAGGTTGTGGATATTTTACCCTTCAACAACGTTGATGGGGATGTAAACTAGAACAAGCTCTGTGGATCCCCTGACACACATTCCTCAGAAACCTAAAAACAGAAATTCCATTTGACTAATTAGGTCTTGTCTGAGTATCTTCCTGAAGTTTTAAAGTCATCGTATTACAATGATGCATGCGCTCCCAAGTTTACAGCGGCACAATTCACTGTAGCTAAGTTGTGGAAGGAGCCCCTATGGGCACCAAGAGATGAAGGGGAAAGGAAGATGTGATATTTATGCACAAGGGAGTACTACTGGGCCGTAAAGAATGACACATTTGAGTCATTTGTAGGAAAGTGGCTGGATCCTAAGACCATAATGCTATGCGAAATACATGAGTATACAAATCAAACAACAAAGGTTAAATATTTCCTAATATCTCTTATATGAGAAATCCCCCAAAGAAGTAATTTAAAGGGTGAATTCAAAGAAAGATAGTAAGACTTTTGGTTTTGCCTCAGTTTAATTCTTGTTCTCTTGATCTCTTCATAAAGCACCATTATTTCACTGTTTCCTGAAACTCATCTTACGTCTATCCTAGGAAGAAAAGGTCCAAAGAGGAAGGGGAAGTGCGAAGGGTTGGGGAAAGGAAAGAAGGGAATGGAATTAATATTGTCTACCTAAATTTTCCAATAATTTTTTAAAAGACGAACTGGTTAAAATGAATAAATGAATAAAGGAATGAGCTGGACTGGGCCCAGGACAAGTGGCCTGAGGGCTGTGGTCAGGGCCCGGCCACTAGGGTCAGGTCGTTGCTAAGACTCTTGTCCAGACTATGGGAGCAACTGTGATTGGCCCAGTAGCGGGCTGGGTGTGGGGCTCCCTGCTCCAGGCCGCCATGTTGCTGGAAGTGAGGCCTCTTTGTTGACAGTGGCGATGGGATCATCAGGGATCCACAGCCAGAGTTCATCAGAGGCAGCAGAGGGCACAGGGGTCACACCTTTGTATAGCAAGGGCTTGGGGTGCCCAGCAGGGGAAATCTGGAAACCAGACTGAGCTTCCTCCGGTCAGTGTGTCAGGAGCACCCACTCCCAACCTGCTAACCCCTGACCCCCGGCTCCCACTCCCCTTGCACTCACCCCAAATGGCCTCAGAGCCCCCGGGCCTGGCCCAGGCCTGGCCAGTGAGCTGGTGCCTGAGATAGGGGCCTGGGCCCTTTCATTTTGACTCTCTAGGTGTGCTGTGTTTGCATATTTATTTGATTCTACGAATTTTTAAAATTTCTTATTTCATCAGTGAGTCACTGAGCATTCAAAAGTGAATTTTTTCATCTGCACATGTGTTTTCTGGCTTTTGACTTCTAATTTCATTCTGTTGTAATCTCATAAGATGCAAGCAATTCTTCAAATTTATGGTTCAAAGTATGATCTGTTATGAAGAGTACTTCCTGAGATGCTAAGAATGCGGACTTTGATGTTGGCTGCAATGTTTTGTAGGAACCGATGAAGTCCTTTTTAGCAGTGGGTTAGTTTAACTCAGATTCCTTTGTTGAGTTTTTGTCTGCCCTCCTGTTGGTAGAGCAGCGTATAGACATCATCCACAGTTTAGCACCTGTGTATTCTTTGAGAAGGGTTTACGAAAATGCGCGCATTAATGTTCAGTTCACAGGTATCTACAATCATTGCTCCCTTTATCAATTTATTACTTTTCTGGAGACAGGGTCTTGCAAAGTTGCTAAGTTGCCCACATTGGGCCCAAACTGGTGACCCCCCCCCTTTAAGGTTTTACAGTGCTGGGGTTCCAGGCTGTGCCACCATGTCGGGCCACAGTTTACTCTTCAGTGAGTAGTTAGAATTACTAACTCCAATGCTCTTTAAACATGCGCTGAGATAAGACGTTTACCAAGATAGGGATTTAGAAATCAGGCTCCGGATAGTAAACGCATTCTATAGTTAAATAAACACAAAGAGGAAACTCCAAATGATTCTCTGTATTTCTGCATGGTGCACCATCAAGGAGAGGAATTGCTGTTCAGGGAAAGACTCTTGCTCTGCACAAATGGGATGGAAATTGCTCGAGCTCAGGCTCCAGCATGGCTGTATAATAGATAATGGATAATAGATATTACAAATAGGAAGAAAAGGGACAAAGAGGAAGGGGACATGGGAGGAGTAGGGGAAAGGAAAGAAGGGAATGGAATTAATAGGAGAAAATAAACAATAATGGAAGCAAAGTCTTTGTAGATAAGGAGGGAGGGAGGGGTTGAAGGGAGGGGCGGGGAATGGGGAAAAAATAAGAACCAAGATAAATTATGTAAAGGTGCAGATTTCCAATGCTGAATGTCATTATACCATATACCATAAATGCACCGATAAGATTAATTTTAAAAATAAATATTGCACTGTCTTTCTGGTAGAGGAACCAAAAGTTGAAACAAAGATAAAATTGTGTAAGACATTGTGAAATAGGGAAAACATTGTTCCAACGGAAAGTTAGTTTGTTCCGAGTTGAAAAGTTGGTCTCTATGGTTTTCATTTCAGTTCTCAGCTCCTGCTGAGACGATGTCCCTTGTTCACCCTTCTTCGTACGCCCTGGGGTCTCCCCACATGTCCGATCCCAACCCCCTGGACTGCAGTGTAAAACACTGTGCAAAAATAGACAATGAGATTTGTGCAAACACTCCTCACAGGAGTGCAGGACCCCGGGGGACCCACACTTTCTCTCCATCCCCAAAGGCAGGGCCCCCATAGCGCCTGCCTCAGTGAGGGACACCACGTGTCCAGGGGAGAAGGAAAGCGGGCAATGCCGCTGCGGCCTCATCCGCTCTTTGGAGATGCTCATCACAAACAAGGAACTTTTAATTGTGTCTGGGAATTGGGACTGAAGGGAAAGTTTTTAGATACACAACTCTTGCTCACACCGCGGAGTGCCTGATTGTTTCTGTCCTATGGGGAGGTGAGGTCACAGCACAGCCCACAGTTATCTCTGGGTCCCGGCCTCTCCCTTCCTCAGGCACCGACGCCCACCCGGCTGTCACCCCTTCATCATTCGGTGGCTGAAAGGGCACAGAGGAGAGTTTTCCTGTTCAGTCTGCACGGGGAGTCTGCGCCGGCTTCCAGACTGGAACCCTTGTCCTGAACTTGTGCTTTGGAGCAGAGACCGACGTGCACCGAGCCCCGGGGACAGGAGCGACCTGGAGGTGAGGGCAGAGCCTGTGCGTGGAGCCTGCGGACCACAGCCCCGCGCCGAGCCCGCTGACTGCTGGCCTTGTCCCCGCGAGTGAGCCCTGCTGACCCTGACGGCTGCAGCTGAGTGCAGACAGGGACTGAGTGCGAGTCCCATGATGTGTAGGGCGACAACGTGGTCATCAGTCTGTCTCTGTAGATGCCACAGAGAAGTCACAGATAAGGCTTTGTCTTATTGAAAATGTATTGGTATGAGCGCTTGCTGTTGAATTGCGGGATTGGCACATATACATGCGGTGTCCTGGTTTGCTTCGGTTCGTCTTCCTCCCTCCCCTCCTCTCACCCTCTTCCCCTACGTCCCCTGCGCACTCCTACACTGTGTGCCTCCTTGTTTCTTGAAATGTCTCTTTTATTTTGCTCTTTAAATTATTTGTGTTTCATTCTCGCACAGCAGAGGTACTAACTGGGGCTTAGCCTCCTGTGTCTGGCGAATTCAGTCGGCACTATGACGCTATCGCCTCGCACTCCAGGCCCGGGGTCTCACTTGAATGCGTGGCTCTTAGTTGAAGGGTGCTGTCATCGGGGCTACTTTCCTTCTTGACCTTGAGGAAAGAGCATTCAAAATGACTAACTTCATACCCGAGGCTGAGGACGGCAGAAAAGTGTTCTATGCATTTGGCAGGGAGATGCCGACCCTGGAATACTCCTTCATTTCAGTTACTTCATAGATTTGCTGAAAAGGCTTTAGCTTGACTTGGCTTAGATGTTTCTTTTCTTTGCTTTTGGTACTGGGAATCAAACTCGGAACCTTACACTTGCGAGGCAAATGGCACAACCGCTGAGCTAAACCCTGGCCCTTTGGCTTAGTTTCTTCAATCTTCATATCTTTTAAAAGTCACACTGTGTGTAGAGTAGTTTTAAAAAAAAAACAAGGCAGAAAGCAACACACTCTCTCTACTGAACATTACCTTAGTTTGTTGTCTATCTTAGCCCTTGAATTTCATATAATGTCAAGCTACAACGTTGTGTGAACCTCACTCCTGTGTCGTATTTCATTCAGTAGGCAATATAACAAAAAAGTGATGTACATGTTTCGCCACTTTGCTAAAATTCTTTATCCTCAATGAATTCTGTTTATTTAGCAGAAATAAGAAATAGATGCATTCTATTGCACCAAGATTTTCATTTATGCACTGTTTTTTGTACAATAAAATGTTGGTAACAATGAAGAATTAAAATATTGAAATGCATGAAATAAAATGAGTGAATGTAAGAAAAAAGAGACCTACACATGTATTGTTTAAAAACACGAACAGGAAAGTATGATTTAAAAGCATAATAATAATACCAGTGATTCAGAAAATTGGCTATTGTAATGAAGCCAAATTCTAAGGTTTACCTGTGAATTATAAAGCACTGTGTGATTAAAATCTCTAAGAGCATATAAAACTCTAATAGTGCTTAAGTAACATAAATGTTGGTATTAGAGTAGTTATAATATGAAACATGATCATAACAGTGATCCATATGTTGTGTGAACTGTCCAATAAACACAGGAAACTTGGTAAGGAAACCAACAAAAGAAATTATATTTTAGAAACAAGCTGCTAGGAGCCAGGTGCGGTGGCACACGCCTATAATCCCAGCACTTAGGAGGCTGAGGCAGGAGGATCACTGAGAGTTTAACACCAGTCTGGGGCACAGTGGGCTCCTGGGCAGTCTGAACTACACAGTGAGACCCTACCTCAAAAGAAGAAAGAAAGAAAGAAAGAATCTCCTAGGGAGCACCACGGTAAAGGGGAACTTCATCTGTAATTTTACAGGGAACAACACGAGTCATGTTTTGTATAAAAGTCCACATGGACCAGTACGAATACTGAACGCAGAAACCACGGAATGGCCTCCGCGGATGTTAACGTCGGCATAGTCTTCATTGTCCAGCTCGTCCTGGGAACCCTGGGCAATTTCTCTCTCTTAAGTCAGGACCTATTCCTGTACTTCAGTGGCTGCACGACAAGGCCCACAGACTCCATCCGCAGGCACCTGACCGTGGCCAACCTCTTGGTGATCCTCTCCAGAGGGATCGCAGAGACCATGGCAGAGTTTGGGTTGGAGCACTTCCTCGGGGATGCTGGATGCAAGCTCGTGTTCTCTGTTCACGCCCTGGGCCGAGGTGTAGCCTTTGGCAGCACCTGCCTCCTGAGTGTCTTCCAGGCCATCACCATCAGCCCCATGGACTGGAAGTGGGCACAGTTTAAAGGGAAAGCTCCCAAGTACAGGAGCACATTCACTACTCTGTGCTGGGTCCTGAACTTGCTGTTCACCTTCAGTTTTGTGACTATAACTAGCAAATTAGAAACCGTAAACATCACAAATAAAATAGACCTCACATACTGTTCCGATCCTCGTTCCATTAGAGGATCATATTCTGCAAGTGTATCCTTGGTCTGCATCAGTGATATCCTGTGCATGGGGCTCATGCTCCTAGCCAGTGGCTCCATGGTTTGCATCCTGTACAGGCACAAGCAGCAGGTCCGACACATCCGTAGTCCTCATGTCTCCTCTAGATCATCCCCTGAGACCAGAGCCACTCGCAGGGTATTAGTCCTTATGAACATCTTTGCATGTCTGTACATCACCTCTGCCACCATGCGAGTGTATCTGACTTTTTCTGAAAATCACAGCTTCTTCCTGCGCAGTCTAGGAACCTTCATAAATGGACTTTTCCCAACCATCTGCCCCTTCCTGCTCTTGAGCCATGGTCACAGCGTATCCTCGATCAGCTGTGTCTGCTCTGCAAGGAGCACAGAGCCACCTGATCACAGCAGGAGAAACGCGTGCACTGCCTGCTTTTCAGTATTGACCAAGGGATGGACTCCAGCCCCAAGGAATTCTCTGAAAATGCAGAGGACATAAGTTCACATTTCTACTTTGTTATTTGATGCCTCCTCATTCAGACAAAGAAAACAACCCTCTCTGCACATCCTGCCTCTCTCTGCTCCTCAGAGACTGTCTTCTAGAGGGAGCCCATGACACTGTCCTCTGGAGTGATCCCAGAATTCCGTGCATCACCAACTCCTTAGGAACTTTGCCCCGTTTGGAGCCTAAGCTGAGGCTGCCCATAAAATGCTGCTGGGTGGGCACCATCTTGCCCATGAATGAATAACAAAAGCCCTTTGTAATTACTAAAAGGTGGCAACCTGAGCTTGTATGAATTAAACATGCTGCTGAATTGTCTGAGAGCCTTGAAGACAGATTCCAGGAAGTGTCTTTGGACTTTGCACAGTGTGTCCCTGTGTGCCCCGGCTATCTGTGCTTCCTGTGCTCTCTGAGGTCTTCAGGAGATGTGGTTCCCAAGCTGGTCTGAGCTCTAGGACAGGTCTCTCCCTTCCCTGGGTGTCCAAGGAGCCTCCTTCTTTTCTGCAGTGGCTGTTCTCTGAGAATCCCTGCATTTTCTAGAAGCCTGCACTGAGAAGGGAGGAGCCCAGGCTTCTCAGGAACCCAGCTGCACAGGTCTCCGAAATTTAAGGAGGAGAGCAGGCTGGGGATGGCTCAGGGCAGATGCCCAAGGATTTGGAGAAGCCAGAAACAAGACGGGCCAGTACTGAGAGTTCCACAGCTTCGTCTTCAACAGATTAATCCATAGAGCTGATTCTCCCCTTACTTCACCTTTCAACTGTTACTTTGATATATCAACTTATTATTTTTAAAACATTTTGCAAAATTTCTAAGGTGTTTCTTGTTTTATTTGCAGGTCTTCACCATGACAAAAAGTCAATGTATCACAGCGTTTGCACTGTGTCAAGTATTATATGTATTTTAGAAAGTATTTTGTGTGAGCTACATTACGTTTTGTACATATCTATAAATGTATACATGTATGTCAATGTATCTATTCATAATCTTTAGTAATATTTCTAGGGCTTTACTTTTGTCTATTGGCATTGAAATTTTGTATAACAAAAATTGTAGTAAAAAGTGGAATAGCACAGCACTTAATAAAAATCTCAGATTCTTTTAATGATTGTTGAATATGATATGCAGTTTAGATGTTTCTTACACTTAAAACTTATTATAATCATTGTTTCATTTGTACATAGTGCTGTTTAAAATTATGTCACATGTAACATGATGTGAACAATCTGATTTACTGAGCTTTTTTTGCTTTGTTTTTTATTGAGTTTATTGGTACAGTTTAGGTATACAGTGCTGATTTATTGAGCTTTAAGAACACTTTGAAAATGTCTTGTTGTCTGTTCGTGACTTTGTTTACATGTGAGCATATTTTTCATGTGTTCTCTGTGAACATCTCCTCCTCACTGTCCCCATGCTTGTCCACATGTGTTTAGTTTACACATTTGGATACAACATCTGTGGCTAAATTTTATGTCCTCGTCCAAACACACAGGTCGTGCAGATCCTGCATTTCTCAGGAGAGAATCACCATTGATTGTTTTCCTGGTAAATCCATCTGGAAAAAAACGGAAAGAGCACATGTCTTATTTTTTATATCAAGTATCTTACGAAACACGTCTTTCTTTTACTTTTACTTCTGTGGGCATTTCTCATACACCAATTTTCTTTCTTAACATTACACTGACTCTTTGGCCCTCAGCATTTCTCTATGGGTCACCATGAGATGTGGGATTTTCTTTGGTTATGTTTTCACTAAGGCACTCTGTGGCTCTCTCCCAAATCCAGCTTTCCCTGCGCATGATCCTGTGTTGCTAATGTTCATTTTATATCTTTGTGCAGGATTTTATTTGTTCCAAATTAAGTAAAATGTTAAAATGTATTTTGTTTTCTCTAAAATACTGAAGGAGTTCCATGCTTTCTTAGGAGTGAAAATTCAGTTACCTCCCCAAACATCTCATCGCTATTTACTTATCATGTCCCAGGCAGAGGAGAAGCCTTAATAATGGTTTAATTTTCATAATCACTGTACTTCTGACAAGAAGCGATGTTTGGGCTGCTGTTCTATCCTTGTGTTTACCAGACTCCATAAACCTTACTTCTACCTCATGAGACAAAGCTGGCAACTTATTAAGGCTTCTCAAACTGTACTTACTATTCTTCAACATAGGTTGGTCCATGGACCAAAGTTTAGAAAGCAATGGGAATAGGTAATTAAAATGAAAAATAAGCCCTTTGTAGTGTTTGGTGAGATATACAGACTGTGTGTTTTATTTTGAAGGAATACAGTCGGTGAAATAGGCTAATAAGGTATACCTAGAGTCCCTAATATATATGAGCATCACCAAAGTCCCTGGGATAAATTCTGCTGGAAAGTAGAGGAAGGTGATAGTGTGATTCAACCGCACTGCTGTGCGAGTTAAGCCAGTTATTAATCCATCCCCGATAGTGACCGTGGCCGATACATTCCACACGCCCTACAAACAAGTGTGCTTCAGGCTTCAGAAATTTCTAAACAAGAGGAAAATAGTTGCTGTAAAATGACAATGATGGCTGTACAATGACAATTTTCAATTTTTGTTCATCCCTGTATCCAATGGAAATAAATATTACCCGCTACTCCTTAGACACAAGACTAATGTTTAGAATATATAAAGAACTCAGAGTCATCCCACCAAAAATAAAAGATACAACCAACACTGGGCCATTGAAATGAATACACATTTTCAGAAGAAGAAACACAAATGTTGAAAACAACCCCATGTGATCATTACTAAATGCATGAAAAAATGTCCACAATCCCCAGCCATCAGAAAAATGGAAATACAAGCAACACCAAGATTTGCCTGTCATCTAGTAAGAATGCTCATTATCATGACTTAGAAATCTGAAAATGTTGGTGAGGTTGTGGGGAAAATAAAGCATTCTACATAGTTGGTTGGAATGTAAATGAGCTCAACCATTGTGGAAATCACCAGGCAGATTTCTGAGATAGAAAATTCATTTCACCCAGCTATTTCTCCCCTGGGTATCTTTCTGAAAGTATTAAATTCATCACACTACAGCAATACACTCACACACGTTTATAGCCACACAATTCACAATCGCTAAATTATGCGTGTGGCCTGTACGTCCATCAACAGATGAATGGATGAAGAAAATGCCATCAAGCAAGATTCACTTGCGTTATTGGTAGGGAAACACACGAGTCTTGTGATCTTAATACGAGTGAAATAAGTCATTTATAGGATGGTAAATTTTGCATCATTTCTCTAATGAGAGACCCAAACTATGAATAATTTGAAGAAAAAAATACACACAAGATGCTAGGAAATGGGGATTTGAACCATGTGGAGATGGGAAGAGGTCTGGGGTAGAGGAAGAGGGGAGGGAGAGAATGGAGTAAAAGAGGTTAGGCTGCAATACGTGTAGGGACCACTGCTACGTGATGAACATGACGATTGCATATTACAAACAAATACCGATGAAAAGTAAGATCACATTTAGAACCTCAAATGAAAATAAAAGTAGGACCACCACATGTTCCAGCAATTTGGATATATATAGACATATAGACAGATGGAGATAGATACATAGACATGCTCTTGTCTTCGACAACTGTATTCTCATACTTACCGCAGCACGATTCTGAATAACTAGCATATATGACAGCTCTCCGCGCTCGTACCTGAATGAATAAAGATATCGTGGAATACATTCAGTATGAAATGCTTTTCTACCATAACAACTCATGTACTCCTGACATTTTCCCCAACAAGAACGGGCAGGGAGGACATTTTACATAAAACGCGCAAGCAGAGAGAAGCAAAGGCCACATGTTCTCATTCGTAAGTGGAATGTAACAACTTGACCTCAGGAGCTGAGAGGAGAACAGAGATTAGCAAAAAGTGGAGGGAAAGCGGAAAGTCGTAAATGGGCCTAATGTTATTTTATGATGGTAGGACGCACTTCTGCTCTCCACAATCCAAGCTAAATACAGTTCACAGTCGCACATTGTATATCTCCAAATTGTTAGAAAAGTGAAATGAAGGAAATCATAGAATTGAAAGGTAATAGACATGCTAATGGGCTTGAGTTAGTTATCAAATATCACACTGTACCTCATATATAGTTATCGGTAGATATAGATATATACACATAAAAGATGCTGGGTTAATAAAAAATAAGTAACAAAGTATCAAAGGATCAGCTTGAGCTGCTTGTTTATCATTCCCTTCTCAACCCTCATGTCAATGCAATTTATTTCATATTGCACGTGGTTATTTTTTAATCCATAAGAGGGAAAAAGAAAAAACAAATGAGGCATCCCAACAACTCAGTTCTGAAGGCAATTATGGGACACTTATTACCCACTTATTATGATATCCGAAAGTCTAAGTCACAACGTATTCGTAATTTTTGGCAAACTGCACCATTCATGTTTGTGGTCATATAGCATATGTTTAATAAACATTGCATTGATAAATATATTTAAATTATTTCCCAAAAGCAGACTTACACCATTATAGGTTACCTCCTTTTTTACCAAAAAAAACGTATTAAAAGTAAATCTTTTTTTTTTCCTCATTGAGTCTATTGGTACGTCTTAGGTATACAGTACAGTTACATTCATCATTGGGATCTTGTACCTCTACATGGCAGGTCTTGGTTCTCATTTTTCCCCTTGTCCCTGCCCTCCCTTCACCCCTCCTCCTCTCCCCATTTACAAACACTTTATTTCCATTTTTTCATTTTTCTTGTATGTTTTTCTTTTCCCTTATTAGCTTTCCCCTACCCTTCCCACTTTCCCTACACCTTTAGCCCCTTTCTTCCTATTTCACATGGTCAATTATCTCATTAGGATCTTATGTGCTATTACAGTTTATTCACACCAGAGAAGCTATTCAGTATTTACACATGTGTGACTTATTTATTTTACTTAGGAGTATATCCTCAATATGTATCCATTTTCCTATGAATGAATCTAATTTCTCATTCTTTATGGCTGAATAATATTCTATTTTATAGAAAAACCACATCTTCTTTATCCAATTTCCAACTGATGGGCAAATGGGCTGTTTCCAAGTTTCAGCTATTGCAAACTGTGTCGCAATAAACATAGGAGTGCATATATCTCTGTGATATTATTCTTTTAATTCTTTTGGAAAGATACCCAGCAGAGGGATGCATGGGTCAAATGAAACCGCTAGTCCCAGCTCTTAAAAGTAAATCTTAAAGGGTCAGCAAACAATGTGCTCTTTCTTTCAGGACTGTGGTCTGTGGCCTTCCCTGGAATTAATAGTAGGATGAATCTGACTGATTTGCAAAGATACACAGATGTCTGGGCCCTATGTGCTGTGCCTGCTTTCTCCAGCTTAAGTCTCACTGAGAAGGAGCTCAGGGTGAGCAACATCGCCACTAACTGACAGGGTCCTTGATAAACTGGGCCTTACAAGGGCTCAAGTCCAAACAAGCTACACTTTCTTGGAGTGGCACAGAGATAGATGTGATCTCCAAGCATCTGGAAGCTTAGAGGCAGTGATTTGCTCATGGATTCTCAGCGCAGGCGGTAAGTGAGATCCCATGGCCAGTTACCTTGAGTACTTGTGATGGTTCCTTCCCATACAAATTCAGATAGAAATGTGAGTCGAAGCCTCTATGTTGTTTTAATTAACAGCCCAGGCAAGGTGATTTAGTGAGGTCAGGGTCAGCCGTGAAGTCTTCTGCCCGTGTCCATTACAACTGAGTTTGGCCCAAAACCTCAAAGGAGCACAGAGGCCCAGCTCGGCCTGGGCTGGGAAGGGGCGGCTTGGTGCATCCCATGAGCACACTGCTCTGCAGAAATTCTTGATTTTGCTGGCAGGTGAGGATACCTCAGGCAGGAACTGGGACTTCAAGTTTGGCCTCCACATAGCAGGTCATTGTCCTGGTGAAGGACATTGGACATTGTATTTAAAGCCAGAATAACAAGACAAAGATGTAATTTTTCAAGGATATCTTGCCTGACAGAGAAAGAAAAATTGATAGTTTTAAGGGAAATAAGTCCCAGGTCAGGAGCTATATCCATTGTGTGAGAAAAACAAGGTTCTATTAAAAAGATGTTTGTAGTAGCAAACTAAAGGGCACAAGTTTTCATATAATTGTGATAGTTACTATCATTAATTTCTTGGTGTACTAAATGTATTCATACTTTCTGACTGTGTGATAATAACCTCTTTTAGTTTTAGGTATTTGCCTTTCTCTCAGCTACTTATGATAACAAGTAGTTTTATAGGTTGATACATTTTCTTTAGAAGGCATCCCATCAAAGATAACAATTTGGGTAAAAATTTTTGGGCTTTTCTGGAGAGATGACTGTGTTTAACAATGGCTATTTTATAAAAAGATGGACATTTCCTGCTTCCAATGTATTGGAATAATATCGCCTAATTTTTTTATATATTTGAAGCATTTTTTCAGGTTTCACATTAGCCATATTTTAGCAATTTAAAGTGCTAACTCATTAATTTTTAATGTATTAATGTTAGTGTTAGCTTCCTTTGAGTTATTGTAAATTTACAATAAAAAATACAAATAGACATTTCATGAAATTTGCAGATTTATCATTAAATTTATAATGAAATATTTCATGAATGTTAATAAAATTTAATATTATCTACATGCAGATTGAAAAGTACATCAGTTCTATATTTTATATTTAGTCTTCAGGTTTTGTCATATTATTTAACACTCAATTTTATAATAATAACTTGAAATGTACACATTAAAATTTTTAAATTGGATTTACAATATGTTTTGCTATATGCAGATTACTGATCTTCAGCATCAGATTCCTTAGTTAAAATTTACTTCTTCTTGATGTGTGTATTTGGGAAAAAATAAAACCATTTGCTGTATCCTCTCTTTTGGTATGATGTGTTTCCATAGTCATTTGTGGTGAGCATTTTTTAAATTTTCAATTTTCGTTTCTTCATTGACCTATAAGTCATTCAGTCTCACTCTTTCAACTCTTGACAATATCAGCATAGGAAAAGACTTTATGAACAAATCCTCAATAGCACGGGAACTAGCACAAAGAATCAACAACTGGGATCTCATCTTTTTTTAAAAACTTCTGCACTGCAAGATAAATCACCAGCTGAGCTAAGAGACAAACCACAATGTGGGAAAATATTTTGACCAGCTTTTCCTCAGACGAAGATCTACTACATAGAATAGATAAAGAACTTCAAAAAATCAGTCTCACTCTTTTAACTCCCCTTGCAAGGCATTAAGTCCACTCAAAGAGTAAAGACCTCCTAACTTGTACTCCAAACCATCTCTCACATTAATACCACCATGATGGGGATTACCTTTAACACAGGGATGACGCAGGGGCCACAAACATCATTATATAGCAAAATGTAATAAGTACTAAAAATTACAGCAGTGGTAAAGCCATTATTGTGATTTGGAAATTTGATTTTCCAATCACAATGGTTTTTCACTGGCATCAGGGGCTTTATTTTCTTTCAGTTCTTATTGCTAGTGACAACACACAGCTCAACGTTCTGACGATATAGTTGAAGATTCCGTCTCAGCCACTTCAGGCTCTGTAATTTACTGACACACAGTATGTTTATAATCTCCTCGCAAAGAGTCTGGAATGTTCTAAGTAACATCTGTTTCTTCTCATATCAAGACTGAATCATCCACTGAATAGGGTTGGGGGCACCTGTGACTCATGGTGAGTCTATCTCTACCAACCCAACTATCTCATGCCTTATGTATTTCCTTGCGCCACTAGCAGAAGTTACAGAATACTCCTTGGTTGCCAGCGGATTTAGAGAGTGCATTGTTGGCATCTTGTGGACACAAGTTGGGCAATATGGATGGGCATGCTCTGGGATAACTATGCAGAATCCCTGAGCTCTCAGCCCTGGAGCTGTGGCCAGGATGCTGACGAGTGTATCTGCTGGGCTCAGGCCTACACAGTGCCTTCAACAACAGTGCTGCCCAAGGTCCGCAAAGAAGACGTGAGCTCTTCTAGAGTGTGCTCTGCAGGTTTCCCAGTGATATTTGTAGTAAAGATATCTACTGCCATCTCTGAAGGCACTTGTGTGCATTTACATCTTCACGTGAATTCTGAGTGCTTGTGTGTGTGTGTGTGTGTGTGTGTGCGTGTGTGCATTCGTGATTGTGTCTAGTGTGTAGTGGTTGTTCACCTTAAGGCTCTAATCCATGACTTTCAAAGTGCAGATGTTTGGGGTGGGATTGAAGTGAGAGAATTTAGTATTGCCCCAGGATGAAATTATGGATTTATTTCTGGGAACATGCAGAGGATTGGCTTCTATGGCTGCATCTTGTATTTCTTCATTAATTCAAATGACTGAAAACTCAAGAAGCATAGAAGATAGGGTCAAATACTCCATGAGACTAAAGGGAGAAAGTGACACTGACCTGTGAATAATTTTGAAGGAAGGAGCAATGGGCTCTTGCTGCTCAACACCCGATTTTGTTCAAACTCAGATCTACCCTTATACACACTGCTTCTCTGACGGTTATGGTTCTCTTTAACCCCACCCCCCGCTAGAGGAGCCCACATTGAAAGAATACCTGTCCCTAAAAAAGTTTTTATGCCACCTGCATAGGCAAATAAATTTCATTGAGTTTTGCCAACGATTCCCATCATTTCTCATGCAAATGAAGAGCATCATTTCTGCCCTATCTTACAGTTCTTGAAAATGGCCTTTTGGGTTTTCATTCTGGCTGTATTTCTGCTCCTTCATGAAATGATGGTGCAGCAGAGTACTTTGAAGTTTAGAGAGAAATAAATGTGGGTTCTGAGGCCTCCTCAGAGAATCACGGACTCCAGGGAAACACTGGTATTTTGATTTCAGGACCCCACATGTCAGACCTCAGTATTTCCTGCTCTCTTCTATCTGAGTCTTCATTTGGGAGGTGTGCTTAAGACAGTGTTGTTCTTTGCACTCTGAATGGTGTAAACACCTCAGAAAATCGATCTGGATTCTGTAGTCCTAAACCTGCCTCACTGTGACTTCCGGCCTCTGCTCTCAGCATTGATCCTGCCCCGGTTACTACCTGGACCTCACGTGCAGGTTCCCCTCCAGGCCACACTCACTCATCGTCCCACTGTGAGCACCTCGGTTACACCTGAGCTTGGCCATCCCTTAGGGCAACCACTCAGCATCTGTCCCTACCCAGCCTGCACTTCTGCTGTCCCATGCTATGTGTTGGGGAGGCAGCTAGAATCCTCTCAGGTTCACACTTTCGTAAATTTAACTCAGGAACACTTTATTTCTCCACATGCTATGCTTCCTCAGTCGATTTCCTGCTCCACAGGACAGAGTATGGGTGGAAAGTTATGGGCATCTCAGCCTCAGAGATGGCTGTGTGCTGAGGAAAGTATCCTGAGAATAGAGCAACGGGACACAGGGTGATTGGACAGGGAGGATCATGTGGGTGGCAGGCTGGGGCAACAAGTTGAGTTTTGCTTCTCCAGAGGGGGTAGGTTTCACCGCCCCCCAAGTGACTCAGTTCCTAAGCGCAAACCATTTTAGAATGTAGAACCCTTGGGACCATTCTTTCTGGTAGAGAACTCTACCAACTACAGTCCGGCTTATGTGCAAGCAGGTTTGTAACCTTGCCTAAAAGTACACTCTTACCACCAGGCAACCACAGCTCAGTCAGACGACTTCACCAGACTTCCTGTCAACGGAGGCTCAAAGCAGCCAATCTATGAGATGTGGCCAACACCAGCTATAGCCAGTAAGGCCATTTTCTGTGCATCACTTCCTTTTCTGAGACGATAAATGCAACACATACAAGTCCTGCGATGGGCCAGGCTGGTGTGTACCGTGTGACGTATCATGAGGTCTTCTGTAATACTGCCCAGTTCTACAAACTTTTCTCTCACTTAAGTAAACTTTAATATATTGCATTTCTTTTGTTCTTTTCTTACTAATATACAACAAAATATATAACAGCCTGTAGCACACGTGATATCTACATTAGATTAAAAGTCTTACAGTAGCATGGTAAATACAAGTGTATCGAATGGAGGACGAAACCCTAAGAACCTGAAATGAAAACATTTAAGGAACACTTGACTTCTCTCCCGACAACAGTGTGACTTCTCGCGACACTGCAGTGTGACTTCTCGCGAGACTGCAGCACGGTTAGGGTTCAGCAGGGCTGGTGCCTTGTGAGTGGTGAGGAGGTCGCAGACTGACGGATGCGTTCCGGCGTGGATGCTCCTCCCCACGCTGATTGGCAGAAACGCGGCTGAGGGGTCGAGCAGAGTCCACTGGCCAGCAGCAGGGAGCTCGCGCTCCAGCCTCTGAGCCCCAGAGTGGGAGGAGCGTGCGACCCAGTCACATGCAGAGGAAAAAATGACAACTCCCACAACGTGAAGAGTCAGCACAGGAACGCAGAGGAGCCAGCAGACTGGGGCAGATAACACTTGTGTGATGATGGAGGGTATTTAAATCAGTGTTCCGCTATGGAAAACTATAGAGATTTTCCTCACAAATTTAAAAAACATTGCTGCCATTTGATCCAGCAATCCAGATTCTTTGTGTATATCTTTAGGAATGGACATTTGGATCTCAAAGACATTCTTTTATTATAATTTCATTAAAACATAATTCACAATAATCAACACAAGAAGCTATCTAAGTGGTCAGTAAAGGAGAGATGACAAAGAAAAATGTGCTGTTCATGTATAAAAGACTAATATTTGGCATTAGAAAATGAGGAAATCCTGAAAAAAAATATGCATATAGATTCAAGGACGTTACACTAAGTAAAGTAAAGCAGCCGCAGAAGCAAAAACAAATGCATGTGACCTCACAAGGATGTAGAATATTCAATGATCAATCCTACAGAAGAGGAGAGAACCCAGGTATTCAGGAGGAGAAGACACAGAGAAACCAGGAGTTCCTGTCTGAAGACAGGAGAGACCCAATACAATTTCTGAAGACTATTACATGGTATCTGGTTAGAAACACCAAACTACAAGCAAACATTTGCCACGATGGTAGATCTTATGTGCTATCGGCACAGAGGAAGAAAATAAACCCCAAAAAATGAAGTCAAGGGACAAGAAGATCTACTGAAGGTGACGTGCAATTTAATGACATTGATTTTGGTGTTCGAAAGGCTCTTTAACATGAACCATGTGATGATTACACGCTTGGGTGGAGGGAGGAGGAAGCAGACAGATGAAGCAAAGGACTTACACTGTCTGAGGCATCTGAATATGGCAACGATCTTTGGTAACATGACACAAAATGCTGAGGTTTTGTTGAATGGAAATGTGAGATCAAAGAAAATACACGCACTCTACCGGAAAAATTCATTACCCAAATAAAGATTTATTCCTTTTTTCTCCTGTACACAGGACTAAATCAAGCTCCTCTACTCAAATTGGAAAGATGACAGTTTCCAATTTGAATGGCACTGATGTCCAAGATAGTGCCATGTGTGTGCTTATTTCCATGCATATCCAGTTATGCACCACCAGAAACCCCTGTAGCAAATCCCGATCTTCTGCTCCGTGTACGACACATGGCAAGAAGAAAGACTCAGACACAGAATTAAAGAGGCAGAGATGAGGAACTGGGTTGACCAGTGCCTAAGTGAGCAAAGTCCTGAACAAATAGAAACATCAATATTTATTGGTGACACAGCCATTATTAGGTTAGGGTGAGGGGACTACCTGTACAGGCTACTTGTAGTTGCTAGGGATAAGTTGCTGATACAGGCAAGGCTTGTAAAAGACAAGACAAAGCATTCTTGTGTTAGGCTGGGGATAAGATTTGGGTAAGAGGCTCTCTGACCTCAGCTCTGTTTGGCCAGACTCACTTTTTTAAATAAGCCAATTGCGGGATTAACTCTATATAGCCTGCAATGCTTACAGCCTGCCTTGGGCATAATCAATGGGGCAATCTGCCAAAACTTCAGATACTGAATTTTAGTCATGTCACAGTAAAGTAGCTTAACAGTTAACAATTATCTTCCTGAGCTCTTATATTTGTATCATGACTACAGTTTGTCTCACAGTGCTGGTGATTGAAGCCAAGACTGTTCATGTGTCAAGCAAGAGACCTCAACATCACGGACAAACTGTTTACAATGAAACAAGAACTTTAAAAAATAATTGTAAACAATTCTCATAAACTGATGAATTTTTTAAACAATTATTTGAGTAAAATAGTCATAGTCTAAAATAGAGATTGTACTTAAAGTGTAAGATAAAAAACTGAATCTAGCATATAAGATTAAAGGATAGAAATACAAAACTGCAAAGAGAAGAGACTAATAAAAGAAAATTAAGAGTCAAAATGCACTTAAATAGATACTTATTCATGTTATATGCATATTACATTGACAAAAGTAAATTAAATTTTTAAATTAATTGAGACTGGTAAAGAAAAACATTCATACAGAAAACAAAAGAGAAAAAGAAAGAAGACACAAAGACGGACAGACAAAACAGAAGAAACAAAGGCATTTACACCTCCAAGTGTAAAATAAAATGATATTAACCAAAAATATTAAAAATTACTTCCTTTACAACTGGTATCAATTACCACTGGTTATGAAAATATCTCTAGCTATCATCTTTACGCTACCTCTAGAGGAAAACAGGCTCAAAACTTCACCCTGGGCTTCGGGATGGATGTGAGCATGCAGCAGGGAAGACGTGAAAAGCAAACTGATTGACAGCCCAATGGGGCCAGATGTGTGATCACGTCTTCCACATGGGCCTGCATGCACAGTGCTCTCGAGTCATGAGAATGAAGGGACTGGTAGTAGGGAAACAACCACTGGTTAAGGCATGAGCTTTAACCAGCCACCAAGCAGCTTTGCGATAAAGAATAAACCAGACATACCAGATGGAAGACAGGGTAGAGAAGGACACGAAGGCACAGACCAGGATGAGGATGCTCTGAGTGGCTCTGGTCTCAGGGGAAGACCTGCATGAGCTGTGTCTGTGGAGATGCCGTGTCCTCTGCTTGTGCCTGAGCAGAATGAAAACCATGGAGCCACTGCTCCAGATCATAAGTTTCAAGCACAGAATGTTGTGTGATAATGTCAGTGCTGCAAAAATGGAGTTTTGGTCTTTGTCAGAGCTCGTAGCCGAACAGTATTGAAAATCGGTAATGTCTGTGATGTTTTTGTTGTTCCTTTTGTCATTCACAAGCAGAGGAACTCTAATGTTTAGCAACATATGAATGACCCAAGAAACGATGGCACAGGACCAGATGTATTTTAGGGCTTTCAATTTCACCTCTGCCCAACCTGAGCTCCTGGGGCTGATGGTGATGGCCTGGAAGACACTCAGGAGACAGGTGGTGCTGAAAGACACACCCCTGCCCACAGCCTGAACATAGAACACCAGCTTGCATCCGGCATCACTGAGGAAGTCTTCTGCCCCAAACGCTGCCATGGTCTCCGGGATTCCCCTGGACAGAATGACCAGGGTGTTGGCCACAGTCAGGTGCCTGAGGATCACATCTGTGGACCTGGACCTGTATCCACTGAAGTACAGGAAGATAGAATGACACAAAAGTGAGAAATTTCCCAGAGCTCCAGTGGCAGTCTGGAAGAGGAAGAGGATTACAAATTTCAGATCTATAAATGTCATTCTTTATTTGTGCCGGATTCATAGACATTCCAAAATATAGGATTCTGCACAGAAAGATATATTGTGGGTGAAATATTTCATATAAAATGAATTCAAAAATCATACACATTTATATTCCTTCAATTTATATTTGAACTATATATTTTGCGTTATGAGTTTTTAAATCTTAAATGTTGCTTTTCTTTGTGTAGCATTTTAAACGTTCACTGGAATTTATGGCTTATGAATTCTAACACACTTAGCATTCACAACACGATGGATTAGGACCTAATAATGTTTCCCTGAAGGAAAAAGCATGTGTAGTAAGGATAATGTTTTGTGCCTCATCTAAACCTCAACAAGATATTTGGATCCATGGGCCTGGCTCCAGGGATGTTGTGCTTATTTCTATGCTGTGTTATCACAGAGTCAGAGCGGTGGTGATTTTAGAAGCTATGCATATAACTTGTCATATTTGAAATACTCTTAAGGAAATGTTTGACTCTGATGGTACCCAGTCTGTTGAATGTCTCATTTATGTGAATGATTTATTTATACAAAAAAAAGTATTAAGGGAATATTCAAAAGTTTTTCAAATTAATGATGGATTTAGTCATATCTTATAACCAAATTGGGTATAATAAACATGGATCAATGTTATGATAGCAACAGAACTTTTCCCAGTATCATTAAATATAGAAATTATATATAATATTGGTAATACTGTGTATTTGAAATTCAAGTCATAGGAACTGAATTAACCTACTTTAGATATCATGTTATTTTTTCTTATTTAGAAAATTAAAGAAGTAAAACGTCATCTGAGAATTGAGCTAAAGTTCAACAAGTGTGAAAAATGGATTTTCAAGTCTTTGTACCACACACGTGGAAATGGCCCATGATGACATGGAGTCACAAAATGACTCTGAAGTTTTTTAACCTGGCAAACAAAACAAGACATGTTGGAATCAGAAACAACTTGGCCTCCTTAATTTCTCTGCTGTTTAAATCACTCAACTATTAAGTTAACTTCTTCTGGAATCCACCTTCCCAAACGACGAAAGAAAAATTATCCAACATGGTCAAGAGACTACAAATGTTTTCAGAGAAATCTAAAAATCGTCTCCATTGACCACCTCGACCCAGTGGGAAAAAATCATTATAAAATTGAAATTGCCATTTGAACACCTTACATGTACAGGAGAATGTGGCTCATTTTTCTCCAGCACAGGGACGGTCACAAACAGGAGCTTTTCCTGCAGCGATAACGCCAGTGGCATAAGCTTCTCTGTGGTTTCTACTCAGCACCCTGGACAGCGGACTGCGTTCCTGAGCGCAGACTCCGGGATCTTACAGAGCAGTCCTCACACCCACCTCTCGTGCTGCTTGTATGAAAGCACATGAGAAGTCAGAGGCCGGTAGGGTCTCAGACCTCCAGTCTGTCCCCAGCTCAGCCTGTGCCTCTCTCCACCCTTCTGCCCCCTGTGCCTCTGTCACCCACAGGAGTCGCTTATTCCAGACACGGTGACTCAGCCAAACACAGCCCCTGCATCAGCTTGTGGTCTCACGGCTTCTATTCCACAGACTAGAACAGAAAACACTCACCCAGCACCTACTTGCTTCTCCAGGAACAGCAGCCGGGGTGATAACCATGAAGCCTCCTGCTGTGTGGGAGGGAGGTGGCCGGACCCCCAGATATGGGGTCACGGCTGCGTGATCTCAACTCCCCCGGAAACGCAATTACCACTTCAATTTTCATGACATGCGTGTTCGGGCAGTGGAGACGACGAAGAAACAAGTAAGTCCTTTCCGGATCCCAATTCCCAGGGACAATTAGAAGTTTCTGTAGGCATCTCCAGCAGGGAGAGCCTGCATGCTCTGGAGAACCCTCCCTCAACAGATGGAAATAAAGTGTTTGTAAAGGGGGAGGGAGGAGGGGTGAAGGGAGGGCAGGAACAAGGGGAAAAAATGAGAACCAAGACCTGTCATGTAAAGGTACAAGATCCCAATGATGAAGGTAACTGTACTGTATACCTAAAACGTACCAATAAACTCAATGCAGAAGAAAAATTTTAAAAAGAATGCTATTCAGTGTTGATTTTCCTTTTTAGATTTTTATTTTTACATGTTTACAGGACATAATGATTCCATTTTCATGGGGAGTGGTTGGTACACCTACATTTCTTACAATGATCACTTGATAAACACAGACAAATTGACATGGAAGAATCCAAGTGATAAAAAAAAACATAGGAGGACTAAATAAATATCAGTATCCTAGCAAGAACAAAAAAAAATCCCTTCAGGCCAGTTAGAATGATATACTTAAAGAGTTGAATATCAAAACTTCCAATCAAAAACCACTTTGTCCAGAAAAACTATCATCAAGTAATGAAAGAGAAATTCCCAGGAAATAAGTGCTGAAGGAATAGTGAGAGTTTTAGACCCTCCTTATGAAGATGAAGATTAATGTTTTCTAATATTTTCACAAACTGGATCTGTATCGGATGTCTAACTAAACTGGAATAAAAACATACCTCTCTAAATGACCGTGGCCAATTTTTTTTGGAAGATGTAGGATTTTGTCACAAATTGCATACTAATAACAATTATACCTACTAACTTTTCTCTTTTGAAATTGAGCCTACTCTTTTATTTATACCTATCCTGATGAGTTAGAAACCCCTGTAAGGACAGATGAACAGAACAATCCAAGAATTGAGGACAGAAAATGGAGAGACTATATCAAGGCTTTGCCTGCCCGGGGATAGCTCTTTTTGATGGAGAATGTTCAGAATAAAGGACTGAATGAGACCATTTTGTTTTCTACATATGTATCTTTCATTTAATAATTGAGCTTAATTAGGTAGGTATAAAAGTCACTAAGGGTACTACAAGGTATAACTAATTTATCAAAGCTCATCTCTGTGCTCAGAAATAAGATGTGACACTTTAAGAAAAAATGCATGAGCACATTTTTTTAAATTCATACTTTGCAAGATATAGAAAGTTTGGTAAACCTGTGAAAATATAGATAAAATCATAATTACTATATTTTGAAAATGCAGGTATATGCCACGACCACTCCAGTGGAGTCTGTGTGACAATGCCGGTCACCTGACAGAAACCAGACCCGAGATATCGTCCCCACGGGGTTAAGCCTCCTGGAGGTCCTTGGCACACACCACATGCAAAATCAACCATAAAGAGAATAGCTGGCCTCTCTACCTGCAGTTTGGGGACATTGGGTTCATCTATAATTCTGTTCTATTTTGTCTTTATTACTACTTATTCATTATCTATAAAATTGTATTCTGGGCCCAGGAAAGGTTAGGAACAATTAAATGTTCCTAGAGATGGGGAGGTATTGAGACACAAGAGGACGGGCGGCCAAAGTGCTGACTCTGAGCCCCGGACTGTGAAGTCCTGAAGGTGATCCTGAAGGTGACATGCTGAAGCCAGTCCTTTGTTTTACAAACTTCCCCTTCTGACTACATATAGGTATGGTCTTACCTTGACTTAATGGTTTTAGCTTTTGTGATGGTATATAGGTGTGGTCTTACCTTGACCTTGTGGTCTTAGTTTTTACAGTACTATTGTCTATCTTTCTCATGCCTGCCTGTGACTGGAATCACTCTTGAGATGTGCCCTTGAAACTAATATATAAACACCTAGAGTTAGAAATAAAATTACAACAGCATTTACAAGCTTCACCTCGGTGTTGAGTGCTTTTGTCTAACTGTCATCGCCGAACCTGCTCCCACCTTTCAGAAAACCTATATCTCCTCGTAAAATCCCGTGTTTGCTACCCTACGGTCGGTAACAAGTGGCGCCCGAACAGGGACCTGAAAGATAAGCTTTCTCTTCTCTTTTGTTATATATATATATATATTTTTTAGGAGTTTAAGGTCGGCTCTCACGAAGGGATCTACAGTCCCACCAGTAAAAAGACTGGTTATAGGTGAGTAATCAGAAAATATGGGTCTTTCAGAATCAAAGGGAAGACATACTTTTGTCTCTATATTGAGGCATATGTTGCAAAAAAAGGGGACTAAAAGTCTCCAAGGCTATTGCTGGAGGATTTTATGATTTTATAGTAAAGGTTGCCCCTTGGTTCCCAGAGGACGGGGACCTTACTTTGGAAGATTGGAAGAGATTAGGAAGAGATATGAAAAAATATCTGTCTTCTCATAAAGAGGAGACGCCTCCACTTCAGACATTCCCATTATGGGTACAGATAAGAGACATCTTATTGAAAAAATCTGATATAAAATTTTTAATAGAAGAAGCCCCCTCAGAACAAGATGAAGGAACCCCCAAAAATAAATGTGGCCCACCAAAGCATGGAGCTACAGGGGATGATCCTGATGATTGGGATCTAGAAGATACAAGAAAATATGAGTCAGAGAAATATCACCCTGAGGAATATAATAATCCCCCTCCTCAGGTAATGATTTCTGCTCCTATAAAAAAACATGGAAAGCCAGTTCCAAAGCCAAGAAGATATTTACCTCCAGTAGGATTTCAAGGTGCCATAGCACAGGCTAAGGCAGAAGGGGATATGTCATTTACTTTCCCTGTTGTTCTATATGATGATAAAAAACCAACTTGGAAAGCTTTGCCTTTAAAAACATTAAAAGAATTACAATTGACAGTAAAAAGTCTGGGACCACCCGCTCCTTATACTATTCAAATCTTAAAAATAATAGATACTCAATAGCTAACAGTGTATGATTGGTTTCAAACTGCTAAGGCAACTTTGTCCCCAGGAGATTTTGTTCTCTGGAGAACAGAATATGAAGAGAGAGCTAAAGAAACAGTTCATAGTAGTTTTGCGAAAAAGGGAGTTAAGCCTACAATGTCCATGCTGCTAGGAGAAGAAGAATACACTCAACCAGCAGCTCAGATGCATGTAGGCAGACCTATTCTAGAATTAATAACTCAGTTAGCAATAGGGAACTGAAAGACAGTCAGCAAAGCTGTCTTATCAGGAGGAGATTACCTCCTATGGTTGACTAATTATACCAAACAATGCAAAGTGGCTGCGCACCACAATCAACAGGCGGGAATAACTTTAGCAAGCTATGAGATACTTGCAGGAGAAGGGTCTCAAGGCATAATATCTCCTTTACAAGAGGCTCTTAAACACGCCGCAACACAAGGGGAGGAAATCTTTAGACTATTCCCCCTCATTCAAGTAGAGGGACCCCAAGGGCCGATTAGAAAACATCACCCTCTTGAGTTTAAATTGGTTATACACCCCCAGTTGGAAAAGGGGTTTTTGCTTGTGTTTTTCCACAAAATGCTGATCAGCCATGGTGGATCCCGGAGCATTTTATCAAACAGATTAACGCAAGCTGTGAAAAGGACCAAAGTCAATCTTCCGGTGTTATTTCGTGGACGTCATTACAGACTCTGTTAATCCCTTAAAGATAAAGATTATAAAGGCTCCTCCTAAGAGCTAATTCTTCCTGCTTTTCCATCTTATGTGCTTTTTCATACTTTGCCTGTCATAATAAATAATTACTTTTTACATCCACAAATAAAAGGTTAATAATAAATGAGACAGAAGAAGATAGTAGAAAAGCTATGGATAAAAGAGATATACTTTTGATATGAAAAAATTTTATATGTTTGTCTTGTTAGAAAGATATAAAGAAAGATATACAAGACCAGAAGGCTTAAATATGTAGAGAAGATATGTGGAAGTGTTTTAACAAAATTATATATATTTACTTGTTGGTTTCAAGTTTGTTACAAAAGATTTACTTTTATAATAATGGAACTTTCATTCCTTTTGATTCTAATTCTATGAGATCTGTTAATTGATCTACCAAAGTTTTAACTGGTGTTAACTAAAAGAAGTTCTAGGGCTAGAGATTTATTTAACTCAATAGTGCTGCCACCTGCCTTATAATTCAATTGGTCAAATACATTTGAGCATATTATAGTTTCACAAATTGTCTTACAAGTTTGTGTCTGTACAATTGTTTGAAAGGTATTTGTCCAATTATACTAGATTGAAATGACAGCAAGGATACTAATAATTTGTTAATTCCTATAACCTGGTTTTATAAATTAAAATTTTGTCAAGATAATTAGATATAAACTCAGATCTAGATAAACTGTTAATAGTAAAAAAGACAACTACTCAGAAAAAATTTATTCTGGTCTTTACTCACTAATGCCTTCTAAAAAGATATACCCCCAATAAATATGACCAAATATGTTATTATAAAATGTTTACATTGGTTATCATCAAAGGGTTAAATTCTAAATATGCTATTGTGTTATGTGCTCAATTTTAACCAGTTGCAACTATCTATATGTCAGGATCGAGGTGGCTGACGAGCCGGGAAACCTCCCCTGACCCCGGCCCTGACGAGGACTCCGGGTAATAGAATCAAAGCTTTTCTTTTTGTGTGACACCTGTCTGTCTTGTCAGTGTCTCGTCTATTGAGTGTTAAACTAAATTTGTTCCTAGGAACAAGATGGGAGCATCCAGCTCCAAAAACACCACCCCACTAGATTGCTTTCTAACTAATTTTAAAATTATTTTTTTTCCCTGAACACAAGGATGATTACGGGATTAAATTCTTTCATAAAAAGTTTTGCTCCCTGTGTCAATCCGAGTCCCACTGGAGCAAGTGACTGTCTGCCTCCTTGGAAGGGAAAAGGCGCTCCCCCAGGATTTCCTGGGTTCCCTTTCTAGAACTCAGAGGTCGGCTCATCAATAGTGAAACAGAAAGAAAAAAAATGAATAAAATCATCTGTCTGAATGGTGAGATCCCCTAGATTACTCCCTAGTTTATCTTTGAAAGGGGACCCAGGGAGGAAATATATTAACTTCTTAGGTGACTATATATATAAAAAAAATTGGTTAAAAAAATAAATGGAAAGAGCTGGGTAGCCTCCTTCATACATCAAAAGAAAGGGAGGAGGGCTTATGCTTAAAGAGCCCTCCAGGCAAATAAACAAGGACGTTTTCTGAAACAGAACCCTGGCACCCCACCCTTTGTCTTGCATTACATCACCGGACAAGGGAATATCTAATAGTTATGGGAAATGCTAATACTAAACCAACTGTTCTCAAGTACATAATTAAAAATTTTGATACAGATTTTGTGGGGGACTATAAGATAAAACTGCAACCAAAGATACTTAAAAACTTTGTGAGTTATCATGGTCTCAACTAAGCCAGACTTGGCCCCAAAGGAAAAAAAAAATCTCTACACAAAAGAAAAGTTATCTGCCTTTGTTTTACTTACCTGAGACTTTGATAATGTGGAGCCTCTTGTGGTCTAGGAACTACTCAAGCTTCTACTCTGGTAATCAACTGCTAATAAAAACTATTTAGTTTTGTTTATAAAACACCTGCTTGCTAAATCTGCCATTTTCCTGTGATAAACTTGTCTCAGAAAATGTGACATCATTATAGGCAAATCCCAGTGTTTCCCCTTTAGAAGAGGTCGAGCTATCTCCCCTCCACTTGAGTTGCTAAGATAAAAGATATGAAGGAGATAAGGATAGAACAAAGTTTAACCTTACTACACTGGAGGATACAAATGGGAAAGCATGATGGGACTCAGAAAAAAGATGAAACAGGGCTTACACTCAGATTAAAAGAACTAAAATAAAAAAATCTCTAATGTATTAAAATCAGGTGAGAAAATTATGAAAGACAAAATATAAGGAAAAAAAACTGCAAGCCAAAAAAACTGCAATTATGTTTTGGCAGACATCAAGAGATTTTTACAACAAAAATCAAGTTAGAAAATTTTAACTATTTGATAAATATATCTTTGTTTCAATTAAAATTAAGTTTAATTGGTGTGCTTTAAACATTTCTTATACATTACAAATTTTTAAATTTCGATTATAGGGTTAACTTGGTCTTTTATACTTTGTTGATAAAAACTCAAGGTTAATACTGTTCTATAGATAGCCAGTCAAATTTTAAGATATAACTATCTTGAAAAAAAAAAAACACTTTAAGATTTTAATAGCTGAAGTTTGCTATAGAAGGTTAATAATAAATGAAATGCAGAAAAATATCACCTTAACATTAACAGAACAACAAAAAATAAACAAGAAGTTTAAATCAAAATTAAATACATTGGAAGAAATTTTATTAGCCTTAGGCCAAGATATTAACAATCTTAAAATTCGAATGGCAACTAAATGTCATACCAATTATAATTATATTTGTGTTACTCTATTAAAATATAATGCCTCTGAGGAATGGGAAAAGACTCATTTGCACCTATTAGGCATTTAACAAAATAACAATGTATTACATGACATTTCCTCACTGCAGTCACAAATTACCTCATTAAGCCAGTCACATCTGGACATTACTTCAGTGGAAGGTTTAACTTCATCCCTATCTTCGTCACTAAAGGCATTAAATCCCCTTTCCTGGGTCCACTATACTATAGTTGGAATTATAAATTTTGCATTATTTGCATAATTCTAATTGTTTTCCCTTGCTTTCTTAGAATCTTTTCTCAAGCCCTGTCCCAGCTGCAGACAGAGGTCGCTGTTCTACGGCTAAAAAACAAAAAAGCGGGAACTGCCACGACCACTCCAGTGGAGTCTGCGTGACAATGCCGCTCACCTGGCAGAAACCAGACCCGAGGTATCGTCCCCACGGGGTTAAGCCTCCTGGAGGTCCTTGGCACACACCGCATGCAAAATCAACCATAAAGAGAATAGCTGGCCTCTCTGCCTGCAGTTTGGGGACATTGGGTTCATCTATAATTCTGTTCTATTTTGTCTTTATTACTACTTATTCATTATCTATAAAATTATATTCTGGGCCCAGGAAAGGTTAGGAACAATTAAATGTTCCTAGAGATGGGGAGGTGTTGAGACACAAGAGGACGGGCGGCCAAAGTGCTGACTCTGAGCCCCGGACTGTGAAGTCCTGAAGGTGATCCTGAAGGTGACATGCTGAAGCCAGTCCTTTGTTTTACAAACTTCCCCTTCTGACTACATATAGATATGATCTTACCTTGACTTAATGGTCTTAGCTTTTGTGATGGTATATAGGTGTGGTCTTACCTTGACCTTGTGGTCTTAATTTTTACAGTACTATTGTCTATCTTTCTCATGCCTGCCTGTGACTGGAATCACTCTTGAGATGTGCCCTTGAAACTAATATATAAACACCTAGAGTTAAAAATAAAATTACAACAGCATTTACAAGCATCACCTCGGTGTTGAGTGCTTTTATCTAACTATCATCGCCGAACCTGCTCCCACCTTTCAGAAAACCTATATCTCCTCGTAAAATCCCGTGTTTGCTACCCTATGGTCGATAACAGGTATATATAATTTATGATATATTATTTCATTTATATAAAATTTCAGAAGAGCTGAGTACAATGAGCGTGCCTGTAACCCCACTCATGGATGGAGGCAGGAGGACCAGAGTTCAAGACCAGCCTGGATGACTCGGTGATACCGGGAGAAGCTTCCCAAAATAAACACAGAGAGGAGTTAGGTGTAGCTCAGCATGGAAGCCATGAATTCAATGAGTTAATACCCAGTATTAAAATAATGATTTTTTTCAGAAGAAAAGCTAACTACACTGGGCACTCTTTCTTGCATATCAAGAAAAGCAAAGAAACACTTTAAAATATGAAAAAATGCTTATTTGGGGCAATAGGATGTTATTACAAGGAATGTACGGGAGATTTGGGGGTCATAAATATTGCTCTGATTCAACTGGCTGCTACCTGAGAAGGTGGGAAACTTTCCAGGGTTTTGAATTACATGGTATGTCAGGTACAAGTCTCTGTATGTAGGTTATATTTTAAAATACAGAAGTATACACTATAGGGGTTACTATAAACATGCAGTCTGAATTAATTACAAGGAAAGAAAGTCACACATATTAATGCAGAAGCAGGACTGGTATATGTTATGGAAAACAGAAGAAAAATGTTTGATATGTATATGAAATTAAAAGAAATATCTAGTAATATGAAAATTGAAGTATGATATTATTTTAAGGTCAAAAATCCTTAGGTTGATTTAAAAGGAAACTCCAAGAACATATTTCATCATTGAAAATCACTTAAAATTTGAAAAGAAGCTTCTCACAGTATCTAAAAATTCATACCCAAATAATACTTTGGACATTCTGGATGGTCTCAGTCCTCACAGACAAAAAAAAAAATGTGTGCAGGTGACAAATCAACAGAGGTCTATTTTCATCTCATGAACACAGAGACAGGACAGCTCAGATAATTTAAAATACATTCTAAACTATTAAAAAGAGACTGAAAGAATTGTGAGTAGGTATAAATTGCTACCTTTTGTAGATAAAAACACAAACTGACAGTTAATAGTAAATCAAACAGACAAAGTAAACTTTGTGAACGTAAGTGGGATGTGCAATAATAGTAAATAGAAATACTTCCAGCTTCTACATTGTAAAATAGTAATAAAAGTTCAAATGCATGGTTCCAAAAATGAATCCACAATGGCGATCACAACTTTTCTGAATAAATTTGAGAGAATATGTACATTAATCTGTTATAGCAGCCTTCTCAACTGGGGGTAGTCACAAGATTTAGGCCCTACAGGAAATCAGCTGCATGAATATATTCTAGATTATCCCAAGGAAGGCACAAAACAAGTTGGAGTCTAGATACATATCACATAAAATAATTCTCTGAAATTTTTATGGAAATCTTTTAGTCCTGTTGTCCAATTCTCAAACAAGAGTGTTTGGAGAGTGTGTTATTTAATTTTCACGTCATAGTTTTTTCTTTGTTTGTTTTGTTTTTAATGTGCTCTTGGTGTCTACTGCCCATTTTAGCCAAAATATAAGATTTTGATCTTTTATATAATTTTAAAAGCTTTTGTTTAGGCCTTAGAGGTCATCTATTGAGGACGGTAATCCTCTGATATTTTCAAGGCTGTGTGCCTGCTGTGCTGTGGACTGTTCCATCAATGTCAGTCAGGACTCATTGGTTTATAGTATCACTAAAAACCTTGTTTTATTAATATTCTTTCCCTTTCTATCATTCATTATTAAGAGTTGTTTACTCCTGAAGCTGCAGGCTTGGTCAAAGCGGACAGCACCCCCCCATAGAGGAGAACTGTTTCCTTCAAGAGCGTATGAGTAGCTGCGCTCTCCAGCTAGAATTTCCAAACAAGAGTTATTTACTGAAGTCTCCCAGGATCGCTGTACCTTAGCTATGTTGTGCTTCAATGCTGTCAAGATTTCCTCAGATACTGAGGGCCATAAGAGGAAGCATCTGGAAGAAGGACGGCTGCCTCGGGCATGAAGGCACCAGGAGGAAGGTGGTGATTCACACGGTACCAGGTGTGGGAAGCAGATGCAAAGTGGACCCCCCAGAAGTCACTGAGACCACACCTGCCTTGGATACCAGCTGGTCACCACATTCACACGGCAGCACATGACTGTCCAGTCAAAGACCAGGCAGATGTCTTTTCCAAGTTTATCAGAAGACACACTACTGGCTACAGAATGAAACAATGACTATAATTTCTACGATTCATTTGTCCCAAAGCTGATTGGTAAACAAGGTTACTACACAATTAATTGTATGTGTACTTACACAACAATTGCATCAAATTTTATTTATTATTGCTACCATTATTTATTATCGCTATTATAGAAGCAGAATCACTGTCTTAATCACAACCCTCTGGTCAGTAAGAAATTCTCACGACTGCAGTTAAGATTTCTTTCATAGGACAGGCACAGAAAGTACGCACGTGTTTAGAAAATAATGGTTTCAGCCTGGCATGGTGGTACATGCCTGTCATCCCAGCCCTCGGGAGGCTGAGGCAGGAGGATTGCTGTGAGTTCAAGACCAGCCTGGGCTACATAGTGAGTTCCAGGTCAGGCTCAACTACATAGTAAGACCCTGTCACAAAAAAAAAAAATAGAAAATGGTTTCAACAACACTAACCACTGGCTGAAAAAGTCAGTTTAAATTGCAAAGTGATGTCCTTCCTTCCTAATAGGATGGATATTTCATTTTAAGGGAATGGCAGAATTACAGCGCATTCCTGAGAGGGGGTGGAGTCTAACAGAAACTTCTTGTGAGGGGTCAGAGCTTAACAGAACATTCCTGAAAGGACACACAGTTCAAATAGTCACAAACCGCTTTGATATACTGGGCAGGAGCCCAGCAACACAAACTTACATTTCCCAAATGAAACATTCTGTGGGGAGAAAACATGGAGGCGAGGCCAGGGCCTGACTTATTGTGCAGCCTTCTCTGTCATTAGCCCACGATTCGCCTGCTTACAGAAGTGAGTCCAACTGAAGCCTACGTGACTCACGGGCATTATGGGTGGCGGTGCAGGGGCCAATATCAGCCCCGCCAACAGCCATGGCAGCGACCAGAGAAACAAACCTGTGAAGCTATGGGGCTTAATAGGGGATAACACACATCCGAGGTCAGAGTGACTCACATCCGAATTCTGTTCCCAAAATTAAAGCCTTCACTAGAAGGGCAAGGTTATTTGCTAACCACCACCTATCTGGTGTCTGCCCTGTTCCTATTCGAGAATACTTCATCTCTTCCTTTACAAGCCTTGCCTACATCAGCAACGTATCCCTTACAACTCCACGTAGCCCCTTTACTCTGACCCAACTGTGATGTCACCAGTCAGTATCAACAGCTGTGGCTGGACAGGGTCTTTGTGGTTTAGCATTGGCCATCCTGACTCCCCGTTTCTCTGTCTTTTTAATTCTGTCTCAGTTTTTCTTCTCACCTTGTGCTGTAGCCCCGAGCAGAACAGAACCCACTATGGGAATCCCTGATAAAACCCAAAGTATCAATAAGGAGAAAAGAAAACATAGATATTGGGAATTAGGAAGAGTCCAGATGGGAAGGGAACCAAGAGATGCGGGGGAGAGAAAGAAGGGAAAATTGATTCAAAGGGGAAAAAAAACAACTGAAGGAAAAAACAGAATCAGCGCTTTTTGAAGTATTTTAAAAATTCACAATAAACTTGCAAAAGAAAAGTTTACAGCTGGATTCAGTATTATAATTAATTATTTTTCATTGAAGAAAAAAGTTATATTTATTTTGGAGTTCTACTGTTATAAGACTGCCTCAAAATTGAGGTTAATTTTTTGCAACAAAAGAGTGCAGGCAATGACTGAATGTGGAAAGATGGAACGTTATTCACCTGGAGGACTGCTGCTTGTTTACTTCTTCCAGATGAACCTGGATGCCCAGTGTTCTCGACTCAAGAGAATAAAGGGGCTGGCAAAGGGGAAACAAGCATTGATGAAGGCAGAGGCTGTGACCAGCCACCAAGTACAGCCACGAGTAAGAGCCATACAAACGTGAAGGGTGGAAGACAGGGTATAGAAGAACACAAAAGCGCTCACCAGAATGAGGATGCTCTGAGAAGCTCTGGTCTCGGGGGAAGACCTGCATGAGCTGTGTCTGTGGAGATGGTGGACCCGCTGCTTGTGCCTGAACAGGATGAAAACCATGGAGCCACTGGCCCAGATCATAAGCGCCAAACACAGAACGTCATGGGAGAGTCTCAGCACCGCAAACACTGAGCCTGGGTCTCTGTCATGAGGCCCAGCTGAGCAGTATTGAAAGTCTATGGTTTTTGTGATGTTTCTCTTGCTGTTGTTGTTGGTCAAAATGATAGGAAGTCTAATATTTAACAGCATCTGCAGGACCCAGCAGAAGACAGTAGAGGAACTGATGTACCTCAGGGCTTTCACTTTCAGCTCCGCCCAAACAGAGCGCCTGGGGCTGATGCTGATGGCCTGGAAGAGAGTCAGGAGGCAGGTGGAGTCTATGGACACACCCTTACCCACATTGTGAGCGTAGAACACGAGCTTGCATCCAGCATCACTGAGGAACTGCTTCACCCCAAACGAGGCCATGGTCTCTGGGATTCCCCTGGAGAGAATGACCAAGGAGTTGGCCATGGTCAGGTGCCTGAGGATCACATCTGCGGACCTTGTCTTGTTTCCACTGAATTGAAGGGAGATATAATGAAACAAGAGTGACAAATTCCCAGTGGTCCCAATCACAATCTGGAAAAGAAAGAGTATTCCGAACTTCAAATCTGTGGTCATTTTCTCATTGTCCGGGATTTGGCAGAAACAGTCAAAACCCAGGACTCTGTATGGATGAGAAGGTGTGGGTTAAGCACATCATATAAAATTTAACTCAAACCTTTTCATTTCTCACTCACAGTCCTAGAGGTTTATTTCTAAATGTATTTCTCTTTTTAAGAATTTTCCAAAGCCTCTGATGCTTTTGCACAACATCTACCACCTTAAGCCCCTTATGCTTAATGGCTCTCTACTCCTCACTTAATACAACACACGGACTTGGGATCTAATAATGTTTCTCTTTTAAAGCAAAGACAATTGACCAAAAAGGAGATTGTCTGACTCAACTGAATGTCCACAAAGACAAGGTTTGGACTCAGCAGCCAGGAAGGCTATGTGTCATAGAAATACAGTGATGTTCATTCAATAATCCAAGCAGTGTAAAACTTGTCCCATTTGTAATCTTCTGGAATATAATAAACGAACATCTTTCTATTTTGTATAAATGTTTCTTCCACATAACAGTATACCTTGTGACCAAGATACAAAATTGTTATTAAGATATTGGTATACTAAATCATTTTCTATGACCACGCTGAGTTTACCACATATGAACCATCTTTTGCATAGCTACAGAAAGAACTATAAAACTTTATTACATTTCTCTGGTACATACTGTACAAGTTATGTTAACAACTTTTCTCTCATGGCTGGGACAAAATACCCAACACCCAAAGTTAGAGGGGAAGGGGTTTATCTGGCTTACAGTTCATAGAGGTTTCAGTCCGTAGTCAACTGGCTCCAAGACAGGAATGGCCAGTAGGATTCACAGAGGAGAAACAACATGGCATGCACAGGTAGCAAAGGTAGTAAGAGAAGCTTAACAGCGTCTCCTGCCCCTTTTATCTTATTCAGAATACTTGGGGTGGGCAGCACTTGCACCCTTAATCCCAGTGCCCTTGAGCCTAGCGTTGCATTGTCGGTTCCAACTTCACACCCTCTAGATCCGGCCTAGGACCATACGAGGCTTTGGGGGACACCGAGCCCCAAACCATAGCAGACGCTATGTGCAGTATTAATGCTCACTCTAAAGTAAGGTATATAAAATTGAAATCATTGAAAATTATTTAAAAATCAATTATTATTTTACAGTAGAGTGTAATCTCCATATGTTAGTGTATAATTGTGTCTTTGGTGTTTTAGAAAAATTGAGAGAAAGTATTATTAAAATTGTAAATGATGGTGAAATACAAGACTAACATCAGCTGTCATACATTCAGGTCGCAAAAAAGTGGAGCCCAAATATATGTAGCTTTTTATAATTGACAGTATATGAAAAGGTATATTTGAATGCAAAACATACTGAATTGTTGTACTCCTGTGTCCAAATCTCTCAAGTCTGAACTTATCTTTCCTGGATGTCTCCTTCCCTAACTTCAGAAAGATAATTTCCCCACGTTGGCAAATGCACCACAGAGAATCTCAAAGAGGCCTGATTGTGATCTACATTAAAACTGTCAAGCACAAGTGAAGAAAATTCATTTTACTATTTGCCATTTCATCACACTGTTCATGCAGAGAAATGCCTGTCTCCGTTGACTCCACTCCAACGATCAAAACCACAGAACTAACTCTGTTGAAGCAACAATAGCTTCAGAGGGGCCAGCTGAATGGCAGAGAGATTCTGAATCCCAGTCTTCGCAGTCATAAAAATCTTCGCCTCTGCTTGGAAGCGATTCCTGCCACAGTTGTCCGTGCTGGTTTGCTGCAGATACAGGAGGAGACGTCAGGGGCCGGGCGGTTCTCAGACCTCTGTCTATGACCACAAGCTCAGCCTGTGCCTGAAGAATGAGCTCTCCCTCCTCCCTCTGGTGCAGCTCAGATTTTGCAGTCCTGAGGACTTACCCGGACGGAATGGGACACAGCACAGTCCCGCTTCCCAGCTTGGAAAAGGAAATGTGCAGTTTCTTCCACCCTCAGAAGGGCAGGCCACGGTGATGGCGGTGATGTGTGCCGCTGGTGTGGGCTGGAAGTGGCCACATCAAGATATGGGCTCAGCTCTGGCACCTCAAAGCCCCCGCAGAAATGCACTTAACACTTCACCTGGAATTCCAGTGACAGTGCACAATTGGGTAAATGAGACTACTCTAAAAATAAACAAAAAAGTCTTCGCCATTTCCCAATTCCCAGAAACAATCAGAAGTTTCTGTAGGTGTCTCTAGAGTCCGAGTGCTTGGGAGGAGATCTAATTTGGGAAACAGCTGGGGAATTGGACAGAGGCGCGTGGCTGGCCTGGAAACTTATAAGCAAATGTCTCTTATGGCCCCAGTGATTCAGAGAAGTCTATTTTACCTGGCAAAGCCGGTATTCACGAAATACTGAACCACTGAAGACTCTCGTCAACAGTAAACCAAAGAGCATCAGGCATCTCCAGCCCCTTCACGATGGATGCCCTTCATCAATATTTCAACCATCCAAACAAGCAAACTCTCAGTTCCTCTTGAAAATCCCTGAGGTGTGACATTCAATCAAGGGTCTCTGCCAAAGGGGCTCTTATCAAGACATTCAGTCTGATCTACTTTAGTGTGCTTTCCACCATTATCCTGCGCCCCTGAAGTTCATCCCTAATACCTGTTCTCTAAATACCTGATTGAAAGAATCGGAAACCTCAGTGTCCTTGGGGTTACAGCGTACCGCCTCCGGGACGGTACTGTGCACCTTACCGCTAGGCTCCTTCTGAGATCTGACCCTGACTAGGTCCTGAGGACATGAGCATTTTGTCGCTTGCTACATGCATAGGAAGCTTCACTGCTTCCCCCACAGGCAATGCAGGATTATGAGAGATCAATGCCACAGGGTGTAGTGCTCGAGGATTTCTCTGCCACTGACGACGAAGAATCTTTCTCTGGCAGAATAACCTCACGTCAATGAGGTTTAGTAGCTCAGTGTCCCCAGCATCATGAACTTCTCCAATTACGTCCAGCCCAATCGGTGTGATCCAATTCTTTTCCAGCCAGCACCCTCACTTTAACAGCAGATGCCCTTTGAGCTAAGAGTGGAGCATGCGCTGTAGGTCATCCGACCGCGTCACAAGGACTTGGGTTCTGATTTTTGGCAACGTTAGCCCTAGGGCTACAAGACAGAAGATTCTCTTTCAGGACACACTTTGAAGACTTTAATTCTGTTTATGCATCCTGGAGCTGGGTGACTGGGTTTTTTGTTTGTTTGTCTGGTTCACTCTATCATTTTGAACCGACTCCAGGAGAAATGAACAGCATCTTGTTTTTTATCGTCTCTTCAAAAAATGTTTACTAGCACCAGTAGTAATCACACTATTCTTTGTATTTCACAACTGGAGAATTAGGAATATCAGATGGATCCATGTTACATGTTTCTTTAACCGTTTCCCTACACAGACCACCGCTACGTTCTGCCTTATCAGAAGGAGAAATCACATGTAAAATGAGAGGACCAAATCTAGGAACCACTGAACCGCTTGCAGAAATTTACCCTTACAATGCCGCTTTTCTAAGCCACTCTTGCTGTCAAACTCTGTATTGATTGGGCGTTTCCTTCTCAACAAAATCCAAGAATCTACACTGTAACTGTGTGAGTGGATTTCTTTTCGTGACGCAGACAACAGAAGACCTAGCAGCAGCTCCGTCCAAAGCCTGAAAGACGCCAGGAAACCGCGACCAAAGACGCAGTGCCGACCTCAGCCTGACGGACTTGAGCTCCACCGAGTCGAGAACGCGAGCTCTCCCGGGTTCGCACGCCGCGCCGTCCCCGTAGACACCGCGCTTTTCCCCGTGTAGGTTGAGCTCCACTTCCTTCCTCTTCGCTTTGATCTGGGCCACAAGATTATGGTAGGCGCCACCCACAGTCCGAGTGGGTCAACAGCGCCTTTGCCTGCAGGGCTGCGGCCGAGCGGCTCTGCAAACACCCCACAGGCCGCACTCCCCCATCGGCCAGGGCCGGTAACCTAGCAAGGGGACAGGCACCACGGCTGGGCACGCCGCGCTGAAAGTTCAGGACACGGGTTTTACTCTCGTTATATGTGGTGATCGTCTGGTCACTGTACACAAACATCACCTCACCCACTGCCTGTGGTAAGATTATTTATACCTTATGAGCATGTCACACATGAAAGATTTCCCTTCCGTCTCTTACATCAATATAAAATGTAATTTTTTCAGTTTATGCTTTGTCCGTATCTGTAGCTCTTCCAGACTGCAAACCAACACAACACTGTCTCCTAACGAGGTTGTGGTAACCTGATGTAAGTACTGTGGACTGAAAATCATTATGAGTTTCTTTCACCAGGAATTTTTGTGGACATGCACACATGTGCTTTTACTAAATGTATAATATTTTGTGACTTATAAAATCCATACATAAAATATCTGCATGGCATTTGCACATGTGTGTGTGTGTATTACATTTATCCTGACTATGGAGAGGGAGGAGGGTGAATACATAGGCCACGAAAACATGTACACACGCTTCAGGCAAAGAAAAGCTTGAATAAACATTTTAATACTAAATTTACTGAGACATCATAAGATTCGTACAAGCTCCCTTTGGCCCCTACAATTACAAGAGGTGTTCAGAGCGGTGGCCACAAGCTTCCAGACGTTTACCAGTGTCACGAAGGGCCACTAGGGCAACTTCGGTCATTGAGCTTGCTACGCATGCATTTTCACTTTCTTCTCCAGGGTCGGCAGTGTGGCGGGACTTCCGTAATACACGACAGCCTCCTCTTGTGTCCCCCCAGGAGGGTAACACCATCTGCTGAAAAAACCATCGTGGTATTTTTCTTTTCCTGAAGCGTGTATGCATTTTTGGACATAATTTCTCTCTTCTCTCTCTCCTCTCTCTCTCTCTCTCTCTCTCTCTGAAAACTTGCTTTTACCATGTTCATCTCCACAGTAAATATCTTTTTCCGATACCTCAATAAACTGTCAAGCAGTTGGACAGACGTGGGTCCCCAGTGTCCCTTTGAACTCACGACTGGGCCACCTGCACGACCCTTCCTGGTTAGACTGGCTGCAGTCACAAACGGCCTCCAGCGGTCTGTCTTGTTCTGCGGCTGGGTGCTCGTCTTCCTTGGCTCGCCCTCCTGTCTTCCCTAGCAGCTAATCGTAACCTTGTTGATAGTGCGGTAGGGGGAGGCAGAGGCTCAGGCCGCCGTGGGACCCAGGAGCTCTGCCTCCCTGCGGTCGTGAGGCCTCCGCTGCCTGTGCCACCGTCTGTGCCCAGGGAGCGTGGAAAGTGAGTCCGGGCAGCCGCACTTCTGCTCTGTGGAGACGCTCACCCCACCCACAAAGAGAGCGAGAAACTTAATTGGCAACTCCCAGGAGGGCTGATGTTTCACCCCAGGGGCGGTGAAGTCACCACAAGTCCTTCTTTATCTCTGGTCTGGCCCCGCCACCCCTCACACATCCCTCACCTGCCTGACTCCAGGAGGCCAGCGTCGGGGTCGCAAGGAGCCAGTGAGTGTTTTCTCTGAGCCGGAGAGGCGCCATCCGCTGAGGAAGCAGGGGCAAGCAGGGTCTCACCTGGAGCCGGCCGAGGTGGAGCGGTGACACCTGAGGTGTGGCCAGAGCCTCTCAGCCGGGGGCTCCAGGACCGGTGCCTGGAGACTGCTATGGTCACTCCTGAGGACACCAGAGCCCAGCGCTGGCAGGGATGAAGTTTGGTTTTTAAGATGTGTAGGACTGCAATTTGGAAACGAATTTTGCTTTAAAGGTACCATGGTTTAAGCATGGAGAAATTTCATAAAGACTAGTCTAGCTTTCTGGAATTCTGTGTACTTATTAGTACATGGGGGGAAGTTGACTGCGTCGGCTAATTCTCTGTGCAAAGTTTCAAGGAGTAGCAATAGATAAATTAATTCAGTCGAAGTTGGATAGGACACGCTTGAGTCCGCAATTGTATCTCCACTGAAAATGTGCTCTAGAGTACAGGAAAGTGCTGGTGGGTTGTTGAGAGCACTGTGCGCTTTTCCCTCTTAATGTTAAAATAACAAAAACCAAGGGCTTTAGCATTTGTCACAGGAAAACATGATGCACAGTTTTCTTTTTGTTATGTGCTCTTTTTTATTTACTTTTTGTTACCACATGTTTGCCGTACATAAGGATGACTTATCAGCGGGGACTTGGCATATGTACATAACACACCTCAATTCTTTTTATTATTATTATTATTGTTTCCTACTCCAACCCTCCCTTCCTGCTCCTCCCAGCTCCTGGCCCTCTTCCCATTTGCAAAAAGTTGGATTTTCATTTTTTTCTTAAACTTCTACTAACTAACATCCTTTGTTTCTGTCTTTCATCTCAAATTTTCCCTAAATATGATCCTGTGGTGCCTGGGTCCATTTTACAAGGGTTATTTTCATTCCATTAGAAATAAGTAATGTAAAAAGTACAATTTTGATATTTTTATAAAATAATGGATATATATGGGTATGTGTGTGTGTGTTTGAAGATTAATTTGTTCCCTGAGTAAATCACCACTGTGTATGTATAATCTCTGAGAAACAGGATAAACAGTAGCACTTTTTCTGTAATGATTATACTTTTTCTGTAATAATGATTTTGTAATGTTTCACATTGAAAAAACCTAACAGATTCAGTAAATTGCTTGATGTGCATGCATTTTATTACTTCTCAAGCGTCCTTCATGTTTCACATACAGTGGTCAGTCAGACGGCTTCATTCACGGTGAGTATACCTAAGTAAACTTAAAGTTAGGCATTACAGTGGTCTATAAGACATGCATATATATTTATTCTTGCAAAAACATCAACAGCTAATGAGGGTAATATAGTTATGTAATGACATAACGTGTGTAACATCGCTATGGTAACAAGCAGGCCATTCTGGTTCAAGCTCAAATTCTACTGAGGTGGGCTGGGGGTTTGGCTCAGTGGTTCTGCCACCTGCCTCGAAAGCCCAAGGGCCCAAGTTCAATCCCTGGTACCAAAAATGTTTTCTACTAAGATGTAAGAGAATGTCTAAACTACATAGCTAAATTCTAAGGGAAGAGAAAGACAGGACTGTCGTAGTGACTGCACTGTGGTGCAATATGTGTTCGATTTGTTATGAATTAGTGTGAGAAATTAGGAAACGTGTGGGCACTCTACCTGTTCTAGAAACAACAAAAATGTAGAGTGCAGGGTGTCCTATGAATCCACTATTTAATGAAGCAAATACTGGGCACAGAAATAGCAGAATGGCCTCCATGAACGTTAAAACTGGCATCGTTTTCCTCATCCAGATGGTCATTGGAGCCATGGGGAACATTTTCCTCTTAAGCCAGTATTTATGCTTTTATTTCAATAGTGGCAAATCAAGGTCCACCAATGTGATCCTCAGGCACCTGACTGTGGCCAACACCCTGGCCATGCTCTCCAGGGGAATCCCAGAGACCATGGCAGCGTTCGGGATGGAAGTCTTCCTCAGCGATGCCGGATGCAAGCCGGTGTTCTACGCTCACAGGGTGGGCAGGGGTGCGTCCATGGGCAGCACCTGCCTCCTGAGTGTCTTCCAGGCCATCAGCATCAGCCCCGAGGACTGGAAGTGGAAAGAGCTGAAAGTAAAAGCTCTCAAGCACATGAGCCCCGCCGCTGTCCTCTGCTGGGTCCCGCCTTTGATGCTGAATATCATCATTCCTGTGAATGTGACAGCTAATCAGAAAAACAAAACCGTAACACACAAAAGAGACCTTGGGTACTGCTTTTCTAGAGAACACGAGAAGGTTTCCAACTCAGTCACTGCAGCGGTGTTAGCCATCTCTGATGCATTGTGTATGGGCCAGTGGCTCCATGGTCTTCATTCTGTATACACATAAGCAGCGAGTTCACTACCTCCACGGGACACATATCTCTTCCAAATCCTCACCTGAGACGAGGGCCATCCACAGCATCCTCGTCCTGGTGTGCATGTACGTAACTCTTTACACCATCACCTGCACCATGCAAGTGTCTCTCACTGTGTTTTACAATCCCAGCTCCTTATTGCTCACCGTTGCTGCCTTGATGAACGCCTGTTTCCCCACAGTCTGTCCCTTCGTGCTCATGAGCCGTGACCAGACCATATCCAGAGTCTGTGGTGTCCACCACGGAAGGAACACCCAGTGACCTGAGCTCATCGGAAAAAAAAACACACACTGTCTTTTGTACCGGTCTTCTGAGTGACCGCTTTGTTCAGTACCCACCACAATTCCTCCCAAATTCCAAGGACTCCATTTTTTCCACACTAACCCAGCTTTTCTTTCCAGTTTGACTAAGCGAAGTCTTCATTCAGCATATCTGCTTCCCAAGCACATCAGGAAACAGCTTGATTTCTAAACTCTGCTCTGCTTTTTACCAGGGGGTTAGGACGTTTTCATACTCTAGTATTTGAGTGTGCTGTTTCTTTGTCTATAATATGGATAGCTTCAAAACTGTAGTTACATTTCTCAATAATGTTCAGATGTGCTACAGATTCTAATTGGATGAATAATGAGAGCAAACTTTAGTTACTACATCTAAAAGGAACCTTTAAAACAGTAGCCAACCAAACAAAAATGTTGAACATGAACTTTGAATTTTTGAGAGTTAAATACTGTAGAAAATAGTTTATTTAGTTTTCTCCTGTCATTTTCCTCGTAGTGGAGCTGATTTGGGGATCAAGATGCCTCACATAAGCACACAGATCTTCCTGGGCCATGTGAAGGCGGCCAGCCTGGACACTGTTCTAAAATCTGAAAGGACCGGGCCACACTAGTGAAAGGAAATGTCGAGTGTGCCCTGCCTTGATGTCCCTTCTGGTTTAATCATGCGCTACAGAGGCAGTGATTTTTAGCTCATGACACTCTTGCGCTCAGTCTTTTGAGCCCAAAGAGAATGATGAGTCTTGGGTGCATTGTCCTGTTGATAGGGAAAGCTTTTATAAATAGCATAAAGTGTTACAGTGTAAAGTGGCTTCTGCTGTCTCTAACAGCGGTTTGTTTTGTTTAGCTCAAAACTAATAGGCGCCGAACGCACTAACTGCTGAATGAGGCATTGGTCTGACCCTGAGATAACGGCACAGCAAGACCTCAAGCTCCGAAGAGATTGGAGCCACCTGATCGTAAGTGTCTGGATGAAAGAACCCATTGCTAACATTTGCTCCCCTGACCCTGAGCACCCCCTTCCTACGGACTAGGACAGATAACTAGGCGAATCTTAAAGGTAAACTCCCCAACTGCAAAGAACTGTTACGTCTGGGTTAAAAGATGAGCTATTCTGTGATGGTGATTTGAACTGTGAGAATGAAATGTAACCACCCAAATGAAGTCAAGGCTGTGAAACCCTCTAAAAGGAGTCGTCGATCCAGGCACGGCTTATGGGCGAGGGACCCTTATAGATGAGTAAATTTGTCATTTTCCTTCCATTCTGCTGCCTCTCTGTGTGTCACTTACTGATTCTTTCCGTAACACTGTTAATTCACCACAATCACAATGAGGAGAAAGTGCTGTTTTACTGTTAGACTCAACTCCAGCTTTTGCCTGCTGTTTGCTTTTCTTTCTTTTGGAGGCTGACTTTACTCAAGATCAGAGAGACTCGTCCTGAAAACGTTATTCCAGTCTGTCTTCCTGGCCTCAGAGGAGGGCTGGGAACTAGGGAATATCTCTACCCTGTCCTTCTCCCCTCTTGTTCAAGAGTACTGCTCTGGCTGGTAGGTTTTGTCTTTCTTTTTTCGGTGCTGGGGTTCAAACTCTTAAGACCTTCCATTTTCCAGGCAGGTGTGGTGCCACTGAGCTAAATCCCTGGCCCCTGGGTTTTTGTTTTGATTTTCTTTTTAAGTTAGGGCCTCTGCAGCATGGTTCTTCTCTGGAGCACGTCAACACCCCAACAAATGCTGAGTGAGGGCTGGAAGGTCCACCACAGCCATGTGCCAAAGGACTGCAAGGGAGGGGCAGGTAGGCACCAGTAAGAGCTGCATTCTGGCCCCACCAACGTCTTCAGACAAACTCAGTGGCTGCCGCTAGCCCCAGTAGGCTCAGCACTGGGGGTGCCCCAAGCTACTGCCCGAAACAGGCACATGAAGGCGATGCCTCTCTCTGCTTGCTCTTCAAAGTGGGAAACACGAACTCAGTGGTTTCTCAAACACCTCTGGATTGCATCATCACTCGCTAGAACTCGTGCGATCTGCTCTGTGAGAGAGAGGGAAAATGGCCAGAAATTCCCTATGTCCGGACATTTTTTGCTTTAAGAAGAAGCTGCAAACTGTGCCACCAAAGCAGGCCAGAGCCCGGGTCACCTGTGGGCACACAGGGCCCTGCTGAGACCCAGAGAGTTCTGCCTCAGCCTTGTGCTTCACCTCCAAAACCAAAGCCACCACCCAGGCCAAAAGATGGTCCCACTAGGGGATGATACACTCTTCGGGCGACGAGCTGATGAGAATAGCGTGCTGTCCAAGTCTATGTGCCCTTTTCTTTGACAGACTTAGGGCAGGCCAAGCAGGATTTAGGAATTTTTCTGACAATCCTTAGAAGCACATGGAGACACTTCAGAGTATAGTGCGATCTTGCAATCTGCCGTGGAAAGATATTATGCTCCTTTATTTGTTGGTTTGGTTTTGTTTTTGGTACCGGGGATCACACTCAGGACCTCGCACTTGCAAGGCAGGCGGAGGAACCACTGAGCTAAATCCCCACCCCTGCTCCTTTAAATCAAACACTAGCCCCTAGTGAAAAGAAAGAAGTCTTATGTGCAGCAGAGGTCTTTGGAAATGAATTCCTTATGATTCATGATAAGAGACCCGAGGAACTATAGCCAGGAGAAAGACCACTTCCCACAGGAGGTCAGGCCATCCCAAGACAGGGCCCCATCCGTGACCCTGAGGATTATGAGGACAGGAAGGCACGGAAACATTTCCAGCCCTGTGTCCTGGAACGGTTGTGAAGGACTCATTCAAGTTATCACCCACTGATCAGGGCAGTGAAGAAAAGTCCTCCACCTTTGTACAAAGTCTCCAGGAGCCTTTAGCTAAATTTACCTTTTTATCCCCAGAGTCACTCCATGGAGGAGTAGGTAAAACTTTAGGGTAAATTTCTAACCCAATCTGCCCCCAAAAGAAGGAGAAATTTACAGAAAAGGGCATTTGGCCCTGATAGGTCTTTGGGCTCTGTAGCTAAATTAGTCACAGGTATTTTATAACCAAGACCAAGAGGAGGCCAAGGAGAAGGAAAACTGAGGTCAGAGAAAGGCAGCTGTGCTACTGAGCACCCGTAGGGGAAATCAAACTCCCAGGGATCTAAAGGTGAATCGTCTGCTTGCTATTACTGCAGAAAGCCACAGGCACTGTGATGGGGTCACTGTCACCAAAGGGTGAAGAGAACCACTGAAGGGGGTGCCCCAGAGGTGAAGGGCTCTGGGAACAACCCAGCCTTCCAGGTGGGCTAACAAGAACACTGGGGGGGACCCAGGAACCCGTTAGCAGCTCCCATGAATTAGACAGTCATCACTGTTCAGGAGCCCCAAACCACTAACTACAGAGGGGAGAATCAATCTCCTCCTAGACCTGGGAGCTGCTATTTCTGTTCTCCTGTCCAGCCCTGGCCTGCCCTCCTCTGTCAGTATGACTGTTTTCGAGTGGTAACTGGAAAACCCATACTCAGATATTTCTCACAACTCAATTGCTGTAATTGGGCTGTTTTGTCCTGGTTACTGTTCTCATTGCTGAGAAAAAAATAACTGACACCCAAAGTTAAGGGAGAAAAGGTTTATTCGGGCTCCCAGTTTGTAGAGATCACAGTCCATAACTGGCTGGCACACACAAAGGAGCAAAGCAACAGGGAACCTTAACAGCATCTTTCTGCCCCTTTTATCTTATCTAGACTACTTAGGGCAGATAGCACTCATAGCCTTAATCCTAGTGTTCTCGAACCTAGCACTGCATCAGGAATCAATCCCAGCATCACACACTCTGGATCCAGCTAGCTCTGTAAAAACCCCACCTATGACTACAGGAGGCTTTAGGGGGACGTCTAAACACAAGGCATAACATTCCTCCCCTGCCACCCCGCCAAGACTCAGGCATGTCCCTTTATACAAAGGGCACTTAATCCATCCCCAAGAGCTGCCAAAGTCCTAAGAGTTTCAGCAACACAGAAAAGTCTAAGTCCAAAGTCTCCTCTGAGATTTAAGGCAACCTCTTAGCTGCAAGCCCCTGTCAAATGAAAAGCAAGTTAAACCTTTCCAACATTCAATGGTACAAGACATTTCCATTCCAAAAATTACAAACAGGGGATACAAAGGAATGGGACCAAAGCAAGTCCAAAATCCAGCAGGGCAGACATTGCATCCCGCAGTCCCACTTCCAGCATCTCCAGCACCCCATGGCAAGTTGTAAACTCCAAAGGGCCTGGGTGTCTCCATGCCCCACGGCACTTCCGGTGGTTGAAGTTCCCATGGCCTCTCTCGGGGGCTGACTCTGCTCTCTCCTTGCAGTTTTTCTCAGGCAATCCACATCCACAGTCCTGGCTTCTCCAACTTCGGGGGTCCGCACTGCTCCTCTGGCTTTGCACTCACAGCCTCACACACAGCCCTCTCGGGAGCAAACTGCCTGGCATTCCAGGCCTTCTGCTGAAATCTGGGTGCAAGCCTTCCTGACCCCGCAGCTCCTACATTCTGCATGATAGCAGAGATTGAACTCAGGACCTGACGCCTGTGAGGCAAGCACCGCTGAGCTAAATCCCGGCCATTCTATGAATTTTGACGAGTGTGTAGTTGCACATATCCACCACTGGGGGGAGAGAGTAATGCAGATATCTCTTAAATCCAGTTCTTTGAAGTTGTGGTATAAATCTGAAATTTTTTTGTTGATCTTTTGTCTAATTGGTTTATCCATTTGTGGCAGTGGGGTATTAAACCCCCAGCTATGATTGTGTTGGATGTTTACCTGATCTTTTATGTCCAGAAGTATTTATTTTATGAAGTTGGGTGCACCACTGCATATATAATTTAATTGCCTTCTCTTCCTGTCAAATTGTTCCCTTTACCTGTAGAGAGCGATCTTTCTTCATCATTTCTCACCAGTTTGGCTTGAAGTCTACTTTGTCTGAAAATAAGGCTCCCGCTTGCTTTCTGGCTCCTGCTGCGTGGTGTATCGTTATGTATTCTTTGATTGTGGTCTCCGTGCTTCTTTATGGACTAGATATGTCTCTTATATGCATCACAAGGGTTCATTCCATTTTGTTCTGTTTTTATCCAAACTGCCAATCTACGTGTCTTGGCAGGGGAGTTGAGACCATTTACACTGAGAGTTATTCTCAAGAGCTATGCACTGATTCTTGTCATTGCACCCTTTTTCTCTTGCTGTGTCCTGTAATTTCCCCTTTGACGTAACTGCTCTCACTGTTGGCCATACTGACTCCATTATATTCTTTACTATCACTGCCCTCATTTTGTTCGTAAGTACAGTTTGTAGATCTGGCTTATGGCCATAAATTTCTCAAGATGCTCTTTATCATGGAAGGTCCTTATTTTCCATCAAATTTTCAAGAAATTTTTGCAAGATATATTAATCTAATATAGCAATCGTTTTCCTTTGGGACTTGAGAGAAACTTTACACTCTCCTGACTTTTAAAGTCTGGGATGAGAAATCTGCATAAATTGCAGTAGTCTACATTGATAGTTATTTGTTGATTTTCTCCAGCAGCTTTTAAAATCTGTCCTTTTGTTGGACTTCTGGGGTTTTAACAGTGCGGTTCCGTGGAAGGAGAGTACCTTTTATCTTACGTGGTAACTGGAAAGTTCTGTCACCTCCTCAGCTGTATGTTGAATTTTTCCCTATATCTGGGATCTTTCAGTTACGGTCTTTGTAAATAGTTTTTGTGCTATCTTTTCTCTGATGTCTGTTATTCTTTGCTTACTTCTGTTTGTGTCACGGAGCAGCTGTTGGATCAGTTTCTACGATCTGTTGCTGAGGCGGCTTCTTTTGTTGTTGTTGTTTCTGTTTCTGGGGAGTTTTGCTGGACACCGCGCAGGGTATGCTCGGACGCCGAGTTCCCTGGGCTTTGGGGGAACAGCAGGGGAGGGGTTGCTCTGCTGATCTCCTCTCTTATGTTTCACAGCCGCAGGCTGCAGCCCCCACCCGTGACCCCTGCGGTACGAAGGGCCCACGGGGCAGCATTTGTTCAGGGTGGGCAGTGGGTGGGACACTGCAGGGACGCGGAGCTCCCGGTGTCTGGAGGGTGCTGGGCACTTCTGCTCTGGCAGCTCTGGAAATGTCATTCTCACCCATGTTTCCCTTACAGCCTGGGGCTCCCGGGAGCCCAGTTCTCCCCAGCTCTGAGTCCCCAAGAAATGCTGTTCTCTTCTGCGCTTCCCCAGAGGCCCAGGTCTCTATCCTCTGAGTGGTTTTCTTGCATTCAGTTCCTCGGGCGCCTTACTCTGTGACCCTCTCGCTGTCAGGGCTCGCACTCCCCGGGTTTGGGACAGTAGGGCAGGAGCCCAGCCCAGGGGAGTGGCCTCTGCTGCTTTGAACCCTTCGCTCCGGTGATGGAACCACTCACAAGGCAGAATCATCAGCAGACCTGGAGTTAACGGGTGCTGTGAACCAGCGGCATCCCGCTCACCTTTCTAACTGCCCAGAAGATGTATTTGATGGAGTGGATTTCTCCTCTGGGCTGAGTTTCCATGTTTGGTTATGTTTGCCTCCCCCACCTCTCAGCACCTAAATTTTCCAGCTAATTTCCCTGCATTTCCCAGGCACAGCTCTGCATCCACCTGGCCATGATGGGCCCTTTCTGGAGACTGAGTTTGCATTTGGTCTGTTTAAATCAGGAAGGCTAATGCACAGGGGATATAAAAAGCTTCCGAGGCTCGTGTACATGTACATTAGAGGAAATGACCAAAGGCTCCTGCAGATCAGAGGTGTTCTTCGGCCGTACTAATCTCCTGGTAAGCACAGGACAACATCTCCCATCGCTGGGCTATCACCACTCTCTTGGAAACCTCCGTGATTTCGGGTTTGACGTCGCATTGGACCTTTCAAATGGCAACTGATGTGTGCCAAGGCAATCGCGGACGTGAACTCACCCCCAGGTCCAGGCAGCATGAGGAAGCTTTGCTCCTCCTCACAAAGCCTGGTGGTCCTCAGTTCTCACCACTTTCTCTCCTGCAGCCCTGGGTTCATTTAACTGAACCGACTCCGGTCTGGAGAAATGCCTCAACTCGGCTAACTTCAGAACGCTTCTTCCCGCGTCTGCGTAGGTGAGCTACTTCTCGCGGTAAAACATGCAGACATTTTAAAGGGAAAGTGGTAAATCTTTCCAATAGAAAGGCAATGTAAGAAGGAACCAAAAGTGTAAATCAAGCATTTGGAAAGCGAAGACCGGAAGCAAACTTGCATTAAATTTACAAATACACTTATATTCTTTCTGTAAATATTTTTTTAAGCTATAGATCAGCGGGCCAGGAATTTAGCTCAGTGGTGCCTCCGCCTGCCTCACAAGCACAAGCACCCACGTTTGATCCCCGATACCAAAAATAATACGAAGAAGAAGAACCAAAATATAGCATGTACAGGGACAAATTCCCAATGATGAATGGCATCATGTTGAATACCTAAAATGTACCAATAAACAATGAAAAAAAATAGGGATCTGGATCTGACATAACCCGTTATACCAAAGAACCTACAAGACTGGAGAGAAGAGAGAAATAAAAAATTTTAAATGAGAGAACACAGATTTAAACATACTATACTTCACGACATACATATTAACTACACTGAATAAAAATAAAGACTTTTACACAAGCAAAAAATTAAGGAAGCACAAATATTTCAAATTTAAGATAAAACTGTATCAAAATACATAGCAAAGGGCCGGGGATTTAGCTCAATGGTGCTGCCACCTGCCTCGCAAGTGCAAGGTGCTGAGTTCGATCCCTGGTACCACACACACCCACACACAAAAAAAATACAGAAATTTTTAAAAATATACAGTGAAAAGATTTTATTTCATATTGTTACTAATCACTACTCGTTATGAAAATAGAAGCTCTATCATAGCAACACCTCTCGCTGCAATAAGACTTATTAAGTTTCAGTCAAATAGGGGTGCGTTCAGGATGGAGCACTTGAAAAGCAGATAAATTCACATGTGTGACGAGATGAGATCTCGGCTTACTTCTTCCAAATGACCCTGGAAACACACTGCTCGCGACTCAGGAGAATCAGGGGGCCGGCAGTGGGGAAACAGGCATTGCTGACAGCAGAGGTCTTGACCAGCCACCAGGCAGTTTCGTAATGAAGGGGGAACAAAAAGTAAATGATGGAAGACAGGGCATGGAAGGACACGAAGGCACAGACCAGGATGACAATGCTTTGGGTGGCTCTCGTCTCAGGGGAAGGTCGTGATGAGATTTTGTGGCTGTGGAGATGGTGGACCCGCTGCTTGTGCCTGAACAGGATGAAAACCGTGGAGCCACTGGCCCAGACCATGAGCTCCAAACACAGAATGTCGTGGGAGAGTGTCAACACCCCAAACAGAGAAGCTTTATCTTTGTCAGGAAGCGTAGCTGAACAGCACTGGAAATCAACAGTTTCGGTGATGTTTCCATTGACCCCTGTGTCGCTCCCCAGCACAGGAACTCTGACGCTGAGCGGCATGTGCAGGCCCCAGCAGAGGGCGCTAGACGAGCCAATGTGGTTTAGGGCCTTCGCTTTCAGCTCTGCCCCCCTGGAGCGCCTGGGGCCGATGCCGACGGCCTGGAAGACACTCAGGAGGCAGGTGCTGCCCATGGACGCACCCCTGCCCACCCTGTGAGCGTAGAACACCGGCTTGCATCCGGCATCGCTGAGGAAGCCTTCCATCCCGAACGCTGCCATGGTCTCTGGGATTCCCCTGGAGAGAATGGCCAGGGTGTTGGCCACAGTCAGGTGCCTGAGGATCACATCGGTGGACCTGGGCCTGCAGCCCCTGCAGCACAGGATACAATAGTGACACAAGAGTGCTAAATTCCCCGAGGCTCCGATGCCGATCTCAAAAAGGAAGATCACTCCAAATCGCCAGTCCGCAGAGGCCATTTTATGACGGTCCAGGATTTAATGTAAACATCCCAACATAACATGATTCTGTGTGAAAAGATAAGTTGTAGGGTGTTTCATAACACATTAAATTCGAAACCATTCGCTTACCATCAAATCTCCTCAGAAATTTACTTCTAACATATGATTTCCCATAAGACTTTTCCAAAGTCTCTCACGTTTCTTTACAGGGCACTGACAAGATATGGACCACAGTGACCTACTTCTTCTAACTTATTTAATGCACACAATATGATGAGTTGTGACCTAAATCTTTTTCTTTTTATTCATAAACATGACTGAACAGAAAAGGAGGTGATGTGATGCAGCTCAATATCCATGAAGAACAGGTTTTCTCGTGACAGCCAGGCTGCAAGGCACTGTGATTCTCTGCATGCTGTATTACCAGATAGGCAAGGAGGTCATTCAATAACCCAAACATACGTGTACCTTGTCATATTCGAAATCTGCTATTGAATAAATCTGACTGTGATCATTCCCCAGTCTTCTATGAATGGTTCTATATACTTGCACGAGTCGTGAATGCAGATTCAAAAACAAAAAAGTTCGCACCCTAACCGATTTCCTATCACAAAAAAATTTTAGGGACTACAGATCCATACTAAAATAGCAACAGAAAGGGCCCTGTGATATTTTTCCAATGACATCTGCCACAGAAATGAAGGGTAATATTTGGTTTTCATCTAAGCTAAAGGACACAAAGTTTAAATATATGATGAAATATTTCGCATTAGAAACTAACTCAATAGATAGCCTACAGTTATGTGCGTTTATTTTAGAAAAACAAAGAAAATGAAATAAGCACTTTGGGAATGATGCTAAAATTCAAGGCAAGCCGGCAAAAGGAAACTTCCAAGTATCAAATCTCTTACATTTTTGTGGCAGAGAGATGGAGACAGAGTCTGGAAATGCCTGGGGAATTTTTGCAAGCTGACAAAATATCATCAGGCATATTTGAATCTGGAACAACCAGAACCCCTTAATTTTTGTGGTATATGAATCTCACATGTCTCCTGTCCTCCCTTCAGGAAGGAAGAGCGTCCCACCACCCACAAAGTATGGGTATTTTCAGAAAGGCCTAATCATCAGCTCCGCTAATCATGTCAAACTCAGGGAGAGAAAAATCTGCATGCTACACCAGTTACCAACTGATCACACTGTTGTTTACACAGAAAATATCTGATTCGATTTATGCAATCACAGTCATTATGACAAACACATTTTACTGAAGAAACAATACTGATTATTTAACTCTCCCTGTGAAGCAGGCTGGATAGCAGACTGATTTCTGAGTCACGCCCTTAAGTATCTTGCAAATCAGGTGTCAAGCCGACTCGAAGCGGTTTCCCAGAAACGTAATCAATGCTGATTACACGAAAACATTTGAAGAGAAATCAGAGGCTAGTTTGGGAACCTCAGACCTCCAGGCCCTGGTCCACAAGCTCAGCCTCTGCCTCAGGAATTTCTGTTCCTTCCTGTGTGGCACCAGTGCCCCCAGATATACTATGTTCCCGGACACGATGGCTTTCCAGACACAGACACAGGCACAGCGCTTTCCCTTCCACACTTGGCCTCACAAATTGAAATAGAAAGGGCTCACCAGCTCCTTCCGGCTTCAAGAACAACAAGCCCAGGTGACGGTCGTGACATCCCCTGCTCAGGTGGGAGAGAGGTGGCCAGACCTTGAGATATGGGCCGCGGTGGTGACCTCAGCTCCCCACAGAAACGCAATTATCACATCACCTCCGCCCCCTGGAGGTGCAGTCAGCCCACTGCATCATCCTTCCAAAGAGTGATTATGAACCGTGTTCAAATGGCAGTGAATCACTGGGTCACTGTGACTAAAAGAAATAAACTTTCTCTCCACTTCTCAATTCCCAGGGACAATTAGAAGATTCTGTGAGCATCTCTAGACACACGCAATTTGAGTGTTTGGGAGAAGCTCTTGTTTTGCTGAAATGACTGGAGGCAGAGTCTCGTGGTGTGGGAAGGTGAGAGCATCTCAGCGAAGTGTGTACACGTAATTTTTGCAATTCTAATTGTCACTAAAATCATATGTATTTATTTGATACGTCTATGTGAGGGGTACTGGGACTGGAACTCAGGACCTTGCACTTGAGAGGCAGGCATGGCACCACTGAGCTAAATCCCTGACCAGACTATATTTATTTTATACGGTTTCAAACATGTATATAATGTGAGTGGGTATATAGAGAGAGGGCCAATTAATATATACATTCCCCCAGTTTTGTGATAAAGCACTTAAAGAACTCTCAATGGTCTTCAAGAACCTGACACATTGTCACTGAGTAGTACAACTGGTCTCTTGGACTTACTCCTCCTAACTGAAATTTTGTGTCGTTTGACATTTCCCCAAATCACTCCATGCCTTAGCCAGTGATAAACATTCTACTTTTTTACATCCATGAGTTAAACTTTTACACTCCACATTTTCAGGACCTTTTTACTCTTTTGGGTCTCTCCTATTTTGCTTAGCCTAATGCCTTCCAGGTTTATCTCCGTTGTGCAGATGACAAGTTTTCATTTGTTACAGCTGGTGAGCACTCTAATGTGACTATAAGCCATGTTTCCTGTGTCGGTTCATCTACCCGTGGCTCATAGTGTGAAAAACACGGCAGGGATCATGGTAATTCTGCTATCACATCAACACTCTTATTTAATTTCCTTTAGACACTCAAAGAGCCAGGGATTTAGCTCAGTGGTTCTGCTGCCCGCCTTGTAAGCACAAGGTCCCGAGTTTGATCCTCAGCACCAAAAAAAAAACAAAAACAAAACAAAACAAAAAAAACAGAGAGACAGATTGAGGGAGTATGCAATAGGTTTATATTTAATCTCCATATTGTTTACCACAATGAATGTAGTAGTCTCAATTCGCATTCCTACCAATACTGTGTAAGATTCCCTTTTGCCACATCCTCTACACACCTGGTTTCCTTTATCTGAAAAGCCATTCTAATCAAAATAAGGCCATAACCCATAGTGGTTGTAATTTGTATTTTCCTGCTGATTACCGATTGTTGAACATTTTTGGATATACCGGTTGACTGTTTGATTGTTCTCTATGAGAAATATCCACTCAGGAAGGATAGGAGACTTCCCGGAAATGTGGGAGAAAAATATACCAGAAAAATTGAGGGGTTCTGGTAGTTTCAGATTCGAATGTGCCTGCTGATATTTTGTCAGAAATTCCGCAATCATTTGCAGGCTCTGTCTCCATCTCTCTGCCATAGGAATGGATGAAATTTGATGTCAGTTCCTGACAAATATAGAATTTGTAAAAGTCATGTTGCTTTGTTTATTTCAAACTTCTTACGTGTCTCTTTTGAGGTTTGTCTATTGAGATGGACATGTCTCCAGTTTTATTTGAGAGGGTTTTGGAGGGACTGATCCCCAGCGACAGAAAGGAGAAAATAAACCACAGTAATGATGAAGACACAAGGACAAACCAGATATTGACGTACAATAAAAATCAATTAAAAGCACCAACTGTGTCACCATTCAAAATACATATCAACAGAAATCAAAGACAAGCCAAATTTTGACATATATTAAAGATCCACTAAAAGCAATAACTGTATCACCGTTAATAGAAATGAAATCAGCAATAAAAACAGAGTGAAGCAGACAGACTGGATTAAAAGGCAGCTTATCTGTGAAAGAATTTGTGGGCTTCAAACCTGCATCTGGAGGAGGCATTTGAGGCTGATGCGTCCATTGCTTCTGCCTGGTCAACTGGTCTACCAGGTCCATGTCATTCCAGGACGCTGGCATTTCAGTCCCACACTTTCTCCACATCCCCACACCCAGAACAGTGAGCTGCACATTAATGGTACCGTTCTTGAAATTTCGCATACAGTGCAGTCATGGGAAAATAAATATCTCCAGTTTATTGATTTTTTTTTTTTTTGGTGCCAGGGATCGAACTCAGGTCCTTGTGCTTGTAAAGCAGGTGCTGGACCCACTGAGCTAAATCTCTGGCCCAAAATATCTCCAGTTTAAAATTACACATTCTATCTCTGTATTATTTTAGAGTAAATGATAAACTTATCATTTACTCACTACTGTCTCTATAATGAATGTCTCATTAGTATAATTAATATCTTGTACATAGGCCTTCAAATCCACAGGTCACAAAAACAAAAATAGATAAGTAGAATTACATCAGACTGTCATTTTCTGTACAGGAAAAGAAACAAAAGAATTAAAAAGGAACCTACAGGAGGGCTGGGGAATTAGCTCAGTGGTTCTGCCACCTGCCTCACAAGTACAAGGACCCAAGTTCAATCACCAGTACCAAAAAAAAAAAAAAAAAAAAAAAAAAAGGAACCTGCAGAAAGAAGATTTTTCAGGGCTTACATTTCCTTAGATGTTAACATCCGAAATATATATACAGGGAAGTCCAAAAACATAATAGCAAAATATAAATGAACTCTAATAACCAAATTAGCACATGAGTGGTGGGCCTGAGCAGGCTTTCCCTGAAGATACCATACCAGTAGTCTACAGGTATATGAAAAGGAGAACATGGCAAATATCCAGGTAAGTAAAATCACAGGTCAAAGCTACAAAAAGCTATCACCTGCCTCCTGTTGGGACTGCCACGACCAAAATAAAGGGCAACCAGTGTTGGTGAGGACACAGAAGAGACAAGTCTTGTGTGCGCTTTGTAGGGATATAAATCAGAGCAGCCCCTACAGAAAATAGGAAAGTTTTCTCAAAAACTAAAAATGCTCCGATCTTCAGCGCCAGAGGGTCTTCTCAGCCACGCCCTTCCCTGCTGGCGCCGCTGCCGCCATCTTCAGCCCCAGAAAGGTAACCGTGCGGGCACCCCTGAACCCCACAACCTTCCCCCTCGTGCTTTTAGACCTCCTGATTGTGCCAGTCTTTGGACCTACTCTGTAGAGGCACAGGTGGTCATAAAGAGTATTTTCTGGCGCTTTCAACTTTGAACATCTTTAAAGAAGTGGTGGGGGAAACGTATAGTAGAACTGAGTGGAGTTCAGCCCTTCAGGAGGTCGGGGAACTCAGTCTGGGCCTTGCAGCCCGAGCTCAGTCTGCGTCGTGGGGTTCTGCCACCAGCTAGCTGAGGTCAGGGGACTCGGCTCTGCACATGGCAGCACATATTGTATCTTATGACAGCAGTGACATAGTCTGAAAGAGGCCCTTCAAACTCATTTTTGTTTCTTTCTTTTTTTATCCTACTCTGCAAATTCTTTTTTCTTTTTGTTTTCTTTCTCTAACTCAGTCTCTTACTCCACTATAGTATCCCTCATCTCCCTTTTTGTTTCTGCTCTTGTCCTAATTCAGATTTCTTCTTTATTTTTTTCTCTTTTCTTTATGTTCTTTTCCTATGTTATTCTACCTCACTTAAGGGTTATTATATTTCTATTTTGTTTGTTCTTTTTTAATCTAACAATTTCCTGACAATTGTCTGATCATTCTACGTCTTTTGGCTTCATATGAAACTTTCTCTAATTCTTATACTTACCTACTCCTCTTGTCTTAACTCTGTTTTAAGCCCCCGCTGTAAATGGTAAATATCCTTATTGAAAAGTTTCTTTACTGTAAGCATATTTTTTATTGCTTCTTGATTTTGATTAGATTCACATGGTTTGAAGGTGCTAGATTGATGATTACCATAAGTGGTCAATTTGCAAATTGTGCTTCATTATATTGTGGTGCTGATTGTATCAATCAGGATAAAGGATTGTGATTGATTCAATGAGCTTTTTTCTTCAGTATGATGAAAATGAGAATGTCTATGAGTCATTAGAGACCCATGGGCTGCAGCCCAACTATATCAGGAAGATTTAGGTAATAACCTAAAGTTTAAACTAAGGGCAACCCAACAACAATAGTAAAAATGAGAAAACGCTTAAGCAAGATACGGGGACAGACTTCCGGTTCACCAATGGCAAACAGTGTGGCAGATGAGGATGAAAAGTCTGATAGTGAATCATCAGGACACCCTGAACTCAAGGCACAGGAAGTAACAAAACTGATCAGTCAGGCTCTAGAGAAATATAAAACAGAAGTAATTTCCCAGATAATCATAGAGAAGATGAGCAAAATGAAAGTTATAATTTGTGACTCTAGAACAGAAACTGAGAGGAAAATAGATGAGCTCAGGACCATGATAGAAGCCATGAATGCCCAGCATAAGAAAGAATTGGAAACAATAAATGCCCAATACAAGAAAGAAATGGAATCCATAGGACAGATTCAAACAGATATCCAGGAGATTAAAAACTCCATTGAGAGTGTTTACAAAAGAATAAAAGAGTCCGAAGATAGAATCTCATATAGAAGATAAAATTGCAGTCGGTGACTGTGAAAAGAGAGGTCTCTTAAAAACAGTAGGGGATCATGAGAAATTGATACAACAACTCAGACGATTCTAAGAAGAATAACATAAGATTGATAGGAATTCAAGAAGTAGTAGGAGAAAATGTAAATGCTTAAAAAAGCGGTTCACAGAATTAATTATAGAAAACTTCCCAAACAGAGGGAAAGAATTTGATATACAGATAAGTGAGGCATATAGGACTCCCACTAGGTGTGATAAAAAGAAATCTACAACTAGGCATATAATAATCAAGATCCCAGAAACCCAACAGAAGAACAAAATACTACAAGCAGTAAGAGACAAGAAACTAATTACATGCAAAGGAAAGCCTATTAGAATCATAGCAGACTTTTCAATACAAACCCTTAGGTTAAGGCGAGCCTGGAATGAGATATTTCAAGTACTAAAAGAAAACAACTTCCAACCTAGACTGATGTATCCTGCAAAACTTTCTTTAAAAATGGATGGGGAAATAAGATATTTCCATGATACAGAACACCTGAGAAACTTTGTGACTACCAAACCAGCACTACAACAAATTCTAAACAAGATCCTAGAAAAAAGTCAATGAAGGTAACAACACAATGAGGCCCAGCAGAGCAAATCAAATAGGCAAGCCAAGAAACTAAAAGGAGAAGGCGAAAAAAAAACCCATGATATAATAAGTTAGTATATATCAGTTATAACCATCAATATTAACAGCCTCAATTCACCAATCAAGAGAAATAGACCAGCAGAATGGATTAAGAAGCAAGATCCAATAATATGTTGTATACAAGACATGTCTAGTGTAAAAAGAAGCCCATAGACTGAAAGTGAAAGGACAGAAAACTTCTTCACATAACAGGAGCCCCCCCCAAAAAAAAGCAGGGGTAGTAATCTTATTCACAGACAAAGTAAATTTCAATTGTAAACTGATTGAAAGAGACAAAGAAGTTCACTACATCCTTGTGAAGGGAACAATTCAAGAGGAAGAGATAACAAATAATTTATTTTTAATTTATTGAGTATGTCAGAAAGTATATATGCTTTTTTTCCTCTTTTCTTCTGTTTTTCCTTTTTCTTTTTCTTCCTCTGATGCTGGGGATTAAACTCGGCACATTGTTCTGGCTAGGCAGGTGCCGCACTATTGAGCTAAATCTCTGGCTTTACATTTCATAATTTTAAAATTTATCAATACATTGATCCTTGTCTCTATATGTTGGTCTACCAAATTGATGAATTATTTTGGTTCTCATTTTCTTTGTTTTATTTGAGAATTTATGAAATCTGTATATATGAATAGTATGAAAAGATTTAAGACCCATCTGTCATTTTCCTCTTTCATCTCTGCTTTCTAGAAATTTCCTTTTTAATCACTACAGCTTGTTTGGTTGGAAATTTGTTAAGACAAATGTTGTTATGTTATCAATATATCTTTGTACCTATTTTCTGCTGATGATGAATATTAATTTTTAAGTAAATTTTATTATAACTATACTTCATCATTAATATCATTTAGCATCTGGTACATATTACAAATTCTCCAACTCCCTCAAAGGTATTTGTTTTTTCTCAAATCATACAAATCACCAACATTCCACACATCACTGCACTGTTTTATTATACCTAAGTGTATATTGTATTGTAGAAAATATGCATTGTGTATGTGTGTGGGAGGTATGTTTTTACACATATGTGTGCACTATTAAATGAGAAACATGGGCATGAATGTGGTAGGATTGTGCACATTTGGCATATTGATAATTTCTCTGGCAACCTTATGATTTCTTTAAATTACATGCTTGACTTCATAGTCATTCGTTTGGGAAGAATATTACATATCTATTGGTGTGAAATTCTATCATTATGCTTATAAAAATATAATAAAGATAAGTATGGGATATAATAATAATAGAAACAGAAAAATCTGATCTTAAAAATGTGAATTTTTTTAGTTGCTTTTGGATTTCAAACATATTTTTTTCTGTGGGAAGTTTTGTTAGAAAATGTAAGTGGTACAATCAGCAAGTATATGATATTTATCAATTAATAAAACCAAGGAGTTTATAAATCCTAAAATTTTGAGGACAGTTTCTCAAGTATAATATGTAACTTTGTTTTATTTATAATTACATTATTTCAAAAATATTGTCTCTGTGTTACATAAATTCTTGTTTATTTCATATCCTTTTTTTGCTGTCATATATATGTATATCTGAAATTTTTATTTAGTATCTTCATTTCTTGTTATCATGTGTGTTTGCAATCTTTAATAAAAAAGATTTAAAAAAACTAAAAATGCTCCTACTTTTGTTTCAGCAGCCCAGCTTCATAATATGTCCAACAGAATAGACATTTGGCTCTGAAAAATGTACCTTCATTTCAGTGTTTACTTCATCATTATATACAATATCTACAACAGGGAAACAACCTATGTATTCACTGATACAAGAATGCATACAAAGTGTGCTATATCCGGGCAGCTAAATAATATCGACCCTTTAAAAAGCAGTGAATCCTAGCTGGGTGTGGTGGAGCATGCCTGTTATCCCAGCACTTGGGAGGCTGAGGCAGGAGGATCGCTGTGAGTTCAAGACCAGCCTGGGCTACATAATGAGTTCCAGGTCAATCTCAACTACGTAGTGAGACCCTGTCTCAAAACAACAACAACAACAACAACAAAAAAGCAGTGAATCCCGTCATATGCAATGAGAATTAACCTGGAGCACAGTATGCAAAATAAAATAAAGGCTCAGACAGACAAACGTCATGTGTTATATAACATTTGCATGGCGTACAGAAGCAGAAGGAGAATAGTGATTTCTAGGGACTGAGAAAAGAAAGAAAACAGGAGGTGTTGACTGGAGGTAAGAAAGTTTCAGTTTTCCAAGACGAATTCTGGAGACGAATGCAGTACTTATAAGAAGCTGTAGTGTACAGTTCAGATTTTCTTGTTTTGCTTAATCTTATGAGCTGCTAATAAAGTCAAATAAAACAAAGCAAAACACAAGCAGAAGCGAGATGTATTGGCAACGATGGGTGTGGATAAGTCATTGATTTTGTACTGTTTCAGGTGCTCCCTGACAGCAGGCCTGTGATGAGCGCATCTTGGGCTGAGACCCTAACTCCAGGAAAGGGGAGATGGAGCCGATGTGCGTGGGTATTGGCTTTAAACTGTGAAGAATCCGAAAAGGGCAACAGACCTAAGCGACCCATTTCACAAATGTTACGTACAAGAGATTTCATTGAAAGGAAATATTAGAGCACAGGGAAAACCCATGTCCTCCGGGACTTTTTGACTGTTTGTTTGTTTGTTTTCGTTTTGGTACCGGGGATTGAACTCAGGACCTTGCATTTGCCAGGAGGAGCGGCGCCACTAAGCTACATCCCCAGCCCTACAGGGCATATTTCTCGCCCACACACACCAAAAAATTGTGTCCTCACAGGAGTGGCGATGCACACCTGTAATCTCAGCACTTGGGAGGCTGAAGCAGAAGGATTGCCAGGAGTTCAAGGTCACACTGGGCTACAAAGAGAGTTCAACGCCAACCTGACCTGTATAGTGACATCCTGTCTCAAAAACCAACAAAAGTTTCTTGCTTTTACTTCTTCGGTAGATGGCTAAATTTCGTTCCATTATAAAAATTCAGATTCAGATGGCTTTGATTTTGATGGTGGTTTCATGGGTATAAACTTGCCTCCAGCACTTGGAGCTAAACACATTGGCACGCTGCAGATACCCTGCCTGCGCCAGCCCTGAGCCAGCCGACCTCTTCATGCCGCCCCAGCAGGACCTGCTGTCCACCGACAGAGGGCACCTGTGCACGCCGACGGTGGCCGGGCTGAGGCTGGGGCTGCTATTTCCGGCTCTGCTCCTGCAGGGGCAGAGGCTTTCAAACCGAACTTGCAACTTGCAAAGGACTTCTCCCAGGTTACTTCCGCTGCCCCAAATCCCACCAGCAAGGCCGACAGCGGCACCCCGCAGTCACCAGCCGGTGTCCTCTTGCACTGGATTCTTTCCTGATCTCTACTGTGATTGACTCAGGCCAAGAAATCTCTATCCTTTCCCCATTTTCCAAATCCAGTTCAACTTTCCGGCAACCGGAAGTCTTTATGGCAGGGAAGAAACTAATCTCCATCTGATCTACCAAACCCACGCTTTATTTTCTGAACACAGAAACCTGGAGAGTTCCAAATCTGAGTAGAACGAAGGCATGTGAAGGGTTTGACCGAGGGTGAATGCCGGTATTAAATATGCTGGTGTTCTGTGTACAAGAAGAGAGATAACACCCAAGATAAACGGGTGGTTTCCTGAAGTGTGACTTAAGAAAGTGGACTCTTAAAACTCTACCTTGTAATCAAGATTAGATTTTTATCTAGGAATAGAAGATGGGATGTGGAATAAAAATTCAGTTTTCGCTTGGCCTAGTGGAACCCAGAAGTGGCTATAGTAAGTTTCCCTGATTCTGTTTATATCGTACAGCAGAAGGAGGTAGCAGGTGCTCCTGCTGGTGTAAATCATCTATAGAGTCTGTCAGCACTACACCCTAGACGAAGTTTCCTACTGTTCAGCTACAACTGCTCCCTGAGAAACTGAAAAGCTTTTCCTGTCATTAGATCGCATGCTAATTTGACCAGTTATGTAGTAATTGGCAGGTGCCGGGGTAACCATGGACTGGATACTTCCCGCCCCAAGGAGCAAATGTGAGGTCCCAAGTTCGATCCCTGGTACCAATACATAAATAAAGGGGAAATATGTGAACGAGAGACAAACTGTATGTAAATCAAACACTTAAGAAGTAAAGACTACGAGCTAACTTGCATTAAAGTCACAAAAATGTTATATTCTTTCTGTAAATTCTCCTAGAAAACTATGAAAAATAGGTACATATTCTGAACACTTTCTATTATCAGACAGAATTCTTAGATGGTTAGAATCTGCTGCTAAATCTCAAAGTGGACCTGATAACACAATAAATATTGAACAACTGACTTGATACACAGAAACCTTAAAAAAAATGTTTCCACACCAGATGTGGTGGCACGTGCCTGTTATCCCAGCACTTGGGAGGCTGAGGCAGGAGAATCACCATGAGGTCAAGGCCAGCCTGAGCTACATAGTGAGTTCAAGGTCAGCCTGAACTACCTACCAAGACTGCCTCAAAAAAACAAAAGCCACAACAATAATAATAACATGCTCCCGGAACTTGTTTGTCCTTATGGTCAGGCAGTAATTGTCACATGTTTCAATGTCAAATAGGCCACAATAGTCTTGATAAACCTCCATTTCCTCCATCCTTAGAAATCTACCCAGCAACAACCGGAACAATCAGATCCCAAACTATTTGTGTATGAGCAAACATTCCCTTTTGCTTCTTCTTTTTTTTTTTTTTTTTTTTTTTTGAGACAGGGTCTCACTATGTAGCTGAGACTGACCTGGAACTCACTACGTAGCTCAGGCTGGTCTCAAACTCACAGCGATCCTCCTGCCTCAGCTTCCCTAGTGCTGGGATTACAGGTGTGCTCCACCACACCTGGCTCCCTTTTGCTTCTTACCTGACTGCTATACAACTGCTTAGATTATATTTTTTGCTCGCTTCATAGTAATTTTTTGTTCTGAAATTATCTTACATTGAACACAAACTGTAAATAAAAGGAAATAAAGGACTGGAAGAGAAAAATATGGAGATATTTTATATTTTCATCATACAACATTAATAATTACAGTGACGTGTCAAAACTGTAGCGACTTTTTACAAAATTATATTTTAAAATAGTCATGATCCCATCTGTTGATTCGCAGCATTATTTCTTGTGTCCTGAGGGTTCTATTCAGAGTCTGTGTCTATGCCTATGACTTCAAGAGTTGTGCCTGTTTTATCTTCTAGCAGATTAGTGTTTCGGTTTTAACATTTCGATCTTGGATCCATTTTGATTTTAGTTTAGTACATGGTGGGACAGGTGAGTCTAGAACTCAGTCTTCTGAATGTGAACAGCCAATTTCCCAGCACCATCTCTTAGAGGCTGTCTTTCCTCCAGTGTGTGTTTCTGACTCCTTGGCCAAAGACCTATTAGTTGAATGTGCCTGGGGTTGTTTCTGCTTCCTCTGTTCTGGTCCACATGTCTGTTTTTGTGTTGGGACCGTGTTTTAAGAGAGAAATTTTTTTGTCAATGTCTTTACTCTGAGTAACTACTTTAAAGATAACTCCACAAGCAGAAATGCACGTCTTGGCTGCTGAGTGATAAAAAGAACATTAACAACCTTTATCTTCTTAGTGGGAACTTTTTCTACTTTACATACAAGGTCTGTGTACGTATAAATACATAAATATATAAGTAAGTACAGTTTTTGCACGGTTAGCCATGTTGCTAACCTGAAGGTTTTCAATAATGAAAGTATTATTTGTCTTTTCCCCCAGTGCTATCTGACACCTGAAGTTGACAGTGTCTTTAAGTCTGTTAGATACATGTTGGGCATTCTTAGTAATGGTGTTGGCCTTACCTTTGAAATATTTTTTAGAATCCACCTAAAATGTAACATAAGTGGAACTGCAGGAGCAGCCAATACCAAGAACCTGGCTGGCGCTGAGCAGTTTCGGGTGATCTTTTTAGGGAGTTATTTTTTATCGCAGTACACTGTGATACTGTTGGTATCTATAAATTAAAACATTTCTGATTTGATGTAGATGGAATATTTCAGAAGGTTTTTCAAAATACTGAAATTCTTTAAAAATTCAACTTTATTTCTGCTATTTTTCCCTTTCATTTTTGTATAGTTTTCTTTATATTTAAACCCGTATCTTGAAACTTTGTGAACTGACTTGCCAAATTTGCACTTTGAGCTATTGAAATAAATGTGATTTTTGTCTGAAAAAAAAAGATAACTCCACACAGTGTACTAATCACTGTTATTCTCTTATTATTCTGCTGTGAATTTTTGTTTTATTTTTTGCATTAAAAAGTTGTCATGAGGGCCGGGGATTTAGCTCAGTGGTTCGGTGGCCTGCCTTGCAAGTGCAAGGACCTGAGTTCAATCCCCGGTACCACAAAAAAAAAAAAAAAAAAAAAAAAAAAATTGTCATGACTTAGTAGTAAAACATAAAATAGAAATCTGGGTCTGACATACGAGGTTGTACCAAGGATCTGACAAGAGTGGAGACATCAGAGAAGCAAAAGGACCTTAAATGAAACAAAACTAGCATAAGCATGTTGTAACCAAAGATACACACATTAATTAAATTGAAAAAATATACTGAGATTTTTTTAAAGTATTGAAGGTAGCTAAGAAATATATTTCTTATATAAAAAATATAACAAGGAAGCACAAAAATTCAAATTTTTAAATAAAATTATATCCAAAACACACATAGTAAAGGATTCCATTTGTATTACCATTAATTACTACTAATTGGAGAAATGCAAGTTCTTGATATGAATTTTTCACCTCTCTTCACAATAAACCCGGCTCATAAGTGTTCTTAAGGTTCTGGGTCATGAGTGGATCCAGGATGGAGCGCACAATAAGCAGATAAATTCATGCATCTGAGCAGTGGAAATGCTGATTTAATTCTTCTTGATCAGCCTGCATCGAGAGCACTCCCGAGTCACGAGAATGAAGGGGCTGGCAGTGGGAAACAGGCTTTGCTGACAGCAGAGGTCGTGAGCAGCCACCAAGTACCTTCAAAATAAAAGGAAAACGAAACATAAAGGGTGGAAGACAGGGTATAGAAGGATACGAAGGCGCTCACCAGGACAAGGATGCTCTGAGAAGCTCTGGTCTCGGGGGAAGACCTGCATGAGCTGTGGCTGTGGAGATGGTGGACCCGCTGCTTGTGCCTGAACAGGATGAAAACCGTGGAGCCACTGGCCCAGACCATGAGCTCCAAACACAGAATGTCGTGGGAGAGTGTCAACACCCCAAACAGCGAAGCTTTATCTTTGTCAGGAAGCGTAGCTGAACAGCACTGGAAATCAACAGTTTCGGTGATGTTTCCATTGACCCCTGTGTCGCTCCCCAGCACAGGAACTCTGACGCTGAGCGGCATGTGCAGGCCCCAGCAGAGGGCGCTAGACGAGCCAATGTGGTTTAGGGCCTTCGCTTTCAGCTCTGCCCCCCTGGAGCGCCTGGGGCCGATGCCGACTGCCTGGAAGACACTCAGGAGGCAGGTGCTGCCCATGGACGCACCCCTGCCCACCCTGTGAGCGTAGAACACCGGCTTGCATCCGGCATCGCTGAGGAAGCCTTCCATCCCGAACGCTGCCATGGTCTCTGGGATTCCCCTGGAGAGAATGGCCAGGGTGTTGGCCACAGTCAGGTGCCTGAGGATCACATCGGCGGACCTGGGCCTGCAGCCCCTGCAGCACAGGATACAATAGTGACACAAGAGTGCTAAATTCCCCGAGGCTCCGATGCCGATCTCAAAAAGGAAGATCACTCCAAATCGCCAGTCCGCAGAGGCCATTTTATGACGGTCCAGGACTTAACGTAAACCGTCAAGACACACGATTCTGTATGGAAAGATCATGTGCGGGATGTTTTATAGAAAGTAAAATTCAAACTTCTTCACGTGTAATTAATTACCCCTCCTCACAAATTTACTTCTAAGATGTTTTCTCAGCTTCCAGGTTCTCCAAAGTCTTACACACTTTTTCCCCCAGTGCTGGAGGTTACACTGGGCTTTCACACTTAGCCACATTTCCAGATGTTTGTTTGTTTGTTATCTTGAGACATGTTTCCCTTAACTGCATGGGCTGAGCTCGAACTTGAAATCCTCCTGACTCAGCTACCCAAGCGTGTACTACCGAGCTCAGCTCTAAAGTCTGATGTGTGTTTACAGATCATTTACACTGTACGGGCCACAGTAATTAATAACTTACCTATTCCATTTTACTTAATACAAACAATGCGATGAGTTAGGACCTAATAATATTTTCCTTTCACAAAAAGTTGCTTTAACAAAAAGGTTACATGCTCCGTCTACATACCCTTTAAAACCAGGCCTGAACCTCACAGCTGGGCTTCGTGGATCTTGTGTTTTTTTCCTGTACTACATTGTCACAGGGACATGGCGGTGGTTGTCCGGGACCCTACACATATGTATAACTTGTCATATTTAAGATTGGCTTATTGAATACTTTCGATTGTGGTAATTTTCCATTTGTGTGTAAATGTTCCTTCCTGATCCCTGTATCCTGTGAATGAAGATTTAAAGCCCTCAAAAAGTGATGCCCTAAACAATTTTCTGTGACCAAATTGTCACGGACCGATTTAGCATTAAAAACAATAATGATACAACATTTTCCCCAGTGATGTCTATCGCAGAAATTAGGTAAAATACCTGGTTTTGAGTTAAGCTAACGTCCATGAAATTTAAATCAGTGATAAATTTTTTTGTAGAAACTACTGTAGTCTTCATTACATAGCCTATAATCACATGTTTCTTATTTCAGAAATACAAAAAAAATATAAAAAGTCATTCAGGAATGGTGGTAAAATACATGGCAAGCAGGCAGAATGGACTTCTGGCGCACCAAGTCTGAGGTGTGCAGAATAGCATGAAGACAAAGTTCATCCTGAAGACAGCACTGGGATTTTTACAACCTGACAGAATATCACAAGACACTTTCAAATCCAAAACAACCGGAACTGCTTAATTCTTGCATAGTATGATTCCCTGAAGTATGAAGTTAACTTTTCCTGGCAGCCTCTTTCCCCACCTTCAGAAGGGAAAATTGCCCTACCTTGATCGACAGACTGGAGATGTTTTCAGAGAGGTCTAATTGTCCTCTCCATCGAACATGCCCAGCCCCCTGAGAGAAGAGTCATCCCAGCGCAGCAGGTGCCATCTGTTCACATCTTTGTACATTTATCCATCAAACTCATTATCGGAAACAGAATTTTACTTAATAACTGGTCATTAAGCCTTTCTGTGATTTCTGTGGAACAACTGAATAGCAGACTGATTTCTAAATTACAGTCTTAAGCATCTTACAAATTAGGCATCATTATGGCTCAGAACAATCTCCTGCAACAATCATCAGTGCTCCTTATGTGGAAATGCGTGAGAAGTTACAGACTCGGGGGAGATCTCGGAGCCCCCCCCCACAGGCTTGGCCTGTGCCTCAGGAACTATCCTGCCTTCCAGTGTGGCTGTCACCGCAGAAGCATCTCTCTTCCAGACGTGAGGACTTACCAGACAAGTGCTTGGATGTCGCTCAGTCCCTCAAGGACTCTGTTTCCCGGACTGGAACAGGAAACTCTCCCCCAGCAGCTACCTGCTCCCAGAACAGCAGGCCCCGCCCATGGCTGTGGCACCACTCCCTGCGTGGGAGGGAGGTGGCCCAACTTTGAAATCTGGGGTCGTGGCTGTGATCTTAGCTCCCCACAGAAACACAATTATCATTTCACCGGCAGTTTCGAGGCCAGAGTGTAATTGGGCGTTTGAGACTAATCTCAGAACAAAAACACAACAAAAAAGTACTCCACAGTTCCCAATTCCCAGAAATAATTAGAAGTTCTATGAGCAGCTCTACAGAGAGCTTCCACGCTTTGGAGAAGCTCTTCCTTTGCCACAGTCCCAACAGGGGAGCAGTTTCACATGATGGAAGCAAAAAATATTGAGCTCTGACAGACAGAGAAATCTCAGTGAAATGTGTGGATTTCATTTTGTTGCAATGTTGACACATTAAAGTAATATATATTACATATGCGCACCCATGTTGATAGCGGCACAGTCTGTAACAGCTAAAACTTGGAAACAGCCCAATTGCCCATCAACTAGAGACTGGATAAAGAAGATGTGGTTTTTTAATAAAACGGAGTGCTACTCAACCGAAAGGGTGAGAAACTAGAGACATTTGTAGCTAAGTGGGTGCACATTGAGGCCCTACTCCTCTGTGAAATTAATAAGACACACGTGTGTAAATACTGAATAGTTTCTCTGGCGTAAAGAACTAAAAGTGTAAATAAGGATCAAAATGTATAATTGATATTGTATAATAGGAAGAAAAGGGCTAAAGGAGTAGGGGAAGTGGGAGGGTTAGGGGAAAGGTAATAAAGGAAAAGAAAAAGCATGTGAAAAGGAAAAACATGGAAACAAAGTCTTTGTAAATAGGGAGGGGTGGAGGGGGTGAAGGGAGGGCAGGGGAGTGGGGAAAACAAGAACCAAGAGCTGTCATGTAAGGTACAAGATCCCAATGATGAATGTAACTATATTGTTTGCTTTGAATGTACCAATAAACTTAATGGGGGAAAAATATAAGTGATGATGAAGGAAAATGGAAATACATATATAAACATGGATGAAAAAATTATATGTTTGTTTTGGTGTTTTGCTTTAGTTTTGGTACTGGGGATTGAACTCGGGTCCTTGCGCTTGCAAGGCAGGCAGCAGAACCACTGAGCTAAATCCCCAGCTATATATGTTTATTTTGTGCAACCCATTGGTTTAAAATACATATATACTGGGCCAGGGATTTAGCTCAGTGGTGCCGTGCCTGTCCCGACAGCACAAGGTCCTGAGTTTGATCCCCAGTACTGCAAAAAAATAAAATACATATATACTGTGAGATGGCTATATTGACCTAATATATACACTCACGTTTTTGTGATAGTAACACAATATCTACTCTCTTAGGGATTTGCAGAAATATATCTCATAGTTATTCAATAGACATCACATTGTATAATCAATCTCCCGAACTTATTCTAACTAAAATCTTACATTCTTTGACAAACATCTCCCCAAGTTGCTCCACGCCCCAGCCACTGATAACCATCATTCTGCCCTTTATTTCTATAAGTTTAAACCTTTTCCACTCATATATTTGGGGTCAAGCTGTACAATATTTGTCTTTCTGTGCCTGGATTATTTCAATTAACATAATGTCTTCCAGATTCACCCAGGCTGTACAAATCATAGGACATCTGCTTGTTTCCCTTGAGAAATGTCTCTTCAAGTCCTCTGCCAACTTTTTCTTTTCTTTCTTTTTTTTACAATGATCAACTTGAGAAAAGGCAAACACAGTGCCACAGAATTCCATGAGTGATGAACATTATTTTTTGATGAACATTATTTTTTTTAAAAGTAAGAACTCAAACTACAAAATTAACTGCAGATTTCCAGTAAAAAACAAAACAAAACAAAACACAACTTGCAGTTTAGAGGGGACAATACATTCAAGATGCTGAATGGATGAAAACTACCCGCTATAGCTGGAAAAACTGTCCAAAAGAAAAATTTAAATTTTCAAGAGAAACAAAAGGTGTGGGAATTCATAAGCACTGCACATATCTTATGTAAAATTCTAAAGTAAGCCAGGCATTTACATCAAAAAATCAAATAGTAGGTAGCAACACTGAGACAAATACATATGTGTTTAAATGTATTAAAACAATCAAAAAGCTCCCTACAAGGGCAAGCACAAGGTCCTGAGTTCCATCCCCAGTACTGGGAAAATAAAAATGTAAAAAATAGAGCTCTCTACTAAATGGACATATATACACAAGATAGACTGCAGTACCATAATGATGGTGCATAAAATACTTCAAATTTTGCTATATATATTTTAATGACCAAAGCATAAAAATAGCCATAAATCTGTGTTAATGAATACACAGTATAAACAAATATCATTTGTGGCATCAATAACAGACCACGCAGACACGTAAAGAGTGGGGTTTTATGTGCAAATGAAGTTATCAGTTAAAATGTACTGTTGTGACTTTAAGGTGCTTTATATAAGGCTCAAGATAACCACAAAGAAAAATCTCTATTCAAGATAAACAATCAAAAAGAGATAAGAAGCCAGATATGGTGGCACACTTCTGTAATCCCAGCATTTGGGAGGCTGAGGCAGGAGCATCACTGTGAGCTCAAGACCAGCCTGGGCTACAAAGTGAGTTCCAGTTCAGTCTCAACTACATAGTGAGACCTTGTCTCAAAAACAAAAAAATAATTTTAAAAATACACACTGTACTTCCCCTAAGAACATCAAGATAGTGAAGAGAAATCAATGATGGAGTTATTGAGTTTGTGAAAGACCTTCTTTCCAAGGAAGACTCGGCTGATAATGCTTTTTAAAAGAGTGAACTAAGGGCTGATGTCCAACAAGAGAAGGATCCAGACGCTGAAGAAGAGTCTGAAACTGAAGAAGACCAGCTTGGAACAATGAGATACCCGACATCCCGGCCTAGATTTCCTGTACGTTTGGGGGATGTGTGGAGATTCCCATACCTCTATCAGGAGAATGGGGTGATCCATGCCTTTTGCCATATTTAATCCTACTTATAGTAATAGGTGTTCCCCCTTTTTCTTCCTGGAACTTGATATGGGTCAGAGAAGTTGGCGAGGCAGCACTGGTGTGTGGAATAGCATAATCTCTAGACTGGGTGAGACCGGATTTGCAAGTTGTGCAGTGTGCTATTCTACGGCTCTCTGCTACAACATCGTCATTCGCCGGACTGTGCTTTGCTTCTCAGGTCCTTTCAGCAACATCCACCTTGGAATCAGGGTCCTTTGGTGAAAACTGCATCACACACTCACGCAGAGCCAGAATGTGGAAAACAGTTCTGCTACCACCCATTACTGGAACAGAGAGGCACTGGATGTTTCCAGCTCATTTCTGAAAGTGGGGGCTTAAACTGGAAGAGGATGGAACAGTTTGCTGGCTGCCTGGGTCATGGTTTGCTTGGCAGCCATCAAAGGCACTTAGTTTTCTAGAAAAATTGTATGTTTTAGTTCTGTGCCCCCGTGTGTAGTAATTATATGCTTCCTAATCAGAACATTGCTTTTATTTATCTTTTTAAAAATAAAAACAGTTTTGAACATTGCTTTTAAATGGTGTGATTGATGGCATCTACCGCGTTTACCCCTAAGCTTGAAATAGCGCGGGAGCCCGAGGTCTGCAGAGACGCCGCTGCTCGGGGTTCTTTGTCTTACTTAGGTGTGGGACTCGGCAGTGTCATCCTCTTCCAGCTATAGAGAGAGAGACCGCTGCCACTCCCTCGCTGCCCTGGTGTCCTGCACCCACTTTTTCACTTCTGTGCTGGCAACACTGGTGGCGTTGGAGGTTTGGGGCTTAAGAGCAGATCCTGTGAATGAGAAATGCATTGTGCAAAAGTCAGAAATGATCACGAATTATTTGAAGCTGGGAAACCTTAGTCAGGATATTATTCGCCCTCATACCAACCTCTCAGCTGTTACTGCAGAAGACTATGTTTAGTTTATGGCATCATTCCAAAAATCAAAGACAAGGACTTTCCTGTTCTCCATCTCAACTCCTGTCAAATCGAAGGGGAGCTAAATACAGCTATTTGGAGAATCGCATTAGCTCTTACAGCCTTTACAGACACAATGACACATTTCCCTGCATCTCCCTTCTGTTCAGTAATTTTTTTTAGGTTGGTTGGTTGGGTTTTTTGTTTGTTTGATTGATAGACATGGTTTCACTGTGTAGTTCAGGTTGGCCTCGAACTCTCTCTGTAGCCCAGACTGGACTCAAACTCATGACGATCCTACTGCCTCAGCCTCCCAAGTGCTGCTATTACAGGTGTGCACCACCACAGCCAGCCCTGGTCAGTAATATTTTTCCTCATGCTGATAAACTAGATCTTGTTGCCATGTCTGGGACCATTGGAGGAATCATCACACCTACTCTGGTCACTTTCAAAGTCAGAAAGGAAATTCTGTTATCTGTTGTCTTCTTGCATTTTGTATCCGCCTGATAATTGTGTAACACTCCCAAAATTACTTTGTTACAATGTTTGACCATTATTCTGCCATGTTGCCTCTGTTAATTGTAGTCATTTTGTAAAATATTGCTGTAAGCTTTCTTATGGAATAGATATGTTTATAGAAGATCTGAAAGATATACTAGGCCTTGCTCCCAGCAGATATTACTACCATACATGGAAAAGTATTTCCCTCCTGATGCTGTGATCATTGCTAATAGTGAGCACTGCGAACATGGGATTAAGTCCTCCTGGCTATAGTGCATGGATTGAAGATAAGGAATCTGAAGAATTCCTGACCATTTTTGTGGGGAGTGGTTGTCAAGTATTTCTACCTCTACAAAACCAGATATTACCTCGGTTGCTAGTACTTTCTAGATTTGAGAGTATTGGCAATTCAATAATGGTGTAACCTTAAAATCTATAAATTTGCCTCGGGGTAATTCCCAGTATTACAAGGAGCAGCAATATAAGCTGGTGCCTCTTGGCACATTTCCATGAAGATATAGTGTGGACTCCATTGAAAGTGTACGCAACAGAATAAAAGAATGCAAAGATAGACTCTCAGATATAGAAGAAAAGATTGCAGTCAGTGACCATGAAAAGAGAGGTCTCTTAAAAACAGTAAGGGATCATGAGAAATCAATCCAACAACTCCTAGATGATGCAAAGAAGAATAACATAAGGCTGATAGGAATCCATGAAGTAGCAGGAGAAAATACAAATGACTTAAAAAAGCTGTTCTCAGAATTAATGACAGAAAACTTTCCAAACAGAGGGGAAGAATTTGACATTCAGATAAGTGAGGCATATAGGACCCCAACTAGCCACAATAAAAACCTAGACATATAATAATCAAGATCCCAGAAACCCAACAGAACAAAATACTACAAGCAGTAAGAGAAAAGAAACAAATCACATGCAAAGGAAAGCCCATCAGAATCACAGCAGACTTTTCAACACAAACCCTTGGGGCAAGGAGAGCCTGGAATGAGATATTTCAAGTACTAAAAGAGAACAACCTCCAGCCTAGACTTACGTATCCTGCAAAACTCTCTTTCAAAATGGATGGGGAAATAAGACACTTCCACAACAAAGAACACCTGAGAAACTACATGAATACCAAACCAGCACTACAAGCAATTCTAAACAAGATCCTAGGAAAAGACAATGAAGGCAATAATACCATGAGGCCCAACAGAGCAAATCAAATAGGCAAGGCAAGAAACTGAAAGGAGAAGGTGAAAAAGTAAAAAGAGTCAACAAAAGGCCAATAACATGTCAATAATAAGTCAGTACCTATCAGTTATAACCAGCAATGTCAATGGCCTCAACTCACCAATTAAGAGAAACAGACTGGCAAAATGGAATAAGAAGCAAAATCCAACAATATGTTGTATACAAGAAACACACCTAGTGCAAAAAGAAGCTCATAGACTGAAAGTGAAAAGATAGAAAACAATTCTCCATGTGACAGGAGCCCATAAAAAAACAGGGGTAGCAATCTTACTTGCAGACAAAGCAAACTTCAAACCAAAACTAATTCTAGTATTATTGATGTAGGACGGTACTGTATCATACCTCTGTGAATGTAAAATATCTTGCACCTGCTTTATGATACATAGTAGTGACTGTGCTTTATCAGAGCTATATTTAATGTTATTACTCTAGAATGTTCTCTTTCCAGATGATGATAAAGATGCTAATAAAATAAATTGTGCCAGGTACCACAATAGCAACAGAACTTTGCTATTTTCTGGATATTATACTTTTTTTTTTTTTTTGGTACCAGGGATCGAACTCAGGACCTTGTGCTTGCAAGGCAAGTGGTGGAACCACTGAGCCAAATCCCCAGCCCATTCTTTTTTTTTAATGGAATGTGCTGAATGTCTATAATTTTGTTCAGGTGACTGCAGAACCTGGAAAGGCTGTTGCTGCTATCGATGCATAACATACTGCTATTATTAGTCTTTTCATATAAATATAAATAATATATATACATATATATATATATATACGTATATATATATATGTATATATATATATAA
>NW_022900931.1:66726082-66737609 GCF_012274545.1 Fukomys damarensis
AGTGCACACAAGATCCTAATGAGATAATTAATAATGTGAAATAGGAAGTAAAGGGCTAAAGGTGTAGGGAAAGTGGGAAGGGTGGGGGAAGGGTAATAAGGGAGAGGAAAAAATATGAGAACTGGAAAAAATGGAAATAAAGTGTTTGTAGATGGGGAGGGGAGGAGAGGGTGAAGGGAGGGCGGGGACAAGGGGAAAAAATGAGAATCAATACCTATCACGTAAGGGTACAGGATCCCAATAATGAATGTAACTGTATTGTATACCTAGATTGTACCAATAAACTCAATTTAAAAAAAGATATAGTGTGGATAGGCTGTGCTTTATTTTGGTAGCATTGATACCTTCTTGGGGATTTGCCTTTTTTTTATGTACTGGGGATCAAACTCAGGTCCTTGTGCTTGCAAGGCACGCAGCGGAACCACTGAGCTAAATCCCCGGCTCCTTCTTAGGAATTTAGTTGAAGAAAATTACAAAATATTTTCTTATGCAATAGCTGTATAGAGCAGTTGATGAGAAGGCACTAATGCTGGGATGAAAGGTTAGATTTAGAGGTGATGGAGGATGATGTGAGTGTAACTATATGTTTTGTGTAAAACACGTGTGAAGAATATTTGAGTGAGTCACTCAGCTTCCTCAAGAATTATGCAGATTTTGTATTTTTCTTATGCTCTGTGCCTAAAAATCTACTTGATATTTATTATAGCTTCAAGATTACTCATAGTATATTTATATACTATGCCCGCACTGTATATGGATGTTTATTAGTACTCTAAGTACTGCTTTGAAAACTTGAAGCAAAATGGCATTTTAGTTTGTATATTTCTGTTTTGCTTTCATTTTATGCAAATATAAATCCTTTTTAAATGACTGATAAAATTGTATGGCATTACATTTTATTCTACAAATTAACATAGTTTTTAAAAAGATGTAATAATGTTAAATTGTCAATACCAACTTTCTGGGTAAAAGAGCAGAATACAAGTACCCTTTCTGTGAATGAGTGAAAGAATTCAGAGTTAGAAAAAGTTATACACCAAGGAAAGAGAGGGAGGGCTTCAGAAATCAACAAAGAGGTGATAGAGCTGTTTATTACACCTGTAATCCTAGCACTGTGGAGGATGAAGTGAGAGGATCACAAACTCAACGCCAGCCTAGGCAACTTAGAAAGACCCTGTCTCAAAATAAAAATTAATGCTGGGGATGTAGTTCAGTACAAAGGCCCCGGGTTCAATCTTCAGTGCTAAGAAAAAAGAAGGGAAGTTGTTTTGTTTGTTTGTTTTTGTTTTTAGACAGGGTCTCACTATGTAGTTGAGAATGACCTGGCACTCACTATGTAGTCCGGGCTGGTCTCGAACTCACAGCGATGCTCCTGCCTCAGCCTCCCGAGTGCTGGGATTACAGGCGTGAGCCACCACGTCCAGCTTTTTTGTTTTGTTTTGTTTTTGAAGAAAGGAAGTTGAAAGAGAAAGAAGAAAGGGGGAAGGGAGGGAGGAAGAACACACAAACGAACGAAGGAAATGTGGAACACAGTGAAAGCTAATCACCCGGAGCTGCGCAGTTCCCACCGGGTGAACCACATTTCCCAGAAGTCTCTGCGGCCCAGGGCCCGTAGATCTGTGTAGAGTTGCATGCCGGGAAGCCATGGTTTCCAGCCCCAGGTTCGGTGGATCCCCTTGCCGAAGACTATATTTCCCAGAGGTCTCTGCGGCACAGCCCAATGAGGAGCCTGCCGATTTGCCTGCTGGGAGGCGTGATTCCTGCCCCCGCGATTTTTTAAATGGATTCCACCTGACCCCTGACACAGTTCTCCTGGAGCCACGCTTCCCCTCCTGCTGTCTGGGAGCGGGAAGTAGGACTGGACTCCAAGCGGAGACTTGTTCAGGCTGCAAGAGCCCGAAGCTGGCTGCTGCGAGCAGTGGTGGCGAAGGAGAGGCACTGTTTAAGGAAAAGGGAAAAAGCACCCTGGACCCAGGCTTTGAAAGCAGCCAAGGATGGAAGTGCGGTGGTGTCAGCGTCAGACTGCGTGAAGGGGTCCTGCTGCGTCCCAGGACTGAGATGCGTGCGTCTGAGCATCTGCGATGTGGGTTGTGTCCCCACAACCGACATAAGTGTGCAGGAGCGAGCAGTTGTGGGGTGGAGGATCTGGGCCTCACGCCGGCTACAGACAGGAAAGCAGCCAGGCCCTGCCTCCCTTGGCTGTGTGGCTTCTGCAGGGGTGGCCTGGCCACCGTGTGCCTCCTTAACTGTGAACTGTGTCCCTGCGTGGTGTCCCTGATGGTATCAGGTGTGAAAAGGCCTAGGCTTGGGTAACTGTGACCCGGCCGAGAACGCGCTTGGGTGCCTGGCCTGTTAAGGGTGCACAGGTGGCTGTGAGCCTGACCTGTTTCCAGCGCCTCCTGCTTTCTCCGACTTCACTTTCCAACTCCATCGTCCTTGTTTGGAAGCAGTAGCCCCAGAAGGACATGACAGCCGACTCATGCATGAAAATGGCCAAGAAGAGGGGCAAAGACATAGTCATGAAATAGGAATTTTAGAGTCATGAAATAGGAATCTTTATGCACAGTACCTTAACAAAAAGAACAGTAGCCTCAGGAATAAAAATTTATTTGAGGGAAGAAGATGGCGTCAGGAGAGGGCCAGCTACAGGTTTCAGAATGCCGGTTACCCTCGGTTTTAACAGCATCTTAGAAACCTCTGCGCCATTAGAGCCAAGTGAAGGAGGAAGCGAATGCTCAGGCTGAAGCACAAAAGAAGGAAGATGAGACAGAGTCCAACTATGGTATCTCGTCACCCGTGGGGGCCAAAGGAGCAGAAAGGAGGCGTGCCAGAGGCCAAGGACACTGGTACACGTTGTTGGACTGAGTGCTACTGTCTAGACTGTGTCCCAGGGGATGACACCTCCATCTGCATCAGATCACCCAGACCACCTCAGAGAGATGCACCTTGTTCATAGCTAAAGTGGTCCCCATCAGTCCTTCGCCCTGGACCAGTGGCGGACTTGACCAGTTTTCTTCTCTGTCATGCCTGGTTGTAGCACATGGACAATCATCTCTTCTGCTGTGTTAAAAGAAAGAGCTCCAGCAACCAGAGCCTACACGCCCTAGGAATCTCTCAAACACCCAGATCCCAGGCCCCTCTTATTTTTGATTGATTTGAATGTGTGCTGGACACAAGTGTGGTTTGGAGGGAGTTTTCTATCATATCCTGTATCCAGAGGGTCCCTGTGTCTCCTTTTTATCTTCCTTTGCCCCCCTGGCCAGCTGTCCTTCAGAAAAACCATCCTGAGGAGGAAGAGAAATCGTATAACATGTTAAAATCAGGGTTTGGGTGAGTTTCCTTTATCTTCATTAAATGATTTGTTTTACAGCTTAGGACCATGTTCTTTCTTTGGTGCTGGCTGTTTCCCCGATAGCAACCTGTGCCAGGAATTCCCTCCTGGGGCACGTCAGGGGCTGTGCACAGGTGTCCCCCACTGTAGCCTCCACCGCGAGTAGTCACAGCCCTATTTGGAAAATTGTCCAAATCCTGTGACCTCCCTCTGCTTTCCTAAGAATCTGATAGTTCAGAAAAATGTACCTCCTAAATCAGTGGTGGCACAGCTATGGAGTGCATGTTATTTATTTTACTTTTAAGAAAAAAGATGTTAATGTATGAGTTGCTTTTTCTAAACTAAAGCTTCAGTATTCAGACTTAATTGCAGTGTTGGCTCTTTGAGATAAATACATGGGTTTTGGGTTGCAATTTGGGCATCCGTCTAAAAGGTTCACCATCACTGTCCTAGGTTAATGTTAATCTTAGAGTGTGTTCTGGAAAGGAGGAGATCAGTTTTAGGGCGGAATCAAACACTGAATAACTTGGTCTTCTTCATGAGGGTTTCAGGGCATAGCAAGGATGGCGACCGTTTGGTTGTTTTACTAGGTAAATGTCAAAAATGTCAGCTCCGCAGGGCTTTTAAGAGCAGGGTGTATCTCAGGTTGTAGGGTGTAGCTCGGCGGAACAGCACTGTATAATCCTGCATGGGGCCAGGTTCCATCCTCAGCACAAAAAAGAAAATGAGGTCTTTGTGAAGGCAGGGACTTTCCCGGGTAATCAGTGGCTCAGAATGCTCCACTCACGAGGGCTTCTTGAACCTGACAATGTCAGGTTTTTGGTTGCTTCTTTGTGTGAACCGTAATGTGTAATACGGTTTGATTTGAGTATTAATTTGGGATCTAGAACAAAGGTTCCTCATTTTTTCTGTAAAGGGCAGGTAGTGGGTATTCCATGCTTTGTACACCACCAGTGGCTGCACATTTTTCTTCTTTTAAATAGCTTCAGGCCAGGGATTTGGCGCAGTGGTTCCGCCGCCTGCCTCGCAAGAGCTGGGTCCCAAATTCGATCCCCAGTACCAAAAAACAAAAAAACAGAATAGTTTTTAAATAGCTTCTTTCCAAAACAGTTTTATATTTGTAGATTTGCAAAGAGTTCTTGAACACCCTGTACCTAGTTTTCTTTATTCACAGATTTGTGGGAAACACTTGTTACAATTAATGAGCCAATTTTAATGCATTATTATTCATTAAAATTCATGATTTAAGCCGTTTCTCTAGTGTTTACCTAATTAGCTTCATCTGTTCCAGGATCCCCTCCAGGACAGCACCTTCCGTTTTGTTGTCTCCTTGCCTTAAGTTCCACAGGGCTGTGGCAGTTTCTCAGACTTTGTTGTTTTGGTTTTTCTTTGCTGGTACTGGGGATTGGAACTCAGGACCTTGCACTCACACGGCAGGCAGTGACACCACTGAGCTAAATCTCTGGGCCTCTCAAACTTCATTTTTGATGACCTTGGCATTTTGTTGGCTATTTCTCTGGTGGAATTTACCCAACATTTTTCTCAAGGTTAGAGTGGGTGTGTAAGTTTAGGGGAAGATGATCAAGTAGTAAATTCCCATGCTAACCACGAGGTGGCAAGGGTACAGACTAATGATTTATACGATTCAGGTTGGCCCTCACCACCTGGTTGAGGACATGTTTGTCAGCTTCCTATACTGTGGAATTACTCCTCCCCCTGCGTTTTCCCACTGTGACCCTTGACAGAAGTCACCACATTCGGCTGACATTTAAGGAATGAGAAATTGTGCTCCCTCCTTCTCCTTTGTTTCTTGTTTAATTCCGTCTATAAAACCCTTCAAGAATCTAAAGTTTTTTAGCTCTCAACAACAGGCTGAGGCCCGGACTCGCCCTGTAGTTTGCTGAGCCTGATCTGTGGCTTCAGAACGTCAGCCACGGGGCCCCGGGACGTAGCTCAGTGGTTCCGCCGCCTACCTCGCAAGTGCATGGTTCTGAGTTCGATGCCCGCTGCAAAAAAGAAAGGAAGAAAGAAAAGAATTTCATCCCTGCTTGGCTTTTTCCTGACCGTCTGAGTTGCGTTTTTAGTAGACAGTGGAGATGGTTATATGAAAGCCTGGATGTTCAGAGATCACGGTTAATACCCACATGGAGGCAACGGATCGGTACCGAGAGGTCACATCCTGAACCAGAGCCTCACGTGGTGCAGAACAGGAACCCCTAGCCTGAGGTCCTTTCTGTAACTCCATTTGTAATTTTCCAGGTAAATTGCATGCACAGTTATCATGCATGATTGTAAATGTGGTGGTTGTTTTTCTGCCTTTGAAGATGACCAGTCTGTAATTGCACGGCATTAGCAGGAGGGAATGTGCTGCAAGAAATTTAGGCTCGGAATTTTTGTTTTGTATTGTTTTTGATTTTTTGAGACAGTGCCTCGCTTAATAGTTCAGGTTGGCCCTGAACTCATTCTATAGCCCAGGCTGATCTCGAACTCACCGCGATCCTCCTGCCTTAACCTCCTCCGTTTTATTCTTCAGTAACCCCTAGTTTACACTGATAGCCCGCGCTGCTGTCCCACGCTGCATCTGGGACAGGAGTGCATGGGTTTCCATGGACACCGTTGTTTGCTCACGTCACAGTGGGTTGGGCCACTGGGGAAGAGCGGACCGAAGCTTCACTGCGCATGTGCTCACAGTGTGTAGCGCAGGCGCAGCTCACAGGGTGGTCAGGCCTGCGGTTGTGCGCTTGCGCACTGGCGTGCGTAGCCAGTTGAACGGGATCGCGGGAGCGGGAAGAGTGATGCAGCGATGGTTTTCCGTACCTGTGCCGTGAACAGGAGTGCGAGTGGGCGTCGGTGTCTGTGGGAGCCAGTCGGGTGAGCGTCAGTACCTGTGATGCCGCTGCGACACTGGGATGCGCTTGCGCCTCAGAGGTGACAGGCGCACACCTGTGGGGCGCTGTGCGCGCCTCTCATGGCTGTGCCACGATGCGTGGTCGGCTGAGGGGCAGCGGCTGGCATCGGGGAGGCAGGAGCACCACGAGAGCTTCCCGTTGTACCTGCGGAGGTAAGCGAGGGGCCCCCGGCTGGGCACTCCCACGGCCGGCGCCTTCCTGGTTCTGGTGGGTGTTACCTGTAACCTGGGCGCTGCTCGGCTTCCCGCTGCAATTTTAACGTAGCCGGTGCTCCGAAGATGCCTCTGTGTCTCATTCTCGCCTCCTGTTTCTCTGGGCCGCTGGAGAGAAACCACCATCAGGAGAAAGAACCGCGCACATCTTAAAGTCAAGGCTCAGGTGACTTCCTTTCTGTTCATTACATGACTGTTTATATGACAGAACTACTTACTTTTCTTGGACCAAATTATCCTCCCTTAATAACACTTTATCCCGGTAATTCCTCCCCAGGGATGAATTATCCCTCTGTGCACTGCTCCCTGACCAGCCCTCTAGTGATGTCGCAGACTCATGGAAGAATTGATCAGATCCTCCTGAGAGCTCTTCTTTTCTAAGAATCCTAGTGTATGCTGGGCATGGTGGCACACACCAATAACTCCAGCACTCCAGAGGCTGAGGCAGGAAGATCACCACAAGTTCAAGAGCAGCCTGGACTACATAGTGAAACCCTATCTCAAAAAGAATCTTAGTATATAGAAAAATACGTCCTAGGGGCTGGAGATTTAGCTCAGTGGTGACACCGCCTGCCTCATAAGCACACAAGGACCCGAGCTCAATCTCTCGGTACCAAAAAAGAAAAATACCTACTGGAGGTTAATTTTACCATCATATTAGCATGTGGCTGGAAGAAGAAAGGGTTGATTTTTACATGGAATCCAATGCTAGATTTCTTTTAATGGGGAGAAAGGGATTGTAACTATTTTTTGGCATAGTGGTATGCAACATATTTTGATAAAATAGCTGATTAATAAATGCCTCCTCTCTCTTGATTTTGTAATGAGAACATTCATGTTGTTATTTACAGAACCTATTCTCAAAGTGAAACTTTGTGTCCTTTTGATTTATTGTTTGTTTTTGTTCAGGGAGGTTATCTTTTTGTGGAAGAGATTGAGACATGGTTTTGCTGTGTGGTTCAGGGTGGCCTTGAACTCACTGTGAACTCACTGTGCAATGGTTCCATTGCATAATGGTTAGCTCTCTGGACTCTGAACTCACTATGTAGCCCAGGCTGGCCTCAAATTCATGGCAGCCCTCCTACTTCAGCTTCCTGAGTGCTGGGATTATAATTGTGCACTGCCAGGCCTGACAAAATTGACCCATTTATTCTGAAGGTTGCAATATTTTGAATTTTTGCAAGATATTTATATATGTTACCTAGAAAAATTCAAGGAACAAGGACTTAAAGGGAAAAAATTTTATTACATTCCATTGTTACGGGCATTCAAGGTAACATGATGTTTCCAGTTCTGTTCTTTTCACTGAATATTGCTTTGGGTATTTGGAATATTTTGTGAATCAAAATAAATTATACAAGTATGTGTGTAAAATACTGATCAGTAGGGATTGCATTGAAAATGGAGATCACTTTGATTAATAATAATGCACATTTTCTAGGTGGGCGTGGTGGCACACACCTGTAATCTCGGCACTGGGGAGGCTGAGGCAGGAGGATTGCTGTGAGTTCGAGACCAGCCTGGTCTAGATAGTGAGTTCCAGGTCAGTATCAACTACATAGTGAGACCCTGTCTAAAAAAAAACCCAAAAAAATAAAAAAATAAAAATAATGCACATTTTCAACAATATTGATTATTCTAATCCATGAATGTGGACTGTCTTTTGTGTTTTCTTCAGTTTTTTTTAATCTATGTTTTATACTTTTCCACATGCAGGTCTACACATCCTAGCTTAGATTTGCTTGGTCTGTTTTGTTTCTCAATGCTGTTATGAGTTTGCTTCCTTTTTATTTTATTTTTCCTGTTTTTTTTTTTTTTTTTTTTTTTGGTAAAAGGTATTGAACTCAGGACCTTGCGCTTGTGAGGCAGGCACAGTGCTGTTAAGCTAAGTCCCTGGCCCAGTGAGTTTGCTTTCTTGGTTCCTTTTCGGATCAGTCACTGTGTGTACAGAAGTGATGACCAGGGGCTTCTTTTCTTGTTCCTGATGCCGGAGGAAACCTTTCACTTATCACTATTAATTATGGAGTTGATTGTATGCTTCTGATGTATCTGAAGAACGTTATTTCTATACCTGACTTACTGACTTTTATCAGGAAAAGGTGTTTAACCTGGTCAGTGATTTTTTTTGCATCTCTCCAGATCATCATGTGTCATTTGTACATCCTTCCATTAATTTGATGTATCACATTAGATTTGTACATTGTTTTCTGGTACCAGGGATCGAACTCAGGACCTTATGCTTACAAGCCAGGCACAGTGCCACTGAGCTACATCCCCAGACTAAATTTGTGTGTATCGACTCATACTCGCATCCCTGAGGTAAGTCCCACTTGATCATGGTGCAAGATTGTTTTGATGTGCGTGCTTGTGCATTCCATTTGCGAGTATCTTATCAAGAAGTATTGCATCTGTGTTCAGTAAGGCTGTTGCCCTATAGTTTTCTTCTCTTGGCATGTCCTTGTTTGGGTTTAGGATCAGGGTGATGCTTGCCTCATAATAAAATGAGTTTGGAAGTATTTCTTCCTTGGCCCTGTGGTGTGTGCCTGTCACCCCAGCATCCCGGGAGATTGAGGGAGGAGAATAGCAAGTTTGAGCCCTGCTGGGCAACTCATTGAGATTCAGTGAGCCTCTGCCTTAAAATAAAAATAAAGGGCTGGGGATGTAGCTCAGTGTGAAGGGCCTGGATGCATGCACGCGCCCACACACACGCACACACACACATACGGGAGTGAGGGAGAGAAAAATTAAATATTCCCTCCTCTTTGATTTCTTGGAAGAATTTCAGAAAAATCTGTACAATTCTTTGAATGTTTGGTGGAATTCTACTATGAAGCCATCTGGTCCTTGCCATTTCAAAATAGGAGACTTTGTTTTACTTATTGACTCTTCTTTTTTTTTTTTTTTGGTACCAGGGATCGAACTCGGGTCCTTGCGCTTGCAACGTAGGCCACCAAACCACTGAGCTAAATCCCCAGCCCTACTTATTGACTCTTTACTCTTTCGTTTTAATCTTCAGATTTTCGATTTATTCATGATACAACCATGGAAAGGTCTGTTACTAGGAGCTCATCCACTGCTTCTGTTATTGGATGTTTTGGCAGATTTTTACTAGTCCCTTTCAACGCTCTGTATTTCATCCTGTTGTCATAGTGTCTTTATTTCTGGTCTACAGGCCTGAGTCTTTTTCTTCTTTTTTTTATCTTTTGAAAAAACCTTTTAAGCCGCATGTGACGGCACATGCCTGTGACTTAGCTACTCCAGAGGCTGAGCTGTGAGGGTCACAACTGAGGCCAACCTGGTTTGGTTAGTGAGGGAATCTCTCAACACAAACTCAGGGCTGGGCTGTAGCTCAGCGCTCCCTGGGTTCAATCTCCAGTTCTTACCCTCACTGACCTTTTCCTGTTGTTTTTCTGTTCTCTATTTTATGTATTCCACTCTGATCATTATTACTCCTTTTCTTCTAGTACCTTTGGCCTTACTTTGTTCTTCTTTTAGTTCCTTTTCGTGTAACATTTGCATGTTTGGGATGTTTCTGTCTCTGTAATGTGGGTGTTTATTGCTGTGAGCATTACTCCTGGGGCAGCTGTCACTGTGTTCCCTAAGTCTAGCATGTTCTGCTTCCGTTGTTTGTCTCAGGGTTTTTTCCTTGCAGTGCTGGGTTGGACTCGGAGCCTTGTGCACACGGGGCAGGTGCTCTGCCGTGAAGGGCACCCACAGCTCTTCCCCAAGGTACTTTGTAACTTCTCTTCTGCTGTCGTCCTTGGGCCCTTGGTGTCCAATCATGTTGTTTAATCTCTAAATACTTTCAGATCTTCCAGCAGTTCTCTTACTAGTTTCTAGGTCATACCATTTTGAGCAGAAAATATACTTGATTTGATTTCAACCTTCTTCAATTTGCTAAGACCTGTTTTACAGTGTAACGTTTGTTATGACCTAGAGGAGTTTGTGTATGTGAGGAAAATGTCTATTCTGCTGCTGTTTGATGGAACGGTTTGTTTGTTTGTTTAGGTACCAGGGATCGAACTTGGGACCTTGTGCTTGTGAGGCAGGCAGTGGAACCACTGAGCTAAATCCCCGGCCCAATGGAACAGTTTTTATGTGTCCTTTGGGTCCATTCAGTATAGGATACATTTCCAGCCCCGTGTTCCCTATCGCGTTCCTCCTGGATGATCTGCCCGTTGTTGAGAGCAGGGTATTGATGGCCTGTGATATTATTGTATTGTTATCCACATCTCCTCTCGTGTTCATTAAGATATTCAGTTATTCTGAAGTTGAGCACATACACAGTTAAAAGTGAGGGCTGGGCATTTGGCTCAGTGGTTCTGCTGCCTGCCTCATAAGCACAAGGGCCTGAGTTTGATCCCCGGTACAAAGAAAAGAAAAGTGATATATTCTCTTGATGAATTGATACCTTTATAGTTACATAATGGCCTTGTCTCTTTTTACAATGTTCTACTTAAATTTCTTTTGTAAATTAGGGTAGCTACCCCTGCTCTCTTTTGGTTTTCCATTTGCTTGGAATATTTTTCCCTGCCCTTTCTGTCTGTCTGTCCTTAAAGCTAAAATGTAGGCAGCATATTATGGAATCTTATTTTTTTTTAATCTATGCAACCATTCCAATTTTTTGATTAGCGAATTTAACGCACTTACATCTAAAGTAATTTTTACCAGCCAAGACTTTCTACTGACATTTTATTAACTGTTTACTGCATTTTGTCCTTCCTTTATTCCTTCCTAACAATCTTGCTAATGATATGTTGTTTTTCTAGTAGTATGTTTTAATCCTTTCTATTCATCTTTATGTAACTTCTCAAAGTTTTGTTCTTTGTGGTTGCCATAAGACCACATAAAACATCTTGTAGTTATAATATTGTTACTTAAGCTGCCAACAACTTCAGTTATTGAAATAAACAACAAAACTGACAATGTGAAATAGGAAGAAAAGGGCTAAAGGTGTAGGGTAAGTGGGAAGGGTAGGGAAAAGAAAAAATATGAGAAAAAGAAAAAACGGAAAGAAAGTCTTTGTAAATAGGGGAGGGTGGAGGGGGTGAAGGGAGGGTAGGGGTGTGGGGAAC
>NW_022900931.1:66737806-66741491 GCF_012274545.1 Fukomys damarensis
AAAAAAAAAAAAAAAAAAGAAACAAAGAAAGCTCTACAGAAAGACAGAAAGAAAGAAAAAGAAACAACAAAAAAAACCTCTACCCATTCACTTCACCACCCACCCACAGTGTTTTCATTAAGTCAGACTTTGCGTCCTTTAAACTTGTGCAGTTTAACAAATTATTCCAGCTATCATATTTAATATTTTTGTCTTTTTAAAATATTTTTAAAACCATTACAGAATTACCATATTATGGACTTGCCTTTATTCGTGAATTTTTGGTCTGGTTTTGTTTTGTTGAGGCAGAGCATCAGGATGTAGCCCAGGCTGGCCTTAAACTTCTCTGACCTACCTGCCTCAGCAAGCTGGGATCGCAGCCGTGTACGGCGGTGCCTGGCTCACAACCAGGCTTCGTAGTCTCACCATGCTCTTGTTGTGTGACGTTCTTTCATCTCAACTTGAAAACTCACCTTTGTCTTCCACCTCACGAAGCAGGTTGCATGGTGGTGGACTCCCTCAGCTGCTGTTTGCCCTGGAAAGTCTTCGTCCTCCTGTTTCTGGAGCACAGGTGTGTGGCTATATTGTTCCTCACTGGAAGTTTTCCTTTCTCTGCTGGAATGCATCATCTCCTTCCCCACTCCTAGTTGGCAGAGTTTCAGGTGAGAACGCTGGTGCTGACCTTATGGCGTGTCTCTTGCCAAACTCTTTATTTATTCTTGCCTTCTAGATTCCACAACTGGGTTACCATGTAAATGAGAATAGTCATGGACTGACCTGTTACTTTTCGTTTTGTTTTGATTTTTTGAGACAGGGTTTTGCTATGTGTGTAGTCCAAGCTGGCCTTGAACTCACTATGTAGCCCAGGCTGGGCTCCAACTCAAGGTGATCCTCCTGCCTCATCCTCCCGAATGCTGGGATTACAGGTGTGTGCCATCACACCTGCCCAATGGATTGACTTTTCTTGGAGTGTTTTGAGTTTCCTGAACTGGGAATCCAAATCCCTGCCAAGATTTGCTGGGTTTTCATCCAGGATTTCTTTATAAACAGATTCCTGCCCGTTTCTCTCTTCCTTCTTCTGTACTGAACTTTAGTAATTTGAAAGTTTGAGACTTTAATGGAGTCTGACAACTTCCTAATGCTTTCTTTACTCTTTTTCATTCTATATTTGTTCCTCTGATTGGCTAATTGTAAATAACGCCCTTCTCCTTTGATGTTTCCTTCCTGTGACTGGTGGGGTATAAACAGACCGCCATATACCACACTGTGTTTCCCTCTGCATGGTTCAGTTTGTAGTGAAGCTTTGCTGGTTTTCTTCAGCTGCTTGATTTTTCCTGGGTCTTTTTGACCCAGGTCTCTTTGTTTCTATCACATTTCTTTTCCCTGAAGGCACTGTTCTGTCCTCGTTCGCTTGCCTGTGTGTGATCTCCAGGCTGTGCGTGGGATCCTCCACAGCACGCGGGCGTCTCGGGTGCCCTGGGAGGCCTCACTGGAGCTGCCCCCTTCTCCCGGGCTCACATCGGTGCCTCTTGGTTTCTCCCCCTGGGACCCTGAACCTCGACTGCCTGGGCTTGGACCAGGGCTTGTGGTGACTGCAGGCCCCAGTGGGTCTGCCGTTGGCGAGCGAGTCGCTAGGGCTCTAAGCCCACAAGTCCTCTTGTCCTTTGCCCGAAGCCCGGTGCAGGACACAGGTAGCAGGCTCATCGTCATCGGCGCCTTGCAGTGTGATGTCTGTGGCTCCCACTGGATTTCTGGGTTCAGGGCTTGACAGTCGAGCAGTCCTGCCATGGGCCACCAGCGTGTGGTTGGGACAGCCCATCTCCCAAGGGCCCATCCAGTCAGCAGGGGTGGGGCGGAGTCCTGGACCCTCACAGGCACCTCCACGTGGCAGGCAGAGGGGCCGGGAGGACACAGAGCTCCATAAATTTTGGGGCTTGGACTTCTGCAAGGCTGTGGCAGTGGCTCAGGAAAGAAGCCCAGTGTCGCCGCATTCATCACGGAGCAGAATTGTCCAGCTGCACCGTCAGGACGCAGTAGAGCTGGATCCTGGCTCCCTCAGGTTTTTCTGGACAGTGAGGCCAGGCAGGCTGGCCCTGGGACTCAGTCAGGAGTATCCTGCAGGCCAGGCCTGGCATTGCATGCTGGTAGTCTCAGTACTCAGAGGAGGCTGAGGCAGGAGGGTGGCCGTGAGTTCTAGGCCAGGCTAGGCTGCATGGCAAAACTCCTCTGAGTCCTGTGGGCAGGGCCGCTCTGAGGATGTGAGTCCAGTGCTCACTGATCCCGATGGTATCATCGTGCTCGGCCTGTGCACCACCCAGGGCCAGCTCTTCTAGGTACAGCTCAGTTTACCGCTTTGGTGAAGTCCCTCAGAGAGGCCCCCAGGCCTCAGGTCCCTGTGGGCTCACGCCTGCCCCTGCTGCCCGGGCAGGCTGTGAAGTGGGTGTTACTGTGAGGGTGTGGGGATCTCCTGGTCCACTGTTTCCGTCCTCTCCCTTCTCTCCCCCTCTGTCTCTGTCTCAGTTTGGTTTGGTTTGGTTGTGCAGTACAAAGGTTCAAACATAGGAGCTCTGAGCTGCATCTGCACTCTTTTTTGTTTGTTTTGAAGCAGGGACTTACTGAGTTGTCCAAAGTGTCCTCAAACTCAAGATCCTCCTGCGTCAGCCTCCCAAGTGGCAAACGTACAAAAGAAAGATCTGTGCCCTTAAATAGACCATTATTTAATCTGCCCTTCACCATAAAATGTTTCTGGGAGGTTTTTACGACTTTTCTCTAATATTATTCTAGGGGCTGCAGTTGTAGCTCAGTGGCAGAACAGTCTTCTAGCATGCTTACGGCTCAGGGTTTGATTCCCAGCACCAAAGGCAGAAGAACAGAAAGCGAAAATGTGCATAGCCGCAGTGGTTGTGGGCGTCTGGCCCGAGCGCCTGGTTGCTGTGGGCTGCCCTCCACCCTGAGGTGAGCCTTAGCCATCCCCACTAAGAAGCAGGCGGACTATCCTGCGAGTGCCCTTGCACATATTCGCACATTGCCCGGCTCCGTCCTGTGGATGAGCTGTGACCAGTGAGACGTTTGAGCCAGACCTGGCGGCGCTGACCGTGACACTGGCGCTGGGCGGAGAGGAACGGGCGGGTCTGTAACCCAGCTGGGAGGGGCGGCCAGGGAGGGCAGGACGGGCATCTGAGCAGCGCCCACCCGCTTCCCCCGCCGCACTTGTCGGCCCGTGCGATGGCAGCTCTGCTCTGGAAGCTGCCACAGGTAGTAAAGAGACCCAAATCTGACATTGCTGGAGTTTGGTTTGGTTTGGTTTGGTTTTGACGAGGTCTCGCTGCCTAGCCCAGGCTGTTCCTGAACTCCCGGATCTTCCTCCCTCAACCTCCCAAGGACAGGGACTGCAGGAGAGCACCACCAACTTTTCAGAGCTTTCTACAAGGAGGAGCAGACTTTCAGAAAAATGTTCTCTGTCATTTGCATTTAATAAACAGGAGAAACACACATTTATGTAAGTGAAGGCGGGGCACGGCCGGGGGAGGAGGTCTGATGGCCCCGCTTCCTCCCCAGCGCGGTAGGCGCCAGGCTCCCCTCCGTGCCCTGCCCATGTGTGGCGGTCACGCTGTGCTGCTCTGCAGCAAAATGCGGGGTCGGGACAGCTGGCCACCCAGTGCCGGGCGCCCGCAAGTTTCCGCAGTCGGCCTTTCGGACACCTGGG
>NW_022900931.1:66742047-66751118 GCF_012274545.1 Fukomys damarensis
TGTGACCGACCCGGCTCGGGACTGAGGAGTGTGACATTTCATCTGCGTGCCGGCCTGCAGCTCTGCCCACGGCCGGCGCATTAGGTGCCCCGTGTCTGCCGAGCACAGGTGTGTGGCTACGCAGCCCGAATTTCCGCTGCCCCTGCTGCAGTCTCTCCCTTCACCTTCTGACCCGTGGCCCCGGCCTGGGAGCTGCGGCCCTGCCAGGCAGGGAGAGGACACCAGGTGGCGGCAGTTCGCCCAGGCCGCTCTCCCTGTGGCTTCCCGAAGGGCGGGAGAGAGCCGCGGGGTGGATGCCCTGCTGAGGGAGGCGGTGGCTCACTTGGTAGGAGGGGAGGGGCTCTACACCCTCCAGACCCCCAGTTAATGCAGGAACTCTGCCCCGTGGTGTCCGATTTTAGGGTGAATTTACGTGCTGAGAGCAGGTGTGCCGGGGAATGTGTTTTGAAACTGCTGTCGCCCCTGTGTCAGTCGTCTTCCCTCGTCCCCCAGGCCAGCTGTCCTTGAGTTCGGGTGAGGGGCCTTTTGTTCATAAACTTCCTGTGTTTATACAACCTGTGGCTGTGTACTTTCCTTGACACCAAATGTCCACGCAGCAGCTTGTGCCCATAATTCCTCCCCGAGGGTGTGACGCGGCCATGCAGGTCTGTCCCTCCTATGCCCACTCAGCAGCCCTTCTTCCTTTTGAGCTGTGCTTTTCTAAGAATCAGGTGGTACACACACACCCGAGCTCTGGGAGGTGAATGCTACTGCTTTATCTTATAGTCTGTTTTGCAAGGAGGGGATTCTCTTGCAGTGGAATCAAATAGTCTGATTTTCAGCAAAAAGGGAGAGAGTGACTGTTTTAGTCAAAGTCATTAGCTTTGTGAGGCATTTTACTTCCTATTTTTTGTTTTGTTTTGTTTTATTGGCTTTGTTTTTTGATTTTGCAGTACTGACAATTGAACCCAGGGAGCCCTGAACTATACCCCCTTCCCAGGCTGCAGCCTCCTACTCTTAAATTTTTTTCATTTATAGACAAGGTGTTGCTGAATGGCCTAGGCTGTCCTCTAACTTGTGATCCTCCTGCCTCAGCCTCTGGAAGACCTGGGACTACAGGCAGGTACCACACCTGTTTTGGTGAGTTTCAGTGTGGAGGCCGACGCCAGAGGATCACCAAGAGTTTGAGGCCAGCCACGGCTACGTAGTGAGTTCAAGGCCAGCCTGAGATCTTGTCTCAAAAAACAAAACAAAACATGAAACACCACTAATGTATAAACTCAGTTCCTGGAAGTTGATCTCACTAGGTCAAACCGTGGTGTTGGTGGCCACACCGTGGTGTTGGCGGCCACACCGTTTTGAGACACCCAGGAGCCGCCCAGGTCCCCTGCCCCCCTGGCTTGAGAGGCAGGTGGGTCCTCCTCACTCTGGCCGGCTTCTGTCACCTCATCCTTGTCTGTCTTCTCTGACCTCCCTCTGTCTCAAGGACACACACCTGCAAGGCAGTTCTGGACAATTTCTCAGCCCTCCCGTGTCTGGCTGGCTCTAGGGCCCATGGGGTGCAGTGTGATCGCACCACCCAGGATTCAGTCTGGCTGTTTCGGAGTCGGCCCCTCCTGCCCAGGCTCTTCCATTCTGTTTCCTTAGTGACCACTGCGTACTACCGCCCCATCTGTCATTTTCCCTTATTAAGCCCCTTTCATTGCGATTCCATTGTTATGTTATTTATAATGGGATGGAGGCAGGCAAGCAGTAAAAAAAAAAAATCAGTCCCCTAAAGAGCTCACAAAGAATATCAAAATTACCCCTAATTACACCATCCACAGGTAATTATTGCTAATGCTTTCCTGTGTGCTTCTACCCCCCACTTCCTGAGTGTGTGTCATTTGTAGAGCGCCGAACCCCCACCGATGGTACAAATGAGGTGGACTGTCCAGCCACAGGCCAGGAGAGCACCTGCTCGCTTTATACCTGCACACGTGCTGGGGGCAGGGCAGCTCTGTAGCTCCTTTGAAAAGCCACTCACATATTAGAGGATTAGAGCTGCTTTGTTGGAAACTAAGCCCATAGTCAAATAAAAAGCACAGCCTTTCAGAGACAGATTTTCTGTAATTGTGATGCTTGTTTCATAGAACATGATGATAATCACTAATGCCTGGTACCTTAAAAACACCATGTAAGTAACAACTGCAAGACAGATAAAAAATGAATAAGACCAAAAAATGACTAAGATGGCAGTCATTTCAAATGCTCACATAATCTGCTGTTAGTACATGTGTGGTACTTAATGAGTATTTACTGTGGGTATTTGGTACATGGAAAGCACAAATCTTAATTCTTTAACTCCTTCCCTGCCCCTCCCGCCCTTGGTCCCCTTCCCTTTGCAAAAGCTCTGTCTCCTATTTCCTACTATGTCTTGTACTTTGCTCTTTAATTCATTTCTACTTTGGGTTTCTATGCCACTCACGGGCTTGTGTGAGTGCTCAGCACGGCGCCCAGCCTCTCCGGGTGCTCAGCTTGGCATCTGCTCAGTCCCGTCTGTGAGCTTGGTTTCTGATGCGCAGTCACACCTCTGGCCCCCCGCCTGTGCAGCAGGAACATTCCCCGTGTGTCACAGAATCATTTTTGCCAATTTTGCTAATTTAGGAGAATCTTCACTCCGAACATCAGGCTCTGAGAGTTGTTTTTAGCTAGCATTCACATCGGCAGCTGGTTTAGTAAGCACATATTTTCCGTAGGAAAAAAAGGAAGGAGCAAACTTTGAGTTTTGTTTATAAACATAGGTTTAGGGATATGTGATGTTATTTTCAATCTTAACAGCTAATTTGTATTAACTAACATAGGTGTTTTAGCTATATAAATAGGTGAACCTTGTATCATCGCTGTGGTATCTTCATTGTAATTTTACTAGGCGGAAACAAACAGGATTAGAACCCTTCAAAGCCAGGGGTGGTGGCACATACCTGTAATCCCAGCACTCAGGAGGCTGAGGCAGGAGGATCGCTGTGAGTTCGAGACCAGCCTGGGCTACATAGTGAGTTCCAGGTCAGTCTCAACTACATAGTGAGACCCTGTCTCAAAAAAAAAAAAACAGAGAAAGAGAGAGAGAAAGAAACCTTCAGAACTGGGCTGGGGATTTAGCTCAGTGGCACCCCGCCTGTCTCACAAGCACAAAGTTCTGAGTTCAATCCCTGGTACCAAAAAAAGAAAAGAAGAAATCTTCAGAGCTCAGAAATACAAGTCACAGCCTGTGTTCTTTATTTCACCAAGACATCCCTGCCCACCCATGCTATTCATAATTTTGTTTTTCAGCACTGAGAATTGAACCCAGAGCCTTACACATTGAACCACAACCCTCATACACTCCTCTTTTTCTTTCCTCAAGGAAAGATCCTCCTGCCTCAGCCTGTGAGAGAGTGTGGATTACAGGTATGCACTACTACACCCAGCTCTAAAATCACCTTCTTCACTTGATAATTCATTAACTCCTTCCCAATTACCGTTAGTAATGTGCTTGTGAGTAAATGTGTTATATGCCATTGTATACTATGCCGTGATTTATTTATTCTGTCCCTTACTATCAGATTTGTGTTTTGCTTTTGGAGACAGAGTCTGGCTGTGTGGTTCAGGCTGGCCTCTAACGCATTATGGGGCCCAGGTTGGCCTTCCACTCCTGGTAGTCCTGCTGCCTCAGCCGTCTGGATGCTGGGATTACGTGTGTATGCCACCACACCTGGCCTTACTGCAGTTTAAATCTCGGTAACATCAGTGATTTATAAAAATGTTACTCCCAGTTATGGTACTGTACTATAATACAATAACCAGTTGGCCCAAACTGTGAAGGAAACACCAGATCTCTCAAATTATTCCTTACTGCATATGGCTCAGCAGTTCTCTTAATTTAAAATGACGCCCCTGCCGGCCACGGTGACAAAATGAACCTGGGCTATTTACTGAGGCCCTGTGTCACCAAAATAAAGTGGCATCGCGTGGCCCTGGGCTCCTGGCCAGTGCAGGCAGGGGTGTGGGGTGCTGCTGGCAGGAAACGAAAGTTAGCCAGTTAACCCAATTCACATTTTCTGAAATCTTTCTACACGTTCCAGACTAAACTTTTTTATAAAGGCGAAGCATTCTCGAGTCAGTCTGCCGGTAAACGTTCTTAAGTGGTGCCCACTTAGTGGCCGCTGGGGGGTCGGGGGTCCCTGGCTGCGGGGGTGGAGGTGGGCGCCGGGCGGCGGGCGCAGGGTCCCCGCACCGCATTCTCGGTAGTCCCCGGCTGTGCAATCGGGTTTGGGGGCCCCCGAGGTGCACCACCACCACCCCTGCACCCCTCCGTCCGGACATGTGCGCCTGCTGTGTGGTCGGCCCCTCCTCCCGCAGGGCCGCCCGTTGACCATCAAATCGCGCCTCCCGGGGGCCTCTCGGGGGCCTCTCGGGGGCCTGCGCGTGCTGCATGCTGGGACACGGGTCCTTGGGCTCGGTTTCCATGGGAACTGTCGCCACTGGAGCCCAGCTGGGAGCCAGCGCAGGATGTGAGGGTATCAACGTCAGGGACGGACAAGAGAGAAATTCGGGTGCGCGCTCCCGTGGGCGTGCACGTACATACGTTCCTGCGTGTCTGCGCATGCGCGCTGGGCCCCTCGCCTGGGACTGCGCTTCGGGCCAGAGATGTGCGCATGCGCCTTGCGCCTTGTCCCAGTCAGGGGTGCTCAGAGCGCGCGTGTGATACTGATGCGTGGGAGAGTGTAGAGAAGTGTGTAGCACTGACGTGCCAGGCTGGGTCCCCATAACGGTGACGCACATTTGCAAGTAGCGTCAGTGGGACTCTGGGGCGAGCAGCAAGCATCGGGCTGTTGCACCCAGCCGTTCGCAGAGCTGTGCCCGAGATCCCTGCGTGGACCAAGGGGCGCCACAGGTTGCGGAGAGCACGGATGACGCGTGGCTCCCCTTGAGCCACAGGTGCGCGAGCATCCTCGGGGGCTGCAGCCGGCGGCCCTGGAACGCGCGCGACCCCGGGGTGGCGCTGACAGGTGGGATGAGCGGGGCTGACCCCGCGGGGCAGCGTCCTCTGCGGGGTGTTGACTGTGTGACCAGGACGAGGAGTCCACCATGGTGTGTGGCGTTGTGAGGCTGTGGCTGGCGCGGGTGTTTTTATATATATGTATATATTTCATTGGTCCACTTTAGATATACATAATGATCACACTCCTCATAGGGAATGTGTACCTGCGCGAGATACATCTGGCTGCTTTTCTTTTCCCCATTCCCCGCCCCTCCTTCCAACCTCTCTTCCTCTCCTTATTTACCAAAGCTTTGTTTCCTTCTTTTTTCTTTTTTCTCTTCTTTCCTTTCTCTCTCTACCCTCCCTTGTTCTCATTTGAACATTTTTCTTCCCATTTCCCAATATTACACATTTTGATCCTTATTTACCTATCGGTTTCTCACACCAGAGAAACAATGCGGTAAGTACACGTGTGTGTCCAGTCTGCCTCACTTCAGAATGTGGTCTCAAGGTGCATCCATTTAGCTATAAATGTATCGTCTATGAAACTTTATCCTTTATGGCAGAGTAGCACTCCGTTGTATTTAAACACACACATCTTCTTTATCCATTTGTCGTTTGATGGGCAGTTGGGCTGTTTCCAAGATTTAGCTACTATAAACTGTGCATATATTACTGTAGTATGATGTTTTTAATTCTTTCAGGAAGATACCAAGAAGAGGTGTAGCTGGGTCAAATGGAACCTCTAGGTTTTTTTTCTCTTTTTTTTTCTGTTTTTTTTTTTTTTTTTTTTCTTTTTTTTTTTTTTTTTTTGAAGAATCTCTACACTGATTTACACAGTGGTTGCACCAGTCCGCACTCCCACCAGCAGTGGAGAAGGGTTTCTTTCTTCCCACAGCCCCGCCAGCATTTATTGGTTGATTTCTTGATAGCAGCCATTCTTTCTGGGGTGAGGTGGAACCTCAGCATTGTTTCAATTTGCATCGCTCTAAAGACCAGTGATGGTGGACATTTTTTCACATATTTATTTGCCATTTGTACTTCTTCATCTGAGAAGTGTCTATTCATTTCAGATGCCTGTATTAGGGTTGGGTTTTTTGTTTGTTTGTTTGTTTGTTTTGCCCCTTCAGACAGGGTCTCTCCTTGTAGCCCAGGCTGGCCTCGAACTTGCGACCCTCCTACCTCCCTGGGATTACAGGCATGTGCCACCACACCCAGCTGGAATGGATCTTTACATTTGGGGGATGTGATTTTTTTAAATTTCTTTGTATATTTTAGATATTAGTACCTTGAGGAACAGCTGGAAAATTTTTTCTCACCGTGGGTTGTCTCTTCACTGTGATGGTGGCTTCTTTTGCTGTGCAGATTTTTAATAAGATGAGATCCCAGTTGATTCTTTGGGGTTGGGGATTTGTTCATAAAGTATTATCCTACATCTATGGCCTCAAGAGTTCTACCTGTTCTATCTTCCAGCAGATTTCGTGTTTGTTTTAATATTTAGCTCTTCTTTACATTCCACTTTCAGTTTAGTGCGTGGTGAGAAAGATGGGTGTGGTTTTCATCTGCAGCGTGTGGTAAGCAAAGGAACATACCAGCCTTACCTTGGAAGGGGAACACAAGGGCCAGGGGTGTAGCTCAGTGTGAAGCACAGGTGTCTGGCATACATGAGGCCTGGGCTCGATCCCCAGCACCACAATAAGTAAATCAATAAATAAGAAAATGGGTGCAAGATGGATGGTGGCGGACGGCTAACGGATGTGCAGTTTCTCGGTCTTCCATTGCCACAGCTGACTCAGATGTCAGTGGTGCTGTACGTGACGTGACTCACACCTGAGGCAGTCAGGCCTCACAGTGCGGATCCCAGGGTGGCCAGTGAGCAGCACACACTGCAGGGTTAGTGGCCGTCACTCGGGCTCTGACACTCGGTGTCCTGAAGGGGCTCATTCCCCGGGCGTGGCGGACTGAATGACTGCGTGGCTAATCTCATCTCCAGGTTGGCGGGTACTGTGTGACCCGAGTCGTCCTCAGAGGACTGGGCTGGGCTTCCAGCGCAGTTGGCCCACACCTGCAACAGAAAAGGTCCTCCTGTCTGGAATGACGCAGTTACCTCTCAGGTTCCCAGGGCAGAGCCTGGACCTTTCCGGGTAAGGCCAGATTCCTCACGACATCCCAGCCTCCTCTGACTCACCCGCAGGAGCTGGCCAGTCTCCCTGCTGGTGTCGGAGTCTGTCTTCAACACAGAAATCGGTGAAGGACTAAAGGAAGGCGCCTCTGCTCTGCTGTGTACAGCCGGCCCCGGCGTTCTAGGAGTGGTTCTGTCCAGAGTCCCCAGTTCATCCCAGGTGGACCTCACACAGGGGTCTCTGTGTGTGTGCGTGCGTGTGTGTGTGCACGTGCGCGTGTGCTGGAAGTGAGGATGGAGGCGTGAAGTCACCCTAAGTCACTCGGGCCCACGTTGCAGCTGGCTTAATGTCTTCCTACTCTGACCTCTCCGGTTTTACCTCCTGTAGAGGGAACGCCAAGATAACGGACCCAGCCCCGAGAGCTGAGACCATGGCCCACGTAAGTATGCACCTCATTCCCTGAAATGGGATGGGCTCGTGGGGCCGTGCTGAGTTCTCCCAGGCTGCCCCCCTCCGACCCCAACTCCTTACCCGTGAAAGGTCTCCTTGAGCAGGGAGTGATGACCCAGAGACCCTGTGTCTGCCTGCAGCTGAACAGACTATCCCGTCTCCTCGGGATGCTCCCATTTTGTCTGAGCAGTAATGGAGCGGTGAAGGAGCAAAGCCCCGAGGGAAACGCCAAATTGGGCCTGTGATTTGATGGGTTAGACGCCCGGGTCCTGTGTGACCAGAGGAGGCAGGCTGTCCACCTCTTCCCTCTTCTGGGTAGATAAGAGGGAACGTTGTAGGTAAGAGCGGGTGTTCACATCTGTCTTCGTGTGTGTGGCTTTTAGAATTGGACAAAGTCAAGCTGGGCCTGGTGGTGCACACTTGTCATCTCAACACTCAGCAGGCTGAGGCAGGAGGATCGCCATGAGTCCGAGGCCAGCCTTGGCTACATAGCAGGACCCTGTCTCAAGAAAACCAAAAGCAATTAAAATAATTTTTTTAAATTGTCATTAAAGCAACCTGCCAGACCTAGGATCAGGAATCATCAGCATCCTCTCCCCCCATCAGGGAAGGGTGGGGAATGGGGACAGCAGGAGTATCACACAGTGCAGAGCATACAGGTGGCCCTAGTGCCCCCGGAACTGGCGACACCTCAGCTTTCTACCCAGGCTCTGTGTGGCCCTGTTGCAGACCTGAGGTCTGACTCAGCTGTTGGTGGGATACCATGTTTTCTTTGCTTTACAAAGGATGGCTAAGCCAGGCTTGGTCGTGTTGCTTGTGCAGTGATGCCTCAGTTCACAAACGAAATCCCTCTGTGACTGGAGGGGAGACGGTCACGGTCACATTGGTCACGTGACATAGTTCACCGACAAGCAAGATTTTGCCAAACGCTTCTATTTGCAAACCAACTTGTTCACAAACAAGCATTCTTGAACTGAGGCACCACTGAACCTCAGCTATTCTGGAGGCTGAGGCAGGAGGATTGCAAGTTCAAGGCCAGCTTGAGCAAACAGACCCTTCTCCGAAATTAAAAGATAAAGGAAACCTGCATAAAATGCTATTTAGCATGACGATGAACGTGAGTCTTGGAAACATGCAAACCATGTCTTCTAAAATAAAACGTGTTGGTCCAGGGATTTAGCTCAGCGGTTCCGCCACTGCCTTTCAAGCACAAGGACCCGAGTTCGATTCCCGGTCCCCCCCCAAAGTGTAAAAACGCGCTACAAGAACCTCAGGACTCTTTTCCCTGTGAAGGTGGAGGAGTGCTACCGGAAGCTGTGCCTGCAGACTCTGCGCTGCATCCGGGCCTTTGTGAGCCGCCAGGAGCCCGGAGGGCAGGTGGGTGTGCGGGCGGGCGGCGGGCAGGGACGGCCCTGATGCTCTGCGCCCCGGCTCGCCCGCACCTGCGGTCTGTGTGTGTCCCCAGGGAGTGCTGTCCTTCGCGGACGTGGCCGTGGTCTTCTCCCAGAAGGAGTGGG
>NW_022900931.1:66751851-66763244 GCF_012274545.1 Fukomys damarensis
CGATTCCCGGTCCCCCCCCAAAGTGTAAAAACGCGCTACAAGAACCTCAGGACTCTTTTCCCTGTGAAGGTGGAGGAGTGCTACCGGAAGCTGTGCCTGCAGACTCTGCGCTGCATCCGGGCCTTTGTGAGCCGCCAGGAGCCCGGAGGGCAGGTGGGTGTGCGGGCGGGCGGCGGGCAGGGACGGCCCTGATGCTCTGCGCCCCGGCTCGCCCGCACCTGCGGTCTGTGTGTGTCCCCAGGGAGTGCTGTCCTTCGCGGACGTGGCCGTGGTCTTCTCCCAGAAGGAGTGGGCGCGCCTGACCCCCGCGCAGAGGGACATGTACTGGGACGTGATGCTGGAGAACTACAAGCACCTGGTCTCGCTGGGTGAGGCGTCCTGCGGGCGCTGCTGGTGCCCTCCCTGCCCTCGGGCTTCCGTGGATTTCCCTCCCCCTCCTCCTCCCCCTCCACCCGCGCACCGCACCGCACGGCACACCCGCTCCTGCTCCCCGCGGTGACGTCTGCATCCGAGCTGACGCGGGACGGCCATTCTAGAAAACAGCTCAGCGCGGGGCCCCGGTTTGCTCAAGGGGCAGAGAGTGGGCCGCAGGGACACAACTTCCCGGGAGAGCAGGGCGGACGAGACTGTCACACGTTGAGGGGCCGGCCGCACTGTACTTTTCCTCAGTGAAGTAAAGCGTGAGGCCCTGCGCCGTCGGCGCCCACGGACGCCTGTGTCAGTGTCCGTCCCACTCTCTGAGCATTCGTGGGACGCTGCTTGCGGTGGGGAGCGAGGGCAGCAGCTCTGGGCTTTTCCTTCGGCTCCTGCAGTCTCAGTAATTTCCGGCTTGGACATTATCGTTTCCGTGGCTTTTGCATAGGGGTCCTGTCCAGATTTTAATTACATCCCTGATACCTAGAGTACAAACATCAGCTGCAGATTTTTTTTTTCTTTTTTTTTATGGCTCTGGGGAATCGGCTGTCTCTTCACACACCCCACCCCAGCTCACCCCAGTCCCAGCCCTTGACTTTTAATTGTATGTCATATATGTAAAGGGCCGGATATTTAGCTCAGTGGTGCCGTCGCCTGCCTCACAAGCGCAAGGTCCTGAGTTTGATCCCCGGTACCAAAAATACGTACACACACACACACACACACATCATAACAAATGCACGTGTGTGTACAGGCTACCGTGCGACTTCACTTCCTTAACTGTAACTGTTGCATTTCTTGCGGAGAGTTGGTACATGCGCACGACACACCCTAATCCTTCTCTCACTCCCCCCATTTTGCGCTGCCCTTTCCATCTGCAGATCTGTCTCCGTGTCTCCCATCACCTTGTTTTGCTCTTTAATTCCACTCTGAATTTCTCGTGAGAGAAGCCACACGCAATGTGAGGGATATTTGGACAGGACAGTGAGTGGCGCTCACCTCGGGTGGCGGCAGCCCTGTCACTCCGACCCATCCCTTCCGTGGTCCGATCATCCAAACCCTTCCTTCCATTGTGAGGCATGCAGTAAGTTACGGTTAACTGTGGCCTCTCCCTTCCTCTGCCCTGACCTCCCCAGCTTCTGGTAACCCCTGCTCCACCGTCTACTCCTTTTCTGGCTTTTTGTTCTGAGACAGGGTCTCACCGTGTAGTCCGGGCTGGCCTCGAACCACAACAGTCCTCCTGCCTCAGCCTCCCAAGTGCTGGGATTGCACCACAGCCAGCATACCCTGTACTTCTGTGATCAGCTTCTTTAGCATACAAATGGGAGAGAATAAGGGGGATTTGTGTTTCCAGGCCTGGCTTACTTTGCTTAACAGTGTCCTCCGGGCTCATCCGTGCTGCCACAAATGCTAGGATTTTATTATTTTATGGATGACTACAAATACTAGTTTTAGACCCAAATGTCAGCATTTTCTTGCTTCTCAGTGGTTCCATATTTGATTTTCTTGAGTCTTCTGGGTTTGCCACCATTTAATCTACAGAGTGTACCTGAGTTCATCTTAGCTTTGAAATTTGCCCCTAAACTTTTTTTTTTTTTTGTACCGGGGATCGAACTCAGGACTTTGCCCTTGCAATTAATTTCTCTTTATTGGTTGGACATGGTAGGCGACCCTTCCCTGTCCATCTCAGCAGCAGCGCCCCAGGGTGGCCCCTGGCCCTCATGGTACCAGCAGTAGGATCTGTGCTTGAACAAGAGCCCTTGGTGACTCCTGTCCGTTCTACTAGAGAAGTTTGCATGCAGTCAGGTTTTCATTTTCCTTTAAAGGAAAAAAAATCTTAGCCCTTTGGCTAAGATCAAATGTAAAGGAGAAAAACACATTTGATTTTGTTTTGTTTTGAATTCCAGGTATGGAGCCGTCACGTGTAGCTAAGAGTCTAGCTATAGAAAAGAGCTTCTATAAAATCAGTCTTCTCAGAAGGAAGGCACACAGGAGAAGCCAGTCCTGTCCAGCTAGCGGGATGCGCGGAGGTGAGTCTAAAAGGTCCCAAGGGCCTGGAGGGAGGCATCGCAGCCGCCAGGAGCCCCGCTCCGGAAATGGTGCCCCACCTCGGCCCAGCTCCAGCTCGCGGCCGCACAGGGAGAGCGCCTACGAGTGCACAGATTGCGGGAAGGTCTTCAGCCGCAGCTACCAGCTGAGCCAGCACCAGAAGATCCACACTGGCGAGAAGCCCTACGAGTGCAAGGACTGCAAGAAGGCCTTCCGCTGGGGGAACCAGCTCACCCAGCACCAGAAGATCCACACGGGTGAGAAGCCCTACGAGTGCAAGGACTGTGGCAAGGCCTTCCGCTGGGGCTCCAGCCTGGTCATCCACAGGAGGATCCACACCGGGGAGAAGCCCTACGAGTGCAAGGACTGCGGCAAGGCCTTCCGGCGGGGTGACGAGCTCACCCAGCACCTGCGCTTTCACACCGGCGAGAAAGACTACGAGTGCAAGGACTGCGGCAAGACCTTCAGCCGCCTCTACAAGCTCATCCAGCACAAGAGGATCCACAGCGGCGAGAAGCCCTACGAGTGCAAGGACTGCGGCAAGGCCTTCATCTGCGGCTCCAGCCTCATCCAGCACAAGAGGGTGCACACCGGGGAGAAGCCCTTCGAGTGCCAGGAGTGCGGGAAGTCCTTCACGCGTGTCAACTACCTCACCCAGCACCAGAAGATCCACACGGGGGAGAAGCCGCACGAGTGCAAGGAGTGCGGGAAGGCCTTCCGCTGGGCCTCCAGCCTGGTGAAGCACGAGCGCATCCACACCGGGGAGAAGCCCTACAGGTGCGCGGAGTGCGGCAAGGGCTTCAACTGCGGCTACCACCTCACGCAGCACGAGCGCATCCACACCGGCGAGACCCCGTTCAAGTGCAAGGAGTGTGGCAAGGCCTTCATCTACGGCTCGAGCCTGGTGAAGCACGAGCGCATCCACACCGGGGAGAAGCCGCACGAGTGCAAGGACTGCGGCAAGGCCTTCAGCCACAGCCACCAGCTCACGCAGCACCAGAAGACCCACACGGCAAAGCCGCACGTGTGCAAGGAATGCGGCAAGGTCTGCAAGCACTCCAGCCACCTCAAGGGGCACCTGCGGGTTCATAAGAATCTGTAAGCGGGAGAAACAGAGTGCAGCGCGGCTCTACCGCCCGTTCATTCCTTCCTCACCAGGAGGAAGCCACACTTCAATTTAACATCGGGCAGCCTTCCCTGGCCATCCTCACACGCACGGAACACCACCACGAACCCCGGAGGCAGGTGTGCACCAGGCAGAAGCCACTTTTCTGTATGCACGACACATTCATGCCGACACTCGCCGCAGGTGGCTGGGCTGAGTGAATCCCAGAGGCCTGCGCTGCCATCCACCTTTACCACACCGTGGGTTCGTGCTAGGGAACGGCCCAGCTAAGTAATGCGCGCGGGAGCCCGTCATCAGGGCGCCCACCCCGCCACTTCACCCCGTGAGACAGGCCGGCACACACTTCCCGCTGCCCTGTGCATTACACACGCACCCGGCGCGGTCGGGTCACGTCCCAGCGAACCCATCCTGTGCTGGGAATGCCGCAGAGATGCGCCAAGGACACCTGACCGAGCCAGCACTGGGCCTCGTCCAGCATTCCCCAGATGGGCTCAGAATACTCCCACTAGCCGGAACTGGGCCAACCCGTCTAAAAGCCCCTTCAGTGACCAAGTGCTAGGCGTCTCGTGTAATTTATTTAATATTGTACTGAAAGTGAAAATCAGTGGCTATGTGGTTAATGCTTTTGCGCCATTGTAAGTTCTAAAGTCAGTGGTTGTGTGGGTTCGCTTTCGCACCACCCTACAGTTCAAAAATCAGTGGCTGTAGGGCTATACTTGCAGCATTATAAAGTTCAAAAATCAGTGGTTGTGTGGGTCCGCTTGTGCAGCATCCTAAAGTTGAAAAACTGTGAGTTGAAACACCTGTAACTTGAGAGTGTCTGTAACCGTACAATGTCCGTTGTGTGCATTGTCTGTTCATTAGGATAATCAATCTACCTAAGACTGCTGTTGTGGAAATTAAGCGTACGTACATGTAAACTCCTGGACAGTGTGTCCGGAGTACTGTGTCGGCTCAGTAAATATTACCTATTGTTCTTGTGACCATCACCACCTCAGTGTGACTCTTGTGAGCTCTTTATTGCCAGACCACCTGGGAGTGCAGTGAGTTTGGAAGCTCAGGCTTCCTGGAGAAAGCAGAGATTGCCGTCACTGTCTTGAGTTGGTCAGTCACGACTACGGCACAGAAGGAAAGGAACACAAAAGGTTACGTTAGACTTCATCCAAAGCACAAAGCGAGTTGAGAAATGATGCTAAGATAAACAGAAGGCAAGAAGTGGACCAGAAGAGGTGAGCACTCCATTCGCACCTAACAAAGGACCCGCGAAGAAAGTTCAAGGAATCCCTCAAGTTACGACGCAGCAGGAAAGTTAGATGGCCTGAGATGAAGCATTTCGCCAAAGACCGCCAGGTGGCCAACAAGTAAGTGAAGTGTGTTCGACACCATCCCTCACCAAAGAATTACAAACTAAGACACAATGGGATGTCACTAGACAGCCAGGGAGGGCAGAAGTTCAGATTGTAACAGTGTACTTCATGTGTCTCACCACAGAAAAATCAAGGGAAGGGATGGATGTTGGTTTGATCTAGTCATTCCACATTGTACACATGGATAAAATATCATGCCGTATTCTATAAGTGTAATATAAAAAGTAAAAAAATAAATGTAATACAATTACTTGTCAAAAGTAAATAAATTTGTGAAATCACATTGGAGCTGGACTCAGATTTATAACACGGCCTCTTAAGGAAGAAACTGGGCATTGAGCATCCACAGCAAGGACAGCAAGAAGCAGCAGGACCACAGGTGAAGTCCCCCCTGGGTGGGGGAGCCGGTAGAATGCGGGGCGAACCTCAGTCATATGAAAATGGCGTAGAGTGGGGGTGAGAGCCAGGCACGGTGATACACACCTGTTATCCCTGGGAGGAAGCCTGCGGCAGGAGGACTGCAGGTTCAAGCCCAGCCTGAGCAACTTAATGCGAGCCTGTCTCAAAACATACATATTGGCTGAAGAGCCAGGCACAGTGGCTGCACACCTATAATCCCACCTCTCAGGAGGCTGAGGCAGGAGGATTGCCTTGAGTTCAAGGCCAGTTTGAACCGCACAGTAAGACGTTATCTCAATTGGCTGGAGACAGCTCAGTATGAGGCCCCCCCCCAAAAAAAGGAGGTAGAACTGTCATGGGAAAGCCTGGCACCTGAAGGAGGGATCTGACACACGGCTGGGGAGGGCAGGAGTCCCGGGGACTGGGCTGGGTGGGGAAGGAATGGCAGGAGCCCAGAGCCGTGTGCTGGAGACTGAAGAACAGCAGAGTCCAAGAGGTCAGCTTCGAGAGCTGCAGTGTGCCCGTCGGGACAGCCGGGAGAGAGCGGGACAGAGCAGAGCCCACGGGAGGCGCACCAGACGCCGCGAGTGCAGTGGCCGCAGCCCAGGTGTCCATGAGGCTGGCAGTGCAGAGCGCAGGGCCGAAGTGTGCTGTGCACTGCCTTTGTCTCAGGCTGCGGGCACTCGAGGCCCTGGGTCAGGCAGCCCTGCGTGTGCTCGTGGGGTGCACGACAGATTCGGGTTCCAGAGTGGGGATTCTCCCTGGCCGTGGCCTCAGACCCGACAGCCATCTACAGCCCCACCTCTCCTGTGGACACAGGAGACCAAAAAGGAGTACAAAACAGTTCAATAAGGCATTTGGCAAACTCACAGAAGACAGTAAGGTCGGGCCAACTAAATAAGTCTAAAGGAGCTCGACAAAGAGGAGCTAAACAAGGTGACCTAAAGCATGCACGACCAGCATAGAAAAGAGTCAGCGTCCGTGGAAGGGCTCCGAAAAGAAAGACTGAAAACTACTGAGAACACAGGCGGCAGAAGTGAGCAGCACGAGCTCAGCCTCAGAGCTGGAAGGCAGGGCTGTTGTCCACGACCGATACCTTAAAACCGAGAGCATGAAGGGCAGCCACGCTGTGCCCCGATGATGTAAAGACTCATCTAAGGCTCGTGGAATTAGAGAAAAATAGCAAGATAGCACAAATGGCACAGAAAACCTGTTTACAGAAATGATAGTCAAAAACCTTCCGAGTAGGGTAGAAGAATGTAACATACAGGTAATTGAGGCACACAGAATCCCAGAGACCATCAGAAAAAAACCCTCCACAACACAGTCAAAACCCTAGAAATCTAGCACAATGGAATGTGAAAAGGAGTTGGACAAAAACAAAGATCACTCTTAAAGGAAAACCCATTAGAATCACAGCAAACCGGGGCCAGGCACGGGGGCTCACGCCTGTAATCCCAGCACTCGGGAGGCTGAGGCATCAGTTCGCTGTGAGTTCAAGACCAGCCTGGGCTACGTAGTGAGTTCCAGGTCAGTCTCAGCTACAAAATGAGACCCTGTCTCAAAAATCAAAACAAACAAACATAAAAAAATGAATTACAGCAGACTTCTCAATACAAACTTTAAGAGAGCTTGGAATGGAGTCTTAAAAAGAAATCAATTCCAGGGCCGGGGATTTAGCTCAGCGATTAAAGTGCCCTGCCTCGCAAGCACAAGGACCAGAGTTCAATCCTCAGTTCCAAAAAATAAAAAATAAAATAAAAAGAAATCAAATCCCATCCTAGGTTAACAGAGCCTGCAAAACTATATTTCAAAATTGATGGAAAAATAAAATACTTTTCATGACTAAAACCACCTAAAGAAACGCATGACCACCAATCCAGCACTCCAAAAAATTCTCCAGGATACCCTAGGCAAGAGACAATGAAACTAAGTGACAAAGCTCTAACAATATATACACCACCTTGAAGAAGCAGTTAAGTCCAAGAGAAAGATAGGGAATCAACAACAGAAAAATAGGGCCAGGGATTTAGCTCAATGGTGCGACTGCTTGCCTCGCAAGTGCAAGGTCCTGAGTTTGATCCTTGGCACACACACACAAAAAAAAGGAAAATAAGACCATGATAATAAGTCAATACCTATGAGTAATAACTCACACTGTGAATGGCTTGATTCTCCAATTAATTTGTTATTTGGTTTCAATGTTGTTGTTGTTGTTGTTTGGGTACCGGGGACAGAACTAGGGAACTTGTGCTTTCGAGGCAGGCGGAGGCACTACTGAGCTAAATCCCCGGCCCTCATTTCCCCAGTTAAAGGACACAGAGTGGATCAAGAAACACAATGCAATGGTAGAGCCACGCGTGGTGGTGCACACCTGTAATCCCAGCACTCGGGAGGCTGAGGAAGGAGGATCACTGGGAGTTCGAGACCAGCCTGGGTTACAGTGGGAGATCATCTCAAAATAAACCCGATGGTACTGTGTACAAAATAATCACATCTAACCCAAAAAAGAAACAGACTAAAAAAGGATGAGAAACCATATCCCATAGAGTAAAACCCCCCACCAAACAAAAGCAAATGTAACCGTCGTATATTCAGATTGCAAGCCAAAACTGATCAAAACAAAGAAGGTCACTACCTATTAGTTAAGGGGAAAAGTCCAACAGGAAGAAGTAACAATTATTAACAAACAGTGGTGTACCCAGCTTCATAACACAAGGACTACTGGACATGAAAGATGACATCAGCACAATCACAGTGGGGGACCTCAATACCCCACTAACAAATAGATAACTAAACAAAAATATCAACAAATAGAGGTGAACAAAATCTCCAAACAGATTTAACAGATATCTGCAGAGTGTTCCACCCAACAACAGAATACATTCTTATCAGCACATGGAACTTTCTCCAAAATAAAAGAATTACATGCCAGGCAATAAATCAGCCTTAAGCAAATGTAAAAGAATTGAAATTATACAGTGTTTATCAGTCCATAACTCAATGAGTTAGAAAAGAAAGCACAGAACTATACAAATGCATGGAAACTAAACAATACACTCTTAACTAAACAATGGGGTGCAGAAGAAATAAATTACTTTCTAGAACTAAATTATAATGCCAGTACAACAAACCAGAACTTATGGGACCCAATGAAAGCAATCTTCTGAGAGAAGTTTATTAACTGTGAATGCCCACAAAAACAACACACCCAAATAAATAACCTAATACCTCAAGGTCCTAGGAAAACAAGAATAATCCAAGGCCACAGAAAGTATAGGGAAGGAAAGTATAAAGATCTCAGCAGAAATCAACGAAAATGAGACCAAAAAGCCATACAAAGAATTATTGAATCTAAAAGTTGTTTTTTCCAAAAAAATAAAGTGGACAAATTCTTAGGCAATCTAACCAAAAAAAAAAAAAAAAAAAAAAAAAAAAAAAAAAAAAAAAAAAAGGACAGAGAAACACCCAAATCAGTGTAAATAGGAACGAAGGAGGTGAAATCACTATGAACACTAACAAGATAAAAACATTATGACTGACTACCTCATAAATCTGCACACTAATACATTGGAGAAATTAGACAAAATGGGTAGATTCCTAAATACATATGTTATCCAAGTTGAACCAAGAAAATCTTAAAACCCTGAATAAGCCAATAACAGGCAGTGAAACTGAAGCATAGTAAATAACCTACCAACTAAGAAAAGCCCAGATCCACACAGGTTCACCGCTGAATTCTAAAGGAAAACCTGACACTAGCATTCCTCAAGCTTTTTAATGAAACTAATTTGCAAAGAGTGGCTCATTTCTGGAAGCCAGCATCACTCTGATCCCCAAAGCAAAGAGCCAACTAAAAAACTACAGAGGACCCTTGACTTACAAACTCAATTCATTCCTGAGTGTTGGTTGTAACTCAAGTCTGTCAAAGTCTCTCCTGTTTACAGGTAGACCTCAGTGTCCTCAGAGAGACGCTGGCCCGAGATTTCTCAACCCCACACAGGGAAGGATGTTGTAATGTTCCTTCCAGAACTCTTTAAGGGTTAAATCTGTATCTAAGCGCACGCCTGTAATTCCAGCATTGAGGAATCTGAGGCAGGAGAATCACTGTGAGTTCGAGACCAGCCTGGGCTACATAGTGAGTTCCAGGTCAGTCTCAACTACGTAGTGAGACCCTGTCTCGAAAAAAAGAATCTGTATCTGAGATCATCTGGTTGTAGCTCAAGACTTTGTTCATAAGTTAAAACCAAAATTCCAGTCATAATCCAAGTTGTTTGTATGCCAGGCCAGTCATAACTTGAGCATCCACTCCACAGGGTAGTCTCCTTAATGAATACAGACACAAAACTTCTCAAGAAGATATTAGCAAACAGAACGCACCACATCATCGAAAGGATCATATACATTGTGATCAAGTAGGTTTCATCCCAGGGTTGCAAGGATAGGTCAACATGCACAAATCAAAAACTGCAACACACCACAGGAACAGAAGGACCCAAAGTGCATGACCATAATAAAACATGCAGGAAAGGCTTTTGAGAAGCCTTTTGCATGACAAAAATCCTGAAGAAAATAGATATACAAGACCCATACCCGAATTTGATAAAAGCTATGCCAAACATTATAGCGACACATGCATACCAATGTTGATAGCAGCACAATTCAAAACAGCTAAATCCTAGAAGCAGCCAGTATGCCCATCAACAGAGGACTGACTAAAGAAAGTGCAGTACTTATACATTACAGAATACTACTTAGCTATAAAGAAGAGTAAATCCCAGACATTTGTAGGGAAGCAGGTGCACCTAGGAAATATGCTGTGTGAGATAAATCACACACCCAAGCTTAGATGCCATATGGCATCTCTCATCTGAGCGGGACCAAGTACAAAGAACAAAACAGGACAGGAGACAGGCGACGGGACAGCGGAGAGAGGGTAAGAAGATTTAAGATGCATCCTGCACAGGGGCCGGATACCCACAGTGAATGTGAGCATGTCATAAACGTGACAGGCACAGGAGTGGGAACAGGGAAAGGAGACTGAAAGACAGACAGGGAGGCAAGGGGGCGGGAAGGGAAAGATCTAAAGATCGTGGAGCTGTGTGAAGTGCATGCACCTACTCCCCAGGGTGAGTATAAACCATATTCTGCAAATACGTGCTGATAAACTAATTTAAACAAAAAAAACCTACAGGCACTCCGTGAACAAGCTGCACATCACCTACTCCCGAATTTAAATCTTTCACTGAGCTGCAACTTTGTATCTTTTCTTTCTTCTCTTTTTCCCCCTGCCAGGATCGAACTCAGGACATTGTGCTTGGAAGGCAGGCGCTGCCCCACAGAACTAAATCCCCAGCCCTGGAGCTTTGTATCTTCTGACCTAGGACTCTGAAACCCAGCACCCAGGCCCTGGTGATCACCGTGCCACTCTGCTGGACTTTTTTTCAGTGATGGAGGAAGTCACGCCCAGCGCTTCAGACATTAAACAATATTCTAACGCTGAGCTACGCCTCCCCACCAGCCCTACTCAACTTCTGTGTTCAACTTTTTCTGTTGTTTTGATTTGTTTAATTTTTGTCTTGGGTTTTGTTGTTTGGTTGGTTAGGTTTGGTTTTGTAAAACACAGTCTCACCATGTAGCCCAGGCTACCAAACTCGCAGCGACCCTCCTGCCTCAGCCTCCCCTGTGCTGGCCTTATAGGCCTGCACCCCACCCCCACCTCCATCCCCTGCTGGAGTTCCGCCTTTTCTGGCGCCTCAAGTGAGATCACACAGTGCTGTCTTTCCTGAGCCTGGTTTCTTTCGGTTAACACATCCTCCCAGTCCTTCCGTGCCCTCAAATACGAATGAGGCGCTGTGCATTGGAAAATTCCCGTGCCTATATTTTAAACATTTTCACCACTCACGCAGAAATAAATACCTGAGAGAACAGGTCGTGTGCCCACCTGGATTTCAGCCACCGCACCACGTGTGTTTAAGTCAGTTAAAAATTTTTATTGAAAAAACGTTGGCAAACAGACACAGGGTCACCTGGCCCCG
>NW_022900931.1:66765113-66765395 GCF_012274545.1 Fukomys damarensis
CACAGCCGCACCCCGCGCCTCCAAAGCAACAGAAGAGCCCACACCCGCCACCCCAGCACTCGGAAGGCTGAGGCAGGAGGATCACCGCAACTTTGAGGCCAGCCTGACACATAGCAAGACGCTGCATTAAGGAGAAAAAAGGGACCAAAGGACCACGCTACCTGCTGAGGCGATGGAATCGAAACCAATAAAAGCAAAGAAACATGTGGCTGCTCCACGGAGAATCCCATTCACGCCGAAAGGGACGAACCCTCCGGAGCCCAGGGCACCCAAGCTGTGGTG
>NW_022900931.1:66765434-66766351 GCF_012274545.1 Fukomys damarensis
GACTCAGCCAGCGCGTAGTCCTCCACCGCCAGCCGCCAGTTGTGCAGGTCGCCCTTGACGAAGCCCGAGACGGTGACGAAGGCCAGCACCAGCAGGTTCAGCACCGTGAACAGCCTGGTGACCAGCACGGACTCGCGCGCACCCGCGGCCAGGAGCACTAGGAAGGGAGCATGGAACATCGGAAGGGAAGGGGCCTGGCACCCCAGAAGCTGAGGCGGGAGGATCCTGACTTACGGACTCACCTGTGAGCAGCAGCACCAGGCCCAGCGCCAGGAAGTCCGGTTGCGCGGCCAACACGTTAGGGGCAGGCAGGGAGAAGTGGGCGCTCAGGGCCCGTGTAATATGACCACCGATCAGGCCATCGAAGGCGGCGCTCCAGGCCCGGGCCACGCTGGCGGCTCCTGCCCAGGAGAGGAGTAGGCATCAGCGCACAAAGACACAGGCCGGCTACCGCAGGACGCATCCGCGTGGGACAGGGTAGCCCTGGCCCCAAAGTTGCACCTTAGGTGGGGCAGCAGACAGGGAAAAAGCCTGTACCACCACGCCTGTCATCCCAGTATTCTGGGAGGATGAGGCAGGAGGATCTCTAGCTGGTAGTCCAACCAGGACAACTCAGCGATGTAGTGAGACCCTGTCTCAAAAACTTAAGAAAGGGCCAAGGATGTAGCTGGGGCAAGCATGAGGCCATGAGTTTGATTCCCAATGCCAAAAAAAAAAATCTCTAAAAAGGGCTGGGATGCAGCTCACTGCGAACTGGGGGTGGGGAGAGGCGGGGTACCTCCCATTCCCTGCAGTTCTTGTTCTTTCTAGGTTGGGCCAGTTAGGGGCAGCAGCAGCCCCCAGGAGGACTTCTGAGGTCTTGCTTCCCCACACACCTGCTCCACCAAAGTGGTGAGGCAGCGCCCGCCTGCAATTCC
>NW_022900931.1:66766996-66768130 GCF_012274545.1 Fukomys damarensis
CCGAGACGGTGACGAAGGCCAGCACCAGCAGGTTCAGCACCGTGAACAGCCTGGTGACCAGCACGGACTCGCGCGCACCCGCGGCCAGGAGCACTAGGAAGGGAGCATGGAACATCGGAAGGGAAGGGGCCTGGCACCCCAGAAGCTGAGGCGGGAGGATCCTGACTTACGGACTCACCTGTGAGCAGCAGCACCAGGCCCAGCGCCAGGAAGTCCGGTTGCGCGGCCAACACGTTAGGGGCAGGCAGGGAGAAGTGGGCGCTCAGGGCCCGTGTAATATGACCACCGATCAGGCCATCGAAGGCGGCGCTCCAGGCCCGGGCCACGCTGGCGGCTCCTGCCCAGGAGAGGAGTAGGCATCAGCGCACAAAGACACAGGCCGGCTACCGCAGGACGCATCCGCGTGGGACAGGGTAGCCCTGGCCCCAAAGTTGCACCTTAGGTGGGGCAGCAGACAGGGAAAAAGCCTGTACCACCACGCCTGTCATCCCAGTATTCTGGGAGGATGAGGCAGGAGGATCTCTAGCTGGTAGTCCAACCAGGACAACTCAGCGATGTAGTGAGACCCTGTCTCAAAAACTTAAGAAAGGGCCAAGGATGTAGCTGGGGCAAGCATGAGGCCATGAGTTTGATTCCCAATGCCAAAAAAAAAAATCTCTAAAAAGGGCTGGGATGCAGCTCACTGCGAACTGGGGGTGGGGAGAGGCGGGGTACCTCCCATTCCCTGCAGTTCTTGTTCTTTCTAGGTTGGGCCAGTTAGGGGCAGCAGCAGCCCCCAGGAGGACTTCTGAGGTCTTGCTTCCCCACACACCTGCTCCACCAAAGTGGTGAGGCAGCGCCCGCCTGCAATTCCGGCTCACCGGGGCTGAGGCAGGAGGATCTCGGGCAGGTCGAGCCCAGCCTGGGACACCCCTCCAGCTCCCCTTGGATCTCCTGCCCCCCTCACCGATGACGTAGGACAGGATGAGGCTCCAGCCGGTGATGAAGGCCAGCAGCTGGCCCACGGTGACGTAGCTGTAGAGGTACGCAGACCCCGAGCCGGGCACGCGGGCCCCGAATTCGGCATAGCAGAGCCCGGACAGTACAGAGGTCAGCGCGGCCACCAGGAAGCACAGCACGATGGCCGGCCCCGCC
>NW_022900931.1:66769080-66770860 GCF_012274545.1 Fukomys damarensis
GCCGCGGCCAGGGGCCGCCTGCGCACCAGCCTATGGCCCACGCGACGCAGCTGCATCCTGGAGCTAAGTCGGAGGCCTGCCTCGGCCTGCAGAGGACACAGGCGCCTTAGGGGAGATGGAAAGACAGATTGGTAAAGTCACCCCTCGGAGCCTCGGGATTCTGAACATAAAGGGCAAATGTAATCCCTTTTTTAAACAGGTTTTTGCAGCAGGGCGTGGTGGCGCGCGCCTGTAGTCTGAGTGCTGGGGAGTCCCAGGCAGGAGGATCCCCGTGAGTTCAAGGCCAGCCCGAACTACATAGTGAGACCCAAAATGTTTTGTTTTTGCCTCACATTCGTGGTGATCCTCCTGCCTCAGCCTAGAGTCACCAGCACAAGCCTGCAGGCACAGCTCCGATCACTTTGAGGCCACATTACCCGAGTGTCCCCTCCACCCCTACCGAGCCTCCCCACTGCACCAGGCTCCTGTGTGCAGCGTGGAAACCACCTGGTCATTTCCCATCCTCTGTTGTTCCGGGATTGATGGACCCTCGGCCCACACTGTGCCTGTCCTTGAGCCAAGGACGGCTTGCAGAGTGGAACAGAATTGGAATTTGGAGCCGGGCATGGTGGCGCACGCCTGTAATCCCAGCATTCAGGAGGCTGAGGCAGGAAGATCACTGTGAGTTGAAGGCCAGATCAGGCTACATACCGAAATCATCTCTCCCAAACGGTAAACCCGAACTAATTTAGCGAGGCCCACAGACGCGCAGCACCGGGAGGCAGCCGTCTCCCTCACTGCCTCCTAGCTCTTTGCCCGCTCCACGTTTCACCATTTCTGCTCCAGGGAGCCTCGTTCGCCAGCGCAGGGCGTGGATTGCGCTGTGACCTAACGCCCTAGTGTATATTCTGTGTATCGGGCTGAGCGTGTAGCTGGGAGGTGCGGCCTTCCTAGCGCCCAGGCCCGGAGTTCGTTCATTCCTAGGGCCTGTACAAAGCACCAGAAGATCGGGACACTGACTTCCTGGGACCTCTTCAGTGTTAAGACGATCTTGTGACAAACATTTGGCAGTGACGATACAGTCAGCCTTGAGGCCAGCCTGAGCTACACGGCGAGGCCTTCTCTCTAAAAAGCAACTAATGTGGCGGCACAGGCCTGTGATCCCAGCACTTCGGAGGCTGAGGCAGGAAGATCACCGCGAGTTTGCAGCCAGCTGGGGCTACACAGCGAGTTCAAGGACAGCCTGAGCACACCGTGAGACTCGCGGTCCTCCTGCCTCGGCCCCTCCGAGTGCCAGAGGACGCCTGGAAGGCAGCTGCTCCCTGAGGAACGGAGGCCGCCACCCTCCCGGCCAGCGGTTCCGCGCTTACCTTCTCGGGCCTCCACGTGTCCGGCGGCGGGGCCCTGTCCCTCGGACCTCCGAGACCGAGACCGACCCAGCCGAGACGGGAGGCGCGAAGGATGGAAGTGCGGGCAGGAGGTGTCTGCGGGAGGGACTGGAGGCCAGGATGTGACTGAGGGAGACCCGCCGGGCCTGTCGGTCGGGACTCTGCCCCTCCCCGGGCAGCATTCCTTCCTCCCGGACCCTCCCCAGACGGGGGTTTTATGGCCTGCCATCAGCTCCAGGACAGGAAGGCTGGGACACGCTGGAGCCCCCACCGCCAGCGCAGGGAAGGGGCATCTTCGTTCCTGGGAGCTCCCAGGGGCCAGGCGCTGTGGGCCAAACCCGAAACCCGAAGCCGGCGAGGCGGCTCCCGCCCGTCAGCCCAGCACCGGCCGAGGTGGGAGGAGGCCCTGCCAG
>NW_022900931.1:66771152-66790455 GCF_012274545.1 Fukomys damarensis
TTCCAGCGCGCTGGCTTCTTGCTAAATTGCTAAATTGCCCAGGCTCGCTTTGAACTCAGGATTCTCCTGCCTCGGCCTCCCAAATGCTGCGGTCCCAGGAGGGCACCACTGTGGTAGGCTCTGACCACCCACGAACCATCGCAGCTGTGGCTTCTTGGGCCAGCCTGAGGTAGGGTGTGGATGTAGGGACGGAGTGCAGGGTTTGTTACTTCCGTGTTGATGAATCTGGTCAACTGTTTTTAGTGTAGTGTGAGGGTCAAGTCAGTAGCCGCGCATGGTGCTCTTGTCTGTGATCCCAGCACTCTGGAGGCTGAGGCAGGAGGATCCAGGCAAGGTTGAAGCCCCCCCTGGACTACACAGTGAGTTCAACGACAGCGAGAACTACAGAGTGAGACCCTGTCTCAAAAATAAAAGACTTAATGACCAGTCAGAGTACAGACACAATGCAGGAACAAACCACGTCCTTGACAATGAACAGCTGTGACTGGTCTGATATGGATCTTCATGATTCGGTACATCGTGTGCTGTCACAAACGGACTTGGTGCACTCGTGTGAAATAAGGAGACGTTTTCTGAATTCTGGGCCCTGCAATTTTCTGTTGCTTTTGGCTGGATCAGCATCCTCAGCTGTCATCGTTGCTGTTGCCACTGTGATGTCATAAGGCTTCAACTAACACTTGACACTTTCTGTTTTCTTCTCGTTGTTGTTTGGTTTTTGAGACAAGAGTCTTGCTATATAGCTCAGGTTGGCTTCAAATTCTTGGCGATCCTCCTGCCTCAGCCTCCCAGCTGCTGGGTTCACAGGCGTGTACTCCCACACGATTCAGTGGACTGTGAAGCCCAGCGGACGAGAGGTTGTGACCTGGGCGAAGGATTCGTGGGGTAAAATCGCTGACAGCCATGTTGCCAGTGCACTGTAAGGGCCTCCCGAAGGACGGCTCTGGCTGGACTGGAGAGACTGGGCTAAGGTTTCCACAGGAAATGGAGTCACAAGAAACTCAGGGCTTGGAGAGTTCTGACTATGTTGCCAAAGATGATGATTGAACTGGAATAAATGTAGGGTTTTTTTTTACATGAATAATGTAGATTGCTGTATATTAAAAAAATTAAGGGCTGGGGATTTAGCTCAGTGGTTCCATTGCCTGCCTTGCAAGCGCAAGGACCCAACCCAAGTTTGATCCCCAGAACCAAAAAAAAAAAAAAAAAAAAAAAAAAAAAAAAAAAAAAAAAAAAAAAAAAAAAAGACATCCCCTGAGAATAAGCCCTATCATGTATTTTGGAGGAAAAAACATAGGACTTGGTCTTATTTTCAGGGAAATATGGTACCAGTGTGAGCAGGGACACGTTTTGACCTGGACACTGCCACCACCTGGGAAAAGCACAGGGGCCCTAGAAAAAAGCTGAAAATCGCTAAGCTCCAAACCTGCACCTCTTGGAAGAAAACAACACATTCAAAGTCACAGAGAATTTCTTTTTTATTTGTGTGGGGGTTTCTGTTGGGTTGTTTGTTTGTTTGTTTTTTGAGACAGAGTCCATGTAGTGCAGGCTGGGAGTGATCCTCCTGCCTCAGGATCCTGGTGCTGAGATTATAGGCCAGTGCCACCCCACCCAGCTGAAAATTCGCTTCCTTTTCCCTGCTTAGTACATAGCTGTCAGTACCTACATAATATAACATCAACACTAAATAGCACGACTATGTGCAGTTCATAACTGTGGCCGTCTGCACACATCCAACTCAGAGCAAAGGTACGTGAAAGAGAAAGCACAGCTGAATGCTTTGATAAAAGTAAGAAAACGAGGGCTGCCGAGCCGGAGTGAGGGCGCACGCCTGTCATCCCAGCACTCAGGCTGAGGCAGGAGGATCGCTTCGAGTTGAGACCAGCCTGGGCCACGGAGTGAGGTCCAGGTCAGACTGAACTACACAGTGAGACCCTGTCTCAAAAAAACCGAAAACAAAACTGATTCCCGGTTATAAATTGTGGCCACTGAGGCCTTCTCCGTTTAGACACCAAGACAAAGGCAAAGGTCAGCACGAAGGCCGACTTCCTTCCTGTGCTTTTGTCTCAGGATTCGGGCCGCACTGGTGTCAGGAAGTGAGCTCTCCAGGCGTGGCTGCCAGTCGGGGGACACTAGCGGTGGGCTGTGGCTCGGGACAGGTACCCGGGAGGGACGAGGGGCAGAAGGGGGCGCAGCTCAAGGATCGAGTGCTGCCCAGCACGCTCAGGGCCCTAGGTGGGGCCTCTGCGCTGCCAAACTACCATTTCCCAAGTTGCTAACGAGGTGCCGTGTAGATGCTGGCCCACGGAGCCTGGGTACCCGTGTACAGCGAGGGATGAAGTGAGCCCCGGAAAGTTCACGATCCCTGGCCCTGGCCGGAAACCCTGCCCCTTCCTGACAGGCAGATGTGGACGCCTGGCCGGAGTCCCCTGAGGCACGCGTGCTATGGCTTAAAATGCAGTCCACAGACCGTGAGATTGACCTGTTCGAAGTGCACCCCTCTGGTCTTCATTTCATTCGCAGGGTTTGCAGCCGTCACAGTAGAATTCTAGAGTATTTCTACACCCCTGAAACGGCCTCTGCGGACCAGAGGACCACAGTCCTCATTCCTCACCCATAAGGAATCCCTGATCCAGTTTCTGTCTGAATTTGTCTGCTCCGGACGTTTCAAGTAAATGGAATCATACGATTTAAAAAAACAAAGCGAGGACTGAGCACCGCACTCCGTCAGAAATGCCTCGGGAACAGATTTAGCGACTTACAGATGAAAGCGGGCATCGCCGCAAACTAACCTAACTGTACTCATTTTCCGTACAAATGCACAGCTCGCACATCGCAAAAGCCTTCCGCCCTACCACAGAGCCTGCGCAGGGCCGGGCGCGCAGCCCCTGCCATCTGCCGGGGTCCGCCCCGCACGGCGCACGTCCCCGCGCCACGCAGAAGGGCAGTTACCTAGAAACTGAAGTCTTTCGAGAACTTTAAACATTTTTGAGCCAAAACGCTCAACGAAAGATGCACCTGAAAAATGAAATACTCAGGTACCTTTGCAATTTAAAAAAATTCAGATTCAGCCAGGTGCACACACCTGTAATCCCAGCAATCAGGAGGCTGAGGCAGGAGGATGGCTGACAGTTCAAGGCCAGCCTGACCTACATAGTGAGACCCTATCTCAAAAACAAATTAAAATACGGGTGTGGGTGTGAATGAATTTACCATTAGAGCCACTCCCCTTACCCTTTTTGGCGTTTTACTTTGAGACAAGAACTTGCGATCCTCCCGTCTCACCCTCCCAGAGGGCTGGGACTGAGACGCGCACCGCCAGGCCCCTCCCGGCGGATTCCGCGCTGTGCTCGCCCTGCCTTCCTTTGGGGCTCCCTGGCGCCCCCGCCTGGACACAGGTGTAATAGCCGTCCGTGATGACCCGGAGCACCAGCTGGAGGTGGAAGAGGAACCCCGCCTTCCTGGCTGTGGGAGCCCAGTCTCGCTGCACGGTCCAGCCTGGCCTCCAGGACAAGCGTGCGCCACCGCGCCCGGCCCCCCCCATCTGTCTTTGATTTTGCTCTACGCGTTATCTGTACCTTGGATTCCTCACATGAGAGACCATACAGCATTTAAGCTCGTGTGTCTGATCACGCTCTCGAGGTGCATCCTTTCTCCTACAAATGACTCATTTACCCTTCTTCACGGCGGAGTAATACTCCACAGTGTGTACACGTTTTCTTTGTCCATTCCTCTGTTGGCGGACACATGGGACACTCCCAAGATCTACCTGTGAACCATGGTGCTGGAAACATGACTGTGCGTAGATCACTGTAATATGATGTCTTTTTGCGGGGGGGTTGAGACAGGGTCTCACTATGCAGTTGAGACCGACCTGGAACTCACTATGTAGCCCAGGCTGGTCTCGAACTCACAGCGATCCTCCTGCCTCAGCCTCCCGGTGTAATATGATGTCTTTAAGTCTTGTGGGTTAGAAGGGAATAGCTGAGTTGAACGGAATTTCTAGGTTTTGTTTTTAAGGAATCTACTGATGCCCATGGCTGTACCACTTTTACACTTCCACCAAAGGGCTCCTTCTCCTCACCCCTTACCCCGCTTTTGTCCTTATTTGATTTTCTGACTGTGCCCGTCCTTTCTGGTCGCACTGGCCTCTTGTGAGCTGGTGTACTCAGTATTTGTTAAATAAAGCACAGCTCCAAAGATAAATGGTGGTGCACACCTGTAATCTGGAAGCTGAGGCAGGAGGATCACCATGAGTTCAAGCCCAGCCTGTACTACGTGGTGAGACCCTGTCTCAACAAACAAAAAATAATTTTTAAGGCGGGGAATTTAGCTCAGTGGTTCCACTGCCTGCCTCACAAGTACAAAGTCCTGAAGCCGGGCATGGTGGCGCACGCCTGTAATCCCAGCACTCTGGGGGCTGAGGCAGGAGGATCTCTGTGAGTTCGAGACCAGCCGGGGCTACATAGTGAGTTCCAGGTCAGTCTCAACTACATAGTGAGACCCTGTCTCAAAAAAAAAAAATGTGCAAGGTCCTGAGTTCAATACCCAGTACAAAAAAAAAAAAAACCCAATAATAATAATTTTTTTTTTGTACCAAGGATTGAACTCAGATGCCTGCACTTGCTACACTTGATCTTAGCCAAAAGTCTGAGAAGCGATGGGTCCTTGCACTTGCGAGGCAGGCGGTGGCACCACTGAGCTGAACCCCCAGCCCAATAATTTTTATTTTATTAATTAATTTTAATTTTAAAATATATTTTTAGATCTCAGAAATTAAAATAAAGCAATGACTTCCACAGCAAACAGCAGGGACCCCGATTTCACAGCTCCTGCACTAGTAGCACAGGCACAGGTAAGAGGTTTAAGACCTCATCCCAGGTAGCGATAAACGCTGGCAGTGCGAGACGCGTTTGTAAAGCAGATCCTGGGGCGGTTTCTGTGGCTGTTTGTCTGTCCGACAGGAGGGGGCAGCAAATCCTCCTTCCTGCGGTTGAGGCCTGCCGAGGGTAGGGTAGGCTGGATGGACAGGGGCCGTCACACCACTGCCCAGGACTCGGGCTGTCTCGGGATGTTGTGTTTGTTGGGGTTTAGTTTTGTTGTTGTTTATTTTTTGGTTCTGGGGATGGAACTCACACTTTCGAGGCAGGGGCAGCACCACTGAGCCAAATCCCCAGCCCTAAAATTTATTTTTGTGGAGGGTCTCAGTCATCCAGGCTGGCCTTGAACGTATGGTGACCCTCCTGCCTACAGTCCTACTTTTCTTATTGCTGAGACAAACGACCCAACACTCAAAGTTAAGGGAGGAAACGCGTATTGTTTTCATTAGATCCATTATGTGGATAATTGTGCTAAGGCTATGGCTCTTGGGCTCTAGATGATTTATCTAACTTTCCTTTTTATTTTTTAGTTTTTTGAGACAGGGTCTCACTATGTAGTTGAGACTGACCTGGAAGTCACTCTGTAGCCCAGGCTGGTCTCGAACTCACAGCGATCCTCCTGCCTCAGCCTCCTGAGTGCTGGAATTACAGCTGTGAGCCACCAAGCCCAGCTATTAACTACCTTCCCTTTTTTGCCAGACTTTGTCCTCCACAAGCAGCGTGAAACTCCGACCCGCTGCTCACTTTCGGATTCTACATCCCTAAGATAGCAGGAAAGTTCACTAATTCTTTTCTCGTGTCTTCTGAGTTTCCCCCTTCCACCCAGCCAGTGGGCAGGTGAAGAGCGCAGGCTCCCCGGTCGGTGGGGTCCACAGCCCCTTCCGGCCAGAAGAAACTATAGAGAGCTCCAGTCCCTCAGCACCACCTACAGAATCGTGGGGACACAGTGGACCCTCAAGTTACAGACAGCCTCACACGCAAACAACCTGGATTACGACCAGAATTTTAGTTTTAAGTTCCGATCAGAGTATCGAGTTACGACCCAAATGCCGGTCGTTCCTGTGTGGGGTTAACTGAGAAATCCTGGGCTGATGTCCCTGCCTGGAAGAAAGTGTGGCCTCCAGTTATGCTGGAGAGAGACTCTGAAGGCCGTGCAGAGGCGCCTGAGCCTTCAGCTGACCCTGTGGTGGGTGACGCTGTCACAGCCCAGTGCACAGGCTCGCGGGTAGGCAGCAGCGATGCTGAGGAACTGGCGGAGAAACACTCAGAGGAGCTGTCCACGGAGCCACTTCACAGCAAGAGAGAATGGCAGCTGGGGAGCTTTCTGGGTTGTTTGTTTGTTTGTTTGTTTGTTTGTTTTTGGTATCGGGGATCGAACTCAGGACCTTGCACTTGCGAGGCAGGCAGTGTCGCTACTGAGCTAAGTCGGAAGAGGAGGCAGACATCTACAATCAGTGCACAGCTCTTTGGGACTGAGCCTCACTACGTAGTTCAGGCCGATCTTGGTTTTTTTGTTTGCTTTGTTTTTTTGAGAAGGGGTCGCGTATGTAGCCCAGGCTGGCCTCGAACTCACAGCGATCCTCCTGCCTCAGCCTCCCGAGTGCTGGGATGACAGGCGTGCGCCACCACGCCCGGCTAAAATTCTCCTACAAGAAAGGGAAAAATGAAAAAGGGGATACAGCCACACACATTTGTAGAGAGGCCCCACCCAGGTGGAGAAAAAGCGAATCGATGCATTTTCCTGCTTAGTGACAACGTCCTTTCCACTACAGCTACAGAACATCGGTAAAGAAAAAACAGAAACAGGGGGTTTGGCTCAATGACGCCGCCGCCTGCCTCGCAAGCGCAAAGACCCGAGTTAGATCCCTGGTACCAAAAAGAAAGGCAGAAACACACAACCTTCGACCGTGCTTTAGTTCTGAAAGGGCTGAGGCCCAGTGAGTCAGAAGCGGGTCCCGAACAGCAACCATCGCACCGCCTTCCTGCGGGCCAAAGGCGTCAGCTTGAGCGGTGACTACCGCACGGATTCTTGTTTCCGGTACACGAGGCACCTTTCACAACCTTTGGGGGAATTAGGAAAATTACTGCCGTTTCTGGTGACCGAGGTGCCTTACACCACCCTCTTCTGTATGAAAACGTTAGTCGAGGGGAGGTTCGGGACTCATTGCGGGTATTTCTGATTTCTTATGAGAAAAAAGTCTCGACTTACAACCAACTTGAGTCTCAACCAGCTCTTGCGAACGAACTGAGTTCTTACGTCAAGGGTCCCCGGCTGCGTCTCTCTGGGGGAAGCCGGACCAGAAGGCCGGGCAGGAGCGTGCAGCTCCGGGACGCAGGCGCAGAACAGTCCCGAGCCCAGCGCCACTTCTCGCGAGAACTCGGGACGCCCAGATGCCAGGCCGGCCCGAGAGGGCGACGCGGGAGGAGCGGGGCGCTCAGTGGCCCCTGTGTCTCTCCTGCAGGGAGGCCGCCCTCACGCTGAGGGGTGCGCTGCTTCCCTGCATCCATTTGGCCCAAACTCTGCTGCACAGCCTATTTCTTCTCCCCTCTTTAATAACACTTCGCTACCGTTGGTCCTGAGCTAGAAACCCCTCCTGAAGGACACCCCAGCACTCCAAACCTGCTCACCCTGAGCAGGGAGGGCCGGGGGCCAGGGCTCACCGGTGGACGCCCTGGGCAGACAGAGCCCTGGGATGGACACAGCGAAGACGTGTCCTCTTCCCAGCTCCCCTGTAAACATGCACTAATAAAAGAATAAATAAACGGAAAAATACTGTGTCTGTCATACCAGAGGCGTGTCTGCTAGTTTCTTTGTGTTTTGTTTCGGGACTGGAACTCAGGACCTTGCCCTTGCCAGGCAGGTGTGGCGCCACTGAGCTACATCCCTAGCAGCACTGTTCTCCCAGAGGGAATCTGTTCCTACTCTTTCCCCCCACCACCATCGCCCCTTCCCCTTCCCCACAGCCCCCCCGGATCCATCAGCAAAATTTCTGAGACCCGTGCTAGTTCAGGAGGAAATTTTTTTTCTATTTTAATTGGAGTGTCTGTGTCTAGCAGTTTGAGTTCGGGGTGTGTTACCTGTTTGTTTTTGTTTTTTCTGTTTATTTGGTTCTGCAGGTTATGCTTTTTTTTTGTTTTTCATTTTACTTTTTGGTACTGGGGATCAAACTCGGAACTTCGCACTTGCGAGGCAGGCGGCAGAACCACTGGGCTAAATCCCCAGGCCTGGGTTTGGGTTTCTGAGAAACAGTGAGGCTGGCCTTGAACTCACGAAGTATGCCGGGCTGGACCTGAGCCCCTGACGGTCCTGAGTGCTGGGAGGGCAGGGAGCCACCACACTCTGCAGCAGGTCTCGCATCACAAAGCTTTTCCGAGCCTCTCCCTGGGGACGCCCCTCCAGGTGGCAGCGGAGGGACAGCTCTTGGTGCCCCAGGGTCTGGCTCTGCCCACAGCTTCCTGCCTTGCTGCCAGGTGAGGGCCCCTCCTAGCTCCTCCGCCAGACCTCGGTTCCCCGCTCCCTAGCGCCCGAGCCTGCCCCGCTGCACGTTCCCAGAAGCCTGGCTAGGACTGCAGAACGCAGGTCTAGTGCTCCTGGAGGTGCAGGGGTACCCCGGGGATGAGCTTCCGCGCTTCTGCAAACCGTGAAGACCCTGAGGGCTCTTCAGACTGGGAAACCCTGAGGTGGCCAGTGCCTGTGATCCCAGCTCTCTCTTGGGAGGCTGAGGCAGGAGGGCGGAGAGCACCATGAGTTCGAGCCCAGCCTGGACTGCACAGTGAGACGCCAGGCCAAGCCAACACCAACAGGACCCAGCGAGCAGGCTGCTCTCAGCAAACAGCAGCTTCTCGGTAAACAGGGCAAACGGCCTCAAGAGGAAGCACACGGTCTCCCCGGCGCCAAGAGTCCAGACAGTGTGTACCGTCCTTGGGCCCAGTCGGGAACACCTCACCCAGGGTCCGCAGCCACTTCCCGGCCTGTGTGAGCCTGGCTGCTTTCCCGGAAGCTGCCGATTCTCTCTCCCCGTGTCACATCCACACCCGCGTGTGATAAACTCTTCCTTCCCTGGAGGGCCTCTAGAATCCCTCCCTGATTTTAGTCTCTGTTTGCCCAAACTTTCTTCAAAGCCTATTTTGACAAGCAGATTCTTTATAACAGAGACCCTGTCTCAAAACAAAAACAAAAACAAAAAACACGCCTGAGGAGTTGTAAAAGGCAAAGTGGAGCCTTTGCACACACCTGTAATCCCAACACTTTGAAGGCTGAGGCAGGAGGATCGCTGTAGCCTGGGCTCCTTAGCAAGACTCTGTCTTGAAAAAAAGAGGAAAAGAGATGCAAAGTGGAAGCTGATCCATGAATAAACTTCACACTGTGACAAGAGACACGGGCTCCTGCACAGAACTACAGTGGTGCTGTGGCCCAAGGTCAGGAACGGCTGGCAGCATCTGTCCCAGGCCAGAATCTGCAGCCCCAGGACCCTGCAGTGTCAGAGTCCCCTCCCCATCACCAGACTTCCAAGGCTCCCATCGCACTCACTGAGACTTCAGCCCTAGGAAGGGTCCTCCCCAGGCGCTGATGCCCAAATCGGGAAGAAAGGAAGTGGGGCGTGGTGGCACATGCCTGGCATCCCAACTCCTCAGGAAGCTGAGGCAGGAGGATCGCTGTGAGTTCCAGGCCAGCCTCGGCAACTTAGCAACTTACAGAGACTCTGTGTCAAACTAATACAAAGGGCTGGGGATGCGGCCACGTGTGTGAGGCCCTGAGTTTCCTCCTAGGTGGCACAGAATAAAAGCCAAAAGACAGTAATGGCACTGGCAGACCTCGCCCAGCCCCTGGGCTGCTGTAGACGGGCCACACCCTGCAGCCTTCAGCACCTGCAGCGGGGACAGCGCCACGCTGTGAAGCCAGCGGCAGGGGCAGCAGAACTAGAACTCGGTGCCAGGCCCAGGCCACTTCCCCGTCATCTCTTCAGACAGTGACGCCCTTCAAGCAAAGACAACTGCAACACCGTCGGAGGGGGGTGCACACCTGCGACCCCACTTCTGAGGAGGGTGCAGCGTGGGAAACCGGGGTAACAAACTGGGCAACTCAGCCAGAGAAAATAAAAATAAAAATAAAATAAAGTAAAAGCCTGTCGCCCCCATCCCTCGGGAGCCTCAGGCAGGAAGGTCTCGATAAGTTGAGGGCCATCCTGGGTGACATCGTGACTTCAAGGGCAGCCTGAACTGCAAAGTGAGCTCTCAGAAAAATAAATACCACATTGTTTCTCTGGCGTGAGAAACCAAACATGTAAACAAGGACCAAAATGTATAATTGATATTGGGAAATGTGAAGAAAATGTTGAAATAGGAAGAGGAACAAGAGTGGGGGTGAAGAGGGAAGGGACAAGGGAAAAAAGAGATTAGAAGGGAAAAATTAAAACACAGCTTTTGTAAAGGAAGGGAAGGGCCAGGGATGGAGCTCAGTGGCGCCCCCTGCCGGGCAAGTGCAAGGTCCTGCGTTCAATCCCCATATGGCAAAAAAAATAAAAATAAAAAAAGAGCGGCGCGGGGCGGGGGGCGGAGAGGGAAAGGCTGGGGATGTAGCTCAGTGGCGCCCCCTGCCGGGCAAGTGCAAAGTCCTGACTTCTAGCCCGGGTACTGGAAAAATTAATGAGGGGAGGAAGGATTGCAGGGAGGGAGGGGGAAATCAGGGAAAAACGCAAGATACGTCAGGTACAGGTACAAATTCCCTACGGCGAATGTGACCGGCATGCACACCTAAAATGTTCCGATATTTTTTTAAGAGACCAGAAGGAAAAAAACAACATGGAAAGGGCCAAGGACGCAGTTCGGGGGTAGTGCACTTGCCCAGCACCTGCGAGGTTCTGGGTTCAATCCCTGGAGTGTGGAAAAGGGAAACAGAGAAGGGGCCCTTCCGTGAGGGCCCGGACCGCGGTCACCTGGATCCCATAAGACAATTGGCGGGCTCACCCCGGGATGGGCAGGTGGAACGGAGGGCGCGGCCTCCTCTACTCAGGACACGGAGCTGGAGCCTATGCAGCCACTTCTCAGGGAAGGAGCTGCGCCGCACACCGTGGGTCCGAATATAGGGGGCGGGCGGGCTCCCCGAGAAGGTACGCAGCACAGGGACGCACTCAGGGCTAGGCTTCAGGCCCGCCACAGTGACGCGCACCGGTCAGCATGGCTCTGGGAGGCTGAGGCAGGACCTACATTTTGAGCCCAGCCTGGGTTCCATAGTGCCAGAGCGAGTCCCACCCCCCTTTTTTTTTCAAAGTAAAAATTACAAGTGGCTGGAGACGCAGCTCAGGGTGAAGGACCTGGATTCAATCAATCCCCTGTTCAAAAAGAAAGGAATTGGGTTCAGCTGACCGCTGCCTGGATTCGGGTGGAGAGGACTGAGCTTCAGCTGCACTGTGTCTGCAGCCCCAGGATCCCGCCTTCCTTGGAGAGGATGCAGACTCATGCCCAAGACGGGGTCAGGACTTGGGTCCCCAGCTCCCCGGACTCTGCCTGGTCCCACTGTTTTGTTCTGAGCTGGGTGGGGAGAAGCCTGCTCAGCCTTAAGGGGCTGCAAGGCTCGGAGGTGGCACTGAGCTGGCAGCCCTCCCTGCTCATAGACAGGGATGCCCGAGCCAGACCCCTGGACGGAACCTGGGGGCCTACACACTGAGCCACATCCCCAACCCGGCCCTTTTTATTTTGAGACAGGGTCTCTAAGTTGCCCGGGCTGGGCTTGAACTTGGAATCCTCCTGCCTCAGCCTCCCAGAGTGTGGGAGTAGAGGCGTGCAGTGTCATACTCGTCCCTCTTACGTTTTCTGCATTTGGTTTCCAGCTGCACAAGAAAACCCTGAGGACTGCTCCACAGGCAACCCGGAGTGTATGGACTCTGCTGGCAGTGCTCGTGGCAAGTCCTAACAATATAAACAAGCAAGTTGATTTACTAGGGTTTCCCTTATGTGGGGATCATGGCCCTGCACTCTCTGTCTAGTGTCTGACAACGTTTTGTATGTTTTGTGCCGTTTTGTTGTTGTTGTTTTGAGACAGGGTCTCCCGGTATAGCCCAGGCTGGCCTGGAACTCGCAGCAATCCTCCTGCCTCAGCCTCTCAAGTGCTGGGATTACAGGCACCACTACACCTGGCGGCTCCGCTGTTCATTCCAGCGGGGCAAATCCAGCACAGCTCACTCCGAATGGCGTGTAGTGGACTCCGCACATCCTGGCGCCTGCTCAGGGCACAGCCAATGAATTGTGAGCTACACAGGCACAGCACTTGCTGAGTACCCCTAAGGTTCTGAGCTCCAGGCCCAGCTCCAGCAGGGCGTGGTGGTGCTCACCTGTGATCCCAGCACTCTGGAGGCTGAGGCAGGAGGATCGCCCCGAGCTCAGGGACAACTTGGGCTACATAGTGAGACCCTATCCCCAGAAAGTCAAACAACAACAAAAAGTCATGCAGCTTGGCGGGGCTTGAGCTCAGGTGGGGAGGGAGGCAGCAGCACAGGGGGCCCTGGCCCGCATTTGGGGCCAACGACTCCTTCCTCAGGCCAGGCACAGAGGAGGCCACGCACGGTGTTCACCGAGAGGCAGCTGAAGGACTTGAGCCTGCTGTTCCGGAGGAACCCGTACCCAGACCCCAACCTGAAGAAGCACCAGGCTCCCAGGATGAACAGCCTCCCACCGTGCTGAAGGTGGGCTGCCGGGGGCCAGCACAGCACAGCACAGAACAGACTCCTCCATTGGGTGTGCGCGGCTGCTTACATGCCACGCTAGGCTGACCAGGAGGCTGAGGCAGGAGGGCGGATCCCGACTTTGAAGCCAGCTTGGGTGACACAGGAGACTCTGTCTCAAAGAAAAACCTATTCTAGACGTCTGGGCATCCACAGCTCAGGGGTAAAGCTTGTGTCCAACCTGTACAGGTCATGGGTTCAACTGCCAGCCCCAAACAAAAAAATTAGGCTGGGCGTGGTACAGCACGCCTGTGGTCCCAGCACTCTGGGAGGCTGAGGCAGGAGGATCACAGGTTCGAGCCCAGACTGAGCAATTTTGTGACTTAGCTATGTAGCTCAGTGTAAAAACCCTGATTCAACCCCCAGGACACCCCAAATTTCAAACCTGAAAAACAGCAAGGGTCAGATGTGACCCAGGTTCGGGGCAGTCCCCTGGAGTCCCCTGCACCAGGGTTTCTGGACCGGGTTCGGCTCTGTCCCCACCTCTCATGCATCCTTCCTGGGAGCAGGCTGGGGGATCACTGAGCAGAACGAGAGCATTTGTGTGTCTCGCGGCAGGGTCCCTCGGTGTAGTCCCAGCTGGCTTCAGACTCCGCCACTGTCCTCCTGCCTCGGCCTCCCCAGTGCTGGGATGACGGTGGTCCAGGCCCTGCAGGACATCCTCTCCCAATGTCAGCTGCACTGACTCACTCCTCAGAGCAAAGCACAGGAGAGAAAACAATCCCATCCACCAGCCCCCGGAGGAGCCCCCAGTGCTGCACCCCAACGTGGGGCCCGGGCAGAGGCCCCAGCCAGCTGCTCCTGTGGAGCTGAGGAGGAGACCCCACCAGGCACCTTGCCAGTGGCCCTGATCTACGCCAAGGGAAGTGGCTGCCTTCCAGCTGGACATCTACCCGCCCACACTGCACCCCGGGGACCACAGCATCATGCACTTCGGCTGCTGCCAGGACCCCGTGGGGTACTCATGCACCCCATCATGGACACAGGGCAGACCTGCCTCTTCCCCCTTTGGCCGCCTGGGGACACCCACACTGCAGACACTCCTGAGACACAGATGCCGGTGGACTACTCACGCCAGGGGGAAGAGACACGAAGTTCCAGAGCTCAGGACTTCTGAGACAGAGTCTCGCCATGTAGCCCAGGGATCCTCCTGCCTCAGCCTCCTGAGTGCTAGGGTTACAGGTTTACAGCACCACACTTAGCTATTTATTGTTTTTCTGACTGAACCCAGGGCCTGAGCCTAGAGTCACTGTTCTCCAAACCACCTGCGATATCTAAACCACTGCTGACGCTAGAAATCCTGTGTGAAAGACACACAGATCCCAGGGCTGGGGATCAGGCTCAGCGGCACCGCCCCGGACTGGCAAGTGCAAGGTCCGGAGTTCGATCCCAGCACAAACACAAAAAAGACGCACAGGTCCCATGTGACCTGCAAGTTAATGAATCTGTCCTTCTGACGCAGCTTATTTTCCGCTGCTTTATCTTCTCACTGCCCCTCGCCCAGAACCCCAAACCTGCCAGGCCCGCTCCCCAGCCTTTGTATAAATATTATTATTTTTTGACAGAGCTCCGCTAAGTTGCCCACGCAGAAAGGTCCTCCTGCCTCAGCCTCTCGAGTGCTGGGGTTGTGGGTGTGTGGCCAAGCCTGGAAGGCAGGCTGGCTTTCAGGGTGCAACTTGGTCCAGCTCGCTGTTCTGGAGGCTGCAGGCCCAGCATGGCTGTCCCAGAGCCCAGGCAGATAGCAAGGACTGGGGAGGCCCCGTGGGGCCAGCTGTAGGGCATTAGCCAATCCCGGTGTTCTCCTCCCTCTGCACTCCCAGGTCTCCCAGAACACTTCCCTCACAGAGCACCCCTGTCTTCCCAGCACTCAGGAGGCTGAGGCAGGACGATTGCTGCTAGTTGGATGCCAGCCTGAGCCCAGGGTGCTCCCGGGACCGCTGAGGCCCACCAGGACCTATAACCCAGGCCACAGAGCCAGGGCACCCGGGAAGCTCCCTGGAGCATGCCGGACCGGGCACGTGGACCCCCATCCCAGGGACACAGGGCCAGAGCCACACCTCCGCCTCCTCCCAGGTAAGAGGGGACTGGACCTGGTTCAGTCCCTACCTTTTCTCTGAAACAGGCTCCTCCTGCGTAGTTCAGGCTGGCCTTCCACTCACTATGTTGCCTGGGCTGGCCTCAGACTGCCGCCCCAAGCCTTACACGTGGGAACATTTTCCTTATAGTCTCTGGACCCAGGCCTCTCAACAGGTTCCAGAGTCCTGAACTCCCGCTTCCACTTCTGGGAAGCCACCTCCTCCAGCCCCCTCCCCAGGGTCCCTCCCCGCATCCTGTCCGCCAACTCCCACTTTTTCTCTCAGAACCCTTAAAAAAAAAAAAAAAGACCAATAAGGGCCAGGGATTTAGCTCAGTGATGCCGCCACCTGCCTCGCAAGCACAAGGTCCCAAGTTCAATCCCGGTACCAAAAATAAATAAAAATTTAAAAATGTGAACTGGCAGGGCGAGGTGGCGCACGCCTGGCATCCCAGCACCCGGGAGGCTGAGACAGGAGAGTGGCAAGCTTTCGGTGTAGAAGTCGGGGACCCCCGTGAGGTACCCGGGGCTGGGGGGTGCCATGTTTTGTGTGCTAAAACCGCAAATATGTCTCCCACAGGGGCGAGCCCAGGACGCGCCAGCGCGGCTGCCCAGCAGGGACGCCGGGCTCTCCCCTTCCGGTCCCCACAGCTGCCCTCTGCGCCTGCGCCAAGTGGGCCGGAACTGCGCGCCACTGCGCAGGCGCGAGACGCTGCTGGGAGGTGCCAGTCCGCGTCCCCTGGTCCCCTTGGCGCGCACGGGAACCCCTGCACCCCTGAAACCTCGGTCTTTTCGCTTTGTGGCTTTTTGGTTTTTGGAGCATCCAGGCTGGCCTTAAACAACAACAAATAAATTTTCTCCAGGACCCTTTCGGCTGTGGGCCACCGACCCGGTGACTTTTTGGTTTGTTCTGTACGGGGAATCGAACTCAGGACCTTGTGCTTGCGAGGCACGCCGGATAACTTCGGAGGTCAGGCTTGTTCTTGTTCATTTTGGGCGCTGACGCCCAACCCTGGACTTTTACACTGCGCTGCGTCCCTACACCTTTTTTTTTTTTTTTTTTTTTTTTTTTTTTTTGAGGCAGCATCTCCCCCAAGTCGTTAAACTGCTCATGCGGGGCTCCAGCCGGCCAGCCTCCTGCCTCAGCCTCCCAGAGTGCTGGGGTCACAGACGAGCTCCAGAACTGCAGGTGCACACGGAGATCTTCTAGCATCTGGCAGCAGCCCTGCGCCGGCCGCCCAAGCCCCCTCTGCTCCCCGCACCGCCGCTGAACAATTATTTCTCCTTTTAAAAGCGTTCTCTGGGGCCGGGGATGTGGCTCAGTGGTTCCGCTGCCTGCTTCGCAAGGGCAAGGTCCTGAGTTCGATCCCCGGTACCAAAAATAATAATAATAATAATAATACCAAGAGATTCCAGAGCCCAGGGAGAGATCAGGTAGGCTCCGCTGGGGTGAAGGCTTCTAACAGGGCTCACAAAGCAATCCTTGCAAGGGAAGCAGGGCGTGGCGGCACGCAGCCTGGGCTACATAGACCCCGACTCAAAAAATAACCCTCCCGCAAAACTCCTCGCAGGAAGCAGCCGGGGTTCCTGGGAACAGTGGGCAGAGAGCCAGGGGAGGGGCAGCTCCAGATGACCCTTACCAAAGTCTAGGGACTTGCAAATTAAGGCCTTGCAGCCCCAGAGACTCAGGATCGCTCAGTCCCCAACCTGCCCCACCCTCCAGGGGCTGCAACTCTCATTAGAAAAATGTTTATGTCCTGATTCCAGGTTCTCTGTGGATCCCCAGCTCCTGCCTCTCCAGATCCAGCCTGAGACCTCGCTGAGCAGGCCTTGGCAGTGCATTGCTTATCCAGAGAGGAGCACAGTGGTTCCCGAGGGCGGGATCCCCCTCAGCTTGGCCTGCGGGCCCTCGGAACTCGGGGGAGCCCTCAGCACTGTGCGCTGGAGGTGAAGGAAGCTGGTGACGGGAGCGGCTGGAAGGACCCGGGAGGCCCTGGCAGCGGCGGCATGGAGGGCCCAGGGGTCGGGATGGGGTGAGCTGAGCCACCACACCATGCTCAGTCGTCAGCCATGGTCTTGGGGGGACTCAGACCCTGGCTCTGACTGTTTCCCCATGTGTCAAGTGGATTGATTTTTTTTTTTGGCACAGGAGATCACTCTCAGGTCCTTGTGCTTGCGAGGCAGGTGATGGCACCACTGAGCTAAATCCCCCGCCCCTATCAATTTGTTTGTTTGTTTGTTTTTTGAGACAAAGGTTTCACTGTAATTCAGGCCAGCCTTGAAATCACAGTTGTCCTCCTGCCTCAGCCTCCTGAGTTCTGGGATTATAAACAGGCACTACCATGCCCCCTCCTTTTCTGTCTTGTTTGCCTTCTGCAGTTATTTGATCTTGTGGCCCCTGGTTGTCAATCAACAACCAAATGGATGTTAGATTAAGCAGCCCCGGGGAGGAGTGGGGCCATATTTCAGACCTCTGGGCCCCTAATCAAGTTTGGCCTTTATAAAACACACCAAGCCAGACTTGCCAGCACCATTGAATCCTTGGGCTTCACGGATAAGGGAGGAGGTCCAAAATTCAAGGCCAGTGGCGTGTGGCGGTGTACACCTGTAGTCCAAATTCCAGTCCCACGGGAATTCAGGGAGCCCATATTTCAAAAAAAAAAAATCACAAGAAAGGTAGATGTCCCTGGGATCCATCCCCAGTACCACCCGATTTTTTTTTTAATTTAGAATGCACTGAGTGTGCCTAAGTATCTCGTGACCACGCCTCAACAGTGACGCACTTTCTTGCACAGAAGGTAATGTATGTGTTCCTCTGGCTTTACAAGAAGCGTGAACTTCTGGGCAGGTCCTGCAACTCCTGGGGCTCAGGCCCTCCGGGAGTGGCTGGCGGTGAGAACAAGTTTCCGAAGACTGGGGGGAGCCGGCGGCTCGCGCCTGCACCAGAACTGCAAGTTAGCTGGAGCCCTGTGGCTCAGGCCTGGAGCGGGACCTAGCAAGGGCAAGGCCTGGGTGCCAGCAACGGGCTGTGCTGCAGCAGGAGAGCAGGAAGAGAGGAGGCCAGAAAAGGCACCACCTGTAATCCCTGCACTCTGGGAGGCTGAGGCAGGAGGATACCAAGTTCAGCCTGGGCGACTTAGGGAGTCCTTGTCCCCAAATACAGGCCCCACATGAACCTCTCTCTGCTTCCTCCCAGACACGGCAGCAGGGTCTGTCCTGGAGGGGACCATGCCTGCCTTATGTTTCTCTCTGGGTTCCCACATGTGTCCAGAGTTCCCACAAATCAAAGCTAAAACTTCTGGTAGCAAGAGGGAGGGGTATCGGTTGTATTTTTTCTTGGTTTTTTTTTTTGTAGTTGACACTGGGTCTCACTGTGTGGGACAGGCTGGCCTTGAAATCACATCGATCCTCCTGTCTCAGCCTCTCCAGCCGCTGGGACTACAGACAGGCCTCAGCAGGCCTCAAGGTGAGGCTTTACCAAGCCAGGAAAGTCCTGTTGGGAAGGAAGGCGGAGCACTGTGTCCAGCCCCAGCGTAGGGTGGTGGCTTCCTGGGGCCCCAGGCTATAAAAGACCCGGCCGCTGGCTCCTGGGCCTTTTTCTCCCTGCAGTTAACTCAGGAGGTCCGGGTGGGAACAGGAGCAGCAACAGGAGAGTGAGTATCTCCTTCCTCCAACTCTCTCTATGCTTTTTTTCCCCACAGCCTCACACAGGGCCCTGGCCCCTGCCGGAATCTTTTTCTTTTTTTATTACCTTTTTAAATTTTTTGTTTTGTTTTTTCGCAGGGCCTTCCCGCCGAGCTCTGCCCCCACCCCGTTTTTATGTTTTATTCTGAGACAGAGTCTCCAAAAATTGCCCAGGCTTGGCTCAAATTTGCTATTCTCCTGCCTCAGCCTCCCAGAGCGCTCGGATTGTAGACGTGTGCCACCACACTTGGCCTACTTTATTTCTCTTTTTGTTTTTTGAGAGAAGGGGTCTCGCCTTCTCAGGCAGACCTCAAACTCTTAGCAATTCTCCTGCCTCGGCCTCCTGAGTGCTGGGATCACAGGCATGTGAAAACAAGCCTGCTCCTGTTTTAATTTTATTTATTTATTTTGTACTGGGGCTCGAACTCGGGACCTCGCAAGCGAGGCGGGCAGCAGCACCACTGAGCTAAATCCCCGGACCCCCTGTTTTAAATTTTGAGACCTGGTGTCCCGAAACGATCGAGGCCCGGCTTCGCCTAGGCAATCTCCTGCCTCGGCTGCCCCAGCTGCGAGGGTTCCAGGTTTGGGCCACCAGGCCGTGCTTTCCAACGCCCTTGAAAGTGAAAGCTGCTGACGTTGTTTCTCTGCTTGCTCTTTTTCAGGCCTTAGCATTAGGGATGTGTTTTCCCGGAGTTGGTTGCAGAAACAAATTCCTTAAATTCCTCAGGGCAGTCCTGTCCTGGGCGCGCTTCCTCCGCTAGTGACGTCACGCCGGGCTTGTGTCAGTGCGGGACGGGTGCCACAGCGACGGCGTTAGAGTCCTGCTGCAGGGGGAGTGGGCCGGGGACTCCGGAAGGAAGAGACTTCCCGGCGGGGGCCACTCAGCCAGGACGCACTTTCCGTGGGCAGCGTCTGGAAGTGCTACCTCGGCTGAGTGGCGCCCGGCG
>NW_022900931.1:66790475-66791515 GCF_012274545.1 Fukomys damarensis
GAGGCGCCCTGGGGGCGCAGAAGCTGCCACGCCCGGAACCGTTGTGCTTTTCCTCCCCTTGACTTTTCCTTAATGTATCGATTCCCCTTGACTTTTCCTTAATGTATCGATTGCGGGGGCGGTTCTCGAGACAGGTCTCACGGTGTACTTCAGGCTGGCCTTCAACTCCAGGCGATCCTCCCGCCTCAGCCTCCCAAGTGGTGAAATGACACCAAGCCCAGCTGCCCAGTGCCTTGGTTTTGTCTTTTAACTTTGCAGTAACCCAGGGGCTGCCAGTCCAGACCACGAAGGGTCTCCGCAGCCTGCCCCGCCCCCTGGGCCCGCCCTTCCTGCTGTCGGGAGCAAAAGCACTTTTGTTATCTGGGTCAGCTGAGTTTCACGTTTTAAGGATTCCGCGGAGAATGCACCGACCAGGCGGGGGCGCTGTTACTCTCAGAGGACTCCGAGGTCCGCGCGGCTGCGGGACTGGAGGGGCAGCCCTTTCCCCTGGACATTGATGGGGGTCCCCTAAAGCTGGGGCAGAGGTGAGGCTTCCTTGGGCTCCAGTGCAGGCGGCCGAGGAGGCTGCCCAGAGGACTGCATAGCTACTCTGCTTGGGTAGGCAGATTTTTCTTTTTAGTTTTTTAACAGGGTCATGCTATGGCTCCTAGGTTAGCCTAGAACGCCAAGCGATCCTTCTGCCTCGGCCCCCCAAGTGCTGGGATCACAGGCGGGTTGCACCACCTTTCCCGACTTCTGGCCAGATTCTTTTCAAATCCCTGCCCTGCTAAGGCCATGAAGACACAGTAGCGGACTCCCCCGAGGCTCCCTAGCACACTTCTCCGTCCCGGTCCACCCTGATGGGGAGTACGTGGAGTGGACATCACTGCATTCGGGCTCTTCGGCTTTTTTTTTTTTTTGTACCGGGGATCGAACTCTTGGGAGGCAGGCGGTGGCGCCAGTGAGCTAAATCCCGGGCCCGGTGCACGTTTTCTCTGAAGGAGAACACTTATTGGTACATCTTAGCCCCATGAGCCCTTAACTTACTGACTCAGTTAGGG
>NW_022900931.1:66792072-66796127 GCF_012274545.1 Fukomys damarensis
CCCGCCTCAGCCTCCCAAGTGGTGAAATGACACCAAGCCCAGCTGCCCAGTGCCTTGGTTTTGTCTTTTAACTTTGCAGTAACCCAGGGGCTGCCAGTCCAGACCACGAAGGGTCTCCGCAGCCTGCCCCGCCCCCTGGGCCCGCCCTTCCTGCTGTCGGGAGCAAAAGCACTTTTGTTATCTGGGTCAGCTGAGTTTCACGTTTTAAGGATTCCGCGGAGAATGCACCGACCAGGCGGGGGCGCTGTTACTCTCAGAGGACTCCGAGGTCCGCGCGGCTGCGGGACTGGAGGGGCAGCCCTTTCCCCTGGACATTGATGGGGGTCCCCTAAAGCTGGGGCAGAGGTGAGGCTTCCTTGGGCTCCAGTGCAGGCGGCCGAGGAGGCTGCCCAGAGGACTGCATAGCTACTCTGCTTGGGTAGGCAGATTTTTCTTTTTAGTTTTTTAACAGGGTCATGCTATGGCTCCTAGGTTAGCCTAGAACGCCAAGCGATCCTTCTGCCTCGGCCCCCCAAGTGCTGGGATCACAGGCGGGTTGCACCACCTTTCCCGACTTCTGGCCAGATTCTTTTCAAATCCCTGCCCTGCTAAGGCCATGAAGACACAGTAGCGGACTCCCCCGAGGCTCCCTAGCACACTTCTCCGTCCCGGTCCACCCTGATGGGGAGTACGTGGAGTGGACATCACTGCATTCGGGCTCTTCGGCTTTTTTTTTTTTTTGTACCGGGGATCGAACTCTTGGGAGGCAGGCGGTGGCGCCAGTGAGCTAAATCCCGGGCCCGGTGCACGTTTTCTCTGAAGGAGAACACTTATTGGTACATCTTAGCCCCATGAGCCCTTAACTTACTGACTCAGTTAGGGTTGGTTGTGAGTCAAGTTGTTCCGTGGAGACGCACGCTCCTCTCCACAGCCTGCAAAGTCCTGTGCACAGATCTCAGCGTCCTGAGACCCTGGCCCGGGAAACACTGTGGTGAGGTTCCTTCCAGAACTCTTTAAGGGCTCTTCTGCCTGAGACCGTCTGGAAGCACAAGCGGCCAGTCGTAACTCGAGGGTCCATTGTAACTAACATGCAGCAGAGGGAATCTGTTCCTGTACGTGATGTTTTCCCCATCCCCCTCCCTCTGACCCGTCCCTTCATTTACAGAAGTTCTATTTCCATTTTGCCTTCTATTTTTTCTTTCCCCTCCCTTGTTCCCTTCTCATTTGAACATTTTCTTCCCATTTCCCAATATCTGTCACATATTTTAGTCCTTGTTTCCACTCTTGGTTTCTCACGCCAGAAAAACAATGGTGGGTGCACATGGTCTGATTTATTTCGCTTGAGTGTGGTCTCAAGGTGTATTTAGCTAGAAATGTCACAAACTTAGCCTTTATGGCTAAGGAGTACTCTGTTCAGTTTAAAAACAACAGCAGCAACAGCAGGCCTTTTTCCCTGCCTCTGGCTGGGCTGCACTGTCAGAACCCCGTCCCGGCTCCAGGTCCCAGGTCCCGGAGGAGCCGCGCCCGCCCTGGGGTGGCCCTCGGGTGAGGAGCACTTTCCGGGTGTCCGGCGGGGAAGTGCGTCTCTCTCGAGTGCCACCCTCTGGGGACAGTCGCCAGCACAGGCGATCTCGGAGGAGGCCGCTGGCCGCATCTGCGGGCCGGACTGGCTGAGGAAATCGCAGTCTACCCCCTTTCCGAGCCCGGAGAGCCGTGACGGCGGGAGGGGCAGGGCGGAGGGGCGCTGTCCTGACCTTGGCCGCTCGCCACAGCAGCCCCGCGCCACCCAAGTCTCAGCTGGCCGCGCCTGCCGTGACCCCGCTTCGGTTCCGTCCCGGGTTCCAGCCAGCCTGTTCTCTGAACCCTAATAAAATGCCGGTGCTTTTTCCCTCATTCGCCTGGTTGTGTCGTCTGGGGTCTGGGGGGCGGGGATCAGACAAAGCCGGGGCCCCGGGGCCCTGCAGCAGGTGGGGGAGGCGGCGCAGGCCTGCATCTGCCGAGCTGCCCCATCCGGCTGGGCTCTGGGGGGATCTGGGGGGCGCTGGGGACCAAAGCCCCTGGCCAGAGCTGTGCTCGGCCTCCTCTTGGTTCTGAGGCCAAGTGCAGAACTAAATTGCCAGGACGGTTCCAAACTTGCCAGCCTCGGCCTCCCGGAGCGCTGCAGATGCAGGCCCCTCGGGCCCCAGTCACCTGAGCAGCAGGAAAGCAGGTTCCAGAGGAACGGGCCGCAGGCAGGGGGCGGCAACCAGGGGTTCAGCAGAAATCAGCCCCACCACGTGGCGTTCCAGCCAGGGAGGGACCCGGGCGGGCGGCTCGGCTCACTAGTCTGTCAGGGAGATGGTGATGCTCCTGCCTCAGCCTCCCCACTCCTGGGATTGCAGGTGGGCGCCAACATGTTCAGAAATAGCTGTTTAGTGAAGGTCAGGGGAAGCTGTGCTTGGGGCCAGTCCACACCCACAAAGGCGTAACGGAGGGGGATAGTCAGGGTGACAAAAGCACTAGACAGGTCAGAGGTAGCCGGGCAACAGGAGCAAGAGGCGGTGACGGCTCAGAACTGAAAGGCCAGGTGCCTCTCCTTAGCCTCCCCTGAACTTACTTAATTTCCTACCTCTCAGGATAACAAGCAGGAATAACCATGGGTGCACCCGTTTAGGGTTGGATGGAGGGAAGTGAGTGCTTCTCTCAGCTCCTTTGTTCCTAGTTGTACTGCTCCCCTTGAGAGCCCTGGTCCCCAAAATCAGAGGAATTAAAAGAGTTCCGTCTTCTAATTCTGGCTGAACAGGCAGAGACTGGAGAACCCTCTCCCTGACTGATCTAGGAGTTCAAAGGAGCTGGGCCCTTCCTCCAGGATTTTTGTTTTGTGCTGTTTTGTTTTTTGTGACAGGGTCTCACTATGTAGTTGAGACTGACCTGGAACTCACTATGTAGCCCAAGCTGGTCTCTAACTCACAACGATCCTCCTGCCTCAGCCTCCTGAATGCTGGGATCACAGGCGTGCACCTCGATGCCCAGCTTCCAAGGATTTTTTTAAAATGTTTAAATTAAAAATCCTTATGCCTGGCATAAAATCTTTATGACAGGGCTGGGAGTTTAGCTCAGTGGTGCCACTGCCTGCCTCTCGAGCACAAGGTCCTGAGTTCGATCCCCAGTACCAAAAATGAAATGTCTTTATGACAAGCATGAGTCATGTTGCCATTAATCTTCCTTGAAATACCCCCTCCAAGGATCCCCCCAGGATCCCCCCCTCCAGAACCCCCCCCAGGATCTCTTGATGAACCTCCAATAGGGAATTATGGTCTCCAGTTACAGTAGTTCCACAGCTGTCAAACAAGAAGAAAGAGTTGGGTAAGAGTAAGAGATGAAATACGTAAGATGTAAGTCATAAAAGGAGAAGCATTAACAAGGGCCATGTCCAGGACAGCAGCCAAGGCCCCCGGATGCAGGTTTGGCCAGAACATCCTCAGCTCGGCTTTCGGGGATGTCCCAGATGATGCGCTGAGCTTTAGGGTCCAGCGTAGGTGCTCACTGTACCATCTCTGTCAGAGGCAGTTTTTTAATAATCCAGGATGATCAAAAAGGAACAGAAAAGGCCCCAAAGGCGTCATGTCACAACTTGGCACAGGGAGCTTGGGTGCAGCAAACCGGACAGAAGACCACTCACAGGATGGGCTTGGGCACAGGGCGTCTCCGGCTCCCGGGGTGGTCGGTGTTTTCTTTTCTGAGGAGACATTTGCAGTGCTGTACTGTTCACTGGTGTGTGAAGCCCCTGCTTTTTGTCTCCTGGAGTCCCGGGGCGGCTTGGGCTCTTCCCTGGTGAGGAGGACCTGGCTATTTATCCGCCGGGCTTTACGCGAAGGACCTGGTGGATGAGCAGGGCTATGAAAGCAGGGCCGCTCTACGTGGTCGGTGTCCTGGGTGCTGGGTGCTGGGGTGCTGGGGTCTCGCGGAGCAGCCTCAGGGCTGACAGTTGTTGCCATCAGTCCACGCTTGGGGGTCAACTGGCAGAGACAGTGGCCCTTAGTGACAAGGGCACCGGGCACCTGGGTGTTGAGGGTCAAAGGAGGGGAGGGGAGGGA
>NW_022900931.1:66796355-66800960 GCF_012274545.1 Fukomys damarensis
GAGGGGAGGGGGAGGGGAGGCGGTCCCCACACAGGCAGCTCGGAGAAGGAATCCGCCAAGGGCTTCAGAATAGGTTCAGAAAGCTGTCCCGTTACCCCCTCAAGGGCCAGGACATCCTCAGAACGGGGTGGAAGCGCACCCCAGTAAGAAACAGGGACTGGGGCCGGGGATGTAGCTCATGGTGCCCTCGCCTGCCTCGCAAGGACTGGAGTTCGAACCCTGGTACCAAAAAAGAAAAGAAACGGGAACTGAATAGTCGCGCGAGTGTCCCAGAGGAGTGGAACCCGCTTGCCCGCTGCGTGCCCAGCTACCGAGGCCGAGTGGGGCTGCCCTGCTGAGGGTGACCTCGCCGCTCTCTGAGGGCCAGGGCGGGCTCTGTCGCACCGAGGGTGCTCCTGCTCCCGGGTTCTGGCAGGCCGGGGGACCTGTTCGCTTGCCCTGAAGGCACTGCCAGCTCCCTCCTGAGCCTTCCACAAAGGGCGCCTGGCCCCCGGGCCTCCTTTCCTCACCAGGTTCCCCTCTGTCCTCTGCGCATCGCGGTTGTTGGACACCGAATACGCTTCACTGACCGGCTGGCTGGGCTGAGGGCCTGGTGGGAAATGTTGGAGCCTTTTCCTGATATCTGGAGCTGACTGCCGAGGACACTGCCCTGCTCCGAACTCAGACTGTAAGTGGGTGTATTTACAGAGGGTCTCTGCAGGCCAAAGCGAAAAAGCACTGGACTCTCATTCGGGCTCTGACACACAGACTTATTGTGCCTCACGGGTTTGGGCAGCCCTTGTCACACACCAGCTAAAATGGCCTTGAGTATAACTTTTGTTTTGGGTTTTTTGTTGTTTTTTAGACAGGGTCTCACTATGTAGTTGAGACTGACCTGGAACTCACTTTGCAGCCCAGGCTGGTCTTGAACTCACAGAGATCCTCCTGCCTCAGCCTCCCCAGGGCTGGGGTTACAGGCGTGCACCACCACGCCCATCTGGAGAAGCCATATTTAACATGGAGGCTGCTATTCCACGTGGCGGCCATCCCAAGGCATAGAGCATTATGGGAAGGAGGCTACTGTTTTATGTAGCAGCCATCTTGAGGCAAAGCAAATCTAACATGAACTAGGGTTTAGGATTTGGGCAGCTGCTTTCCTTGGACCCACTGGATTCCCCTATAAACACAACCCCTCTCTGGTTGCAGATCAAGAATGCCTTACTCGGCCAGGCATGGTGGCGCACACCTGTAATCCCAGCACTCAGTAGGCTGAGGCCGGAGAATCACTGTGAGTTCGAGACCAGCCTGGGGTACATAGTGAGTTCCAGGTCAGTCTCAACTACATAGTGAGACCCTGTCTCAACCCCGCCCACCAAAAAGAATGCCTTACTGGCTGCATGACCCTTGGCCAACTACAAAGGGAACAAGACCCATCCCTAGAGAAACTCATCTCGCTACATCAGACCACAAAGCACACACATCTGGCGACAGAATCGCGAATGAAAGTCAGGCGCTACGTAAGTTCAGTCCACAAATACAAGTTACACAGCCTTTTAGATAGAGCGTTAAACTTAAAGCCACAGTTATCACACTGAAAGCAAAGCTGAGTAAACACAGCAAACCAAGCTCAGCAAACTACCCCAGGAAATGACAGCTCTTGGCGGGTTTTAGGACCCAGAAGAAGTCAAGATAGCTAGGGCTGCCACAGAGTTTTGAAAAGACAGAATTTCTCTTCCCACAAGGGGAGACACCGTAACTGTTAACCCTGTTTTTCTGAGCTATGTAGAACCAACAGCTAAAGAATTGGGGCACTGATAGCTGAAAGCCTGAGGGGTAGACACAGACAACAGAGAAGGGAGCCCCAGGGCTTTCGCTCAGTGGTTCTGCCGCCTGCCCTGCAGCCCTGCAAGCGTAAGGACCCGAGTTCCATCCCTGGTACAGAGGAAGGGCGGGCAGGAGGAAGAAGAAGCTGAGGAGAGGAGAGCAGGGAAGCTACTACGAGAAGGCCCTCCCACGAGTCCATGACCTGGGAGGCACAAACACCCTGGCCAAGTTCAGGGCAAACTACCAAGGACTCCACTGAGAAAAGCGACTCTTCAGGCGGCCAGTCCACGTCCCCGGGGCAGGTGACCACACCAAGGCACTCACGGATGGCTGCCTCTCCCTGCGGCACAGCCTCGGAGGTGGACTCTGCACACTGTGCCATCAGCGTCAGCCCAACTGACCCTCGGGGTCTCCGTCTCCCTTAAAGACAGAAGCCTTGTGCTCCACAATCCAGTCTTCTCCCCGCGGTCGGGTCGCCACTTACCGAGCACCAGTAAGAGTCTTGGGCGCTTGTACGAGGAAACAGGACGAAGGATGGAGCTACGCTCCTTTGTGGCTGGGTTGCTGGTCGCCCACATCTGCTGAGGTCTCCAAAGGTCTCTGGGCTGCCGAAGCCTCAGGCGTCTGCTGAGGTCTCTGGCCGCGGGGCAGTGAGGGCCCCTGGCTGCTGTCCACTGAGGTCTTCTGTGGACTGGTGATGTTCTCCAGGCTGGCTCGCCAGATCTTGCAGTTAACTGAGCCGATAAGAGTCCAGGTCCTTGTGTACAAGGAATGAATCACCACGGTACACCCAACAGTAAGTAGCTGTGTGTACTGACGGTCACGGGAAGTTGGGCTCAGGGCCAGTCTACGCCCATAAACACAGACCGAGGCACTATGTAAGCCGAGAGAAAAGCATTGCACGCAGGTCAGAGGTAGCACCAGCAACAGGCAACAGAGAGGCTGGTAACGCAGGCGCTCAGAACTGAAGGGCCAGATGCCTCTGCTTAGCCTCCCACTGCCCAGGGCATCAGTGATCTACTAGGCTTTTGTTACTTCATTTCCTACCTCTCTTAGGAAAATGGAAGCAGGAATAACTTTGGGTGCTGGTCAGAGTTATATGGAGGGAAGCCAGTGACTCCTCAGCTCCATTATTTCTTTCTTTCTTTTTTTGGGGGGGCACCAGAGATAGAACTCAGATCCTTATGCTTGCGAGGCAGGTAGTGGAACCACTGAGCTAAATCATCAGCCCTCAGCTCCTTTATTTCTAACTGTACTAAGCAGACTGTTTAGCAGAGGAAACCCACAGCCAGGCCAGGAGGAGAGCTAGGCTTCCCGCCTTGTCTTCCTGTGTCTACTCTGCTCCAACCCAGGACGCAGCTGCGGTGAGCGGCACAGTCAGGCTCGGGGCATCTGCTCTGCGTCACCTGCAGCAGGAACCGCATCTTTCCCGCAGCATCTCCAGGGCGGGAGCCGATGGCCACGGTGAGGACCACCGTGCTGGGCCGTGGACAGGCTGAGGGAGGGGGGAGACCGCGGGGAGGCTCTGGAGGAAGGCCCGGCCCTGGGCACCCTCAGCGGAAGGGGCAGCTCAGGAAGGCCCTAGGTGTGCTTGCTGCTGTGTGCTGGGCCTTGGAGAGGTGAAGACAGATCAGGAAGACAGTGGGTGCAGTGGGGGAGACCTGGTTTCTGTGGAAGTGTGTGCTGAGAACCTGGGGTCCTCCCTGCCCCCGCCTTGGGGAAACCACAGCCGGGATCCTTGTCAGGCAGTTCCCTTTCCTGTGAGCTGCTGACGGGACAGCCCTGTGACTGGGAGGCCTGGTCTAGAAGTAATCACACCCTGTGTGCGGCCTGCCAGGCACTGTGGTCTCCGCAAGCTACACAGCTGGGGCGGGCGTGAGGAGACGCCATGACCCCCAGCCTCGCAGCCCTGCTCTGCCTGGGTGAGACAGGAAGAGGGCAGGGGACACCCCGCTCTGGGAGGGGACACCCCGCTCTGGGAGGCCCCCACCCCACAGCCAGCCCTGCTCCATCAGGAGACCCAGGGCTCAGGAGGCCCTGGGAGGAGAGGACCTGCTCAGGCTCCGGGGCAAACCTCTCACGGGGAGCTCTCTTCCAGGGCTGAGTCTGGGCCCCAGGACCCGAGTGCAGGCCGGTGAGTGTGTCCCCAGCTGTCCCTGTCCCTCCTCCTCCCGGGGAAAAGGGGCCACCGTGGGCAGTGGGGAGGGAGAACAGCAGGTGTGGGCCGGTGCTGGGGAGGTGTGGAGGGTCCTGGGGCTGAGAGCTGGGGTGTGAGGGAGCAGGACGGGCCTGAGACCCAGCTGTGATCTCCCTCAGGGACCCTCCCCACACCCAGGCTCTGGGCTGAGCCAGGATCTGTGATACCATGGGGGAAGCCTGTGACTCTCTGGTGTGAGGGGACCCTGATGGCCCAGGACTATCATCTGAATATAGAGGGAATCCAAGTGCCCTGGGACAGCCAGCAGCCACTGAAGCCCAGGAACAAGGCCAAGTTCTCCATAGAATACATGACAGAGCACTATGCAGGGCGATATCGCTGTTACTACCGAACCCCTGCTGGCTGGTCAGAGCCCAGTGAGCCCCTGGAGCTGGTGGTGACAGGTGAGAGGACACTCGGGGGCCCAGCCCCGGCTCTGCCCTCAGGAGGGGTCTGCACTCAGGGTGTCCCCTCTCACAGCCCAGCCCAGGGGACAGTGTGGGAGGGGTGAGTCCATGTAACGCGCTGCCTCCTCCTCTCCTAGGAGTCTACGGCAAACCCAGCCTCTCGGCCCTGCCCAGCCCTGTGGTGACCTCAGGAGGGAC
>NW_022900931.1:66803801-66807995 GCF_012274545.1 Fukomys damarensis
GCGCCCCCACTCGCCCTGAAGCCGTCCCCGCAGACACCTCGGCTTGGTGACGCCTCGGCTGGAACTGACCGTGGTCCAGAGGCTCAGGCCTCCTGAGACTCACCCGGCCCTCAGTAAGAGAGCTAAGAGCACCATGTGCTGGAAATCCCTCCCGGCCCGGGGCCCTCCCCGCCGAGCCCAGTGTGTACGCTGCCCTGGCGCCCACTCGCCCTGAAGCCGTCCCCGCAGACACCTCGGCTTGGTGACACCTCGGCTGGAACTGACCGTGGTCCAGAGGCTCAGGCCTCCTGAGACTCACCCGGCCCTCAGTAAGAGAGCTAAGAGCACCATGTGTGCTGGAAACAAAGCCACAGATGAGGCTGAGGCAGTGAAATCACAAATTCCTGACCAGTCTGACTTACATTTAAAGACTTCATCTTGGCCAGGCATGGTGACGCACACCTATAATCCCAGCACTCAGGAGGCTGAGGCAGGAGGATCGCTATGAGTTCAAGACCAGCCTGGGCTACATAGCAAGTTCCAGGTCAGTCTCAGCTACATAGTGAGACCCTGTCTCAAAAGGCAAAAAACAGGGCCAGGGATATAGCTCAGCGGCTTGGTGGTCTGCCTTGCAAGCGCAAGGACCCGAGTTCAATCCCTCGTACCAAAATAAACAAAAAACAAAAAAGACCTCATCTTGGGCTAAAGATTTAGCTCAGTGGTTCTGCCACCTTCCTTACAAGCACAAGGTCCAGAGTTCGATCCCCGGTACCAATAAATAAATAAATACATAAATAAATAAATGAATAAAATAAATACGTAACGACCTCATCTCAGAAATAACCTAATGAAGCCAGGCATGGTGGCGCACGCCCGTAATCCCAGCACTCAGGAGGCTGAGGCAGGAGGATCGCTGTGAGTTCTAAACCAGCCTGGGCTACACAGTGAGTTCCAGGTCAGCCTCAACTACACAGTGAGACCCTGTCTCAAAAAATAAATAAAATAACCCAATCAATCATATTTTAAAATCCATGAATATTAATAAACACCTTTTTAAAAGTCAGCGAAGGTAGCAATGGTGTCACACACCTGTAATCTCAGCAGCTGGGGAGGCAGAAGCAGGAGAACTGCAAGTTCAAGATCCGCCCGAGCAACTTAATGGCTTAGCGAAAACTGGGTCAAGATAAACCGGTTCTGGGGTTCGCAAGCTCTTCCCTGGAATTCTTTGCAGGTTCTTGTCCTGAACAAAGACATTTGGGCCAGAATGTGTAAAAGGTAGTGTGAGGTGTTGCATTTAATAAAGGTGTGGAAAGACGCATCCTGAGCAGCGCGGGTGGGCGGCAGTGACCATGAGGCTGGCAGCGCCATCTTTTGTATTCCCCCTTCTGACGTCAGACCCACGCCGTCCTATCCACAACCTGCTTGATCTCATAGAGGAACTGAAGATCGCACTTCCTGATTGGTCCCAGGTGCAGGGCATGGGCGGTGGGTTTCTACGCATGCGTCCTCCGTTTCTGTGATGGACACATCAGGACCCCTGCCCGGAGGGCTGGCCACGCTCATACCTCGACGGGCCTGGGGATTCTCTCTCCAGGCCACCATGACGTGGGCAGCTTGTCTCCCGCTGGCCTGTCCATGTGCCATTCTTGCCTCACAGCTGGTCAACCGCGCAAGACCTGAAACTTCTGAGTCATCGGAGCCTTCGCACCTTGCGCGAAGAAGCCCACCCTGCTTTGTGACGAGGCCCCCACTCCATACCTGTGTCCGCCCCTCGTGGCCAGGACAGTTAGCGTGGCCGGAAGTGGGACAGGGAGTGGAGAAGCATTTCCTGGGGAGGTACCCTCGGGGTTCCTATGCTCCTTCTAAATGTGAACTCTGCTTTCCCTTGAATAATCTAAAATACAAGGCGTGGTGCAGGTGGGAGGAAAGAGGGGTCTGAGGCTGGAGCTCTGTGCTCCTGGGCTCAGTCACAGGGGAGGTTGGGGGAGACAGGAAGGGAGGGGTTGCCAATGCCTCTGGTTCACATTGCCGATACATAAATCCAGTTGTCGTCCAGACTTCAACTCTGGAGCAAGAAACAGTAGATGATGCCTCTCTGTTCCCTCAACCCAGCAAGACTGCTTTTCAACCGCTAAATTTGTGATAATTTGCTGTGGTAGTGCAGGCTGGTCTTCAACCCATCGTGTGGCCCAGGCTGGTCTGGAACTCACAGAGATCCTCCTGCCTCAGCCTTCCCAGGACTGGGATTGTAGGCGTATGCCACCATCAGGACCACGCCCAAGCCAGGCATCGGTGGCCATGCCTGTGATCCCAGCATTGGGGAGGCTGAGGCAGGAGGATTGCTGCAAGTTTGATGCCAGCCTGAGCTACACAGCAAAACTGTTTCTCAAAAGTAAAAATGTAAAAAGGGATGGTGATGTAGCTGTTAACGGGTTGCTCAATGTCATGTGTTTCTCAGAAACCAAACCCCTTCCTCCCCCGCTGGCTGCAACTGCCCAGCAAGGAAGAGAAGACAGCTGTGTGCAGACCAGGAGAACCAGGGCTCCAACACAGGGTCTCCCGGTGCCCCTGCCCAGGGGCCAGGCAGCCATTCCCCACTCAGGCACCTACAGCTGGGACACGAAATGCAGAGCTCAGAAAGGTGTGGTGGTGCTGGCCTGTAATCCCAGCACTCGGGAGCCTGAGAGGAGAATCACAAAGAGTTCGAAGCCAGGCTGGGCTACGTAGTGAGACCCTGTCTGAAACAAATTAATAATAATAATAAATAAATAAAAAGGGCTGAGGACTTTTCAGTGTGAAGACTGTGGTTTCCATCCCCAGTAGCACAAAAATAAAGCCAGGAAGCTTGCTCAACACCCAAGACTTGACCTGGCCCACGGAAACCAAAGTGACTCAGCCTAGCCCCACACCGCAGGCCAGGAACCTGCCCTGGCTGCCAGCTGGGTCACAGCAGGGAAGGCCTGGACCCCCACTCACTGTTTCCCTTGCGAAAGAGGCCCTTCCACCCCAGCAGACAGCTGGCTGTGTTCTGAGTGTGGTCCCTGCATGCCGGCGGGGAGGGGGCAGCCCACCCTAGACGGCGACGCCTTCCAGGCCGCCAGGCCTCTCCCGCCCAGCCAGCCGCACCTGGAGACAGAGCCCCGGCCTGGCAGCCTCTTCAACGCTCAGGCTGTGTGCTGGGGGCAAGGACGACACAGAATGGAGCACAAATTGCAAAGTGTTCCTTCTTCTGGTTTATTCTGTGACTGAAAACAAACAGTCCCGCAGCCCAGGAGATAAGGGGTTTGGCCCAGGGTAGAGAGCCGTCCCTGGGCTCAATTCTCAGGTCCCAACCATGGGACCCAATGTGGAAAAGAGTTTACTCAACAGGCAATGGTGGCACCCACCTGTAATTTCAGCACTCTAGGAGGCTGAAGCAGGAGAATTGCAAATTGGAGCCCAGCTTAGGAAATTGAGAAACCTCGTCTCAAAAAAAAAATTTTTTTTTGGTTTTTCGAGACAAGGTCTCACAATGTAGTTGAGACTGACCTGAACTCACTGTGTAGCCCAGGCTGGTCTTGAACTCACAGTGATCCTCCTGCCTCAGCCTCCCAAGTGCTGGGATTACAGGCGTGCGCCACCATGCCTGGCTCTAAAAATTTTTTTAAATTAAGAATAAATAAATTTTTGAGCCAGGGATTTAGCTCCATGGTACCTGCCTTGAAAAGACCCAAGTTTGATATCTGGTACCAATAAATAAAATTTTAAAAGGCTGGAGGTGCAGCTCTGCAAAAGCCCTAAATTTAATCCCCAGTGCCAGGGAGGAAAGAAAGTTCTCCCAAATTATTTGCAGAAGAGCTGGGCGTGGTGGTGTGCACCTGTAATCCCAGCACTTGGGAGGCTGAGGCAGGAGGGCCACAAGCACAAGACCAGCCTGGGCTAGTTAGCAATTTAGACCCTGTCTCAGAATATAAATAAATAAATAGTTTTTTCTTATACAAGGCCAGGGATGTAGCTAAACACAAAGGCCTCGGATCCCATCCTTAGTATCGGGGCAGGAATTCACAAAGGAAGGTCAGCTTTGTCCTGTTCTGGTTACCTATCGCGTGCGCATCTGTAGCTCAAGAGCGACAGATTTGAGGAAAACCTGCGGCCTCAGAAGCGAACCGAAGCCGCACTTCCAGTGAGCGACGGCAGAGGGCTCCAGGGCCCCCGTCCCGACCGCGGCCTGGAGGC
>NW_022900931.1:66827333-66836160 GCF_012274545.1 Fukomys damarensis
CGCGTGCGCATCTGTAGCTCAAGAGCGACAGATTTGAGGAAAACCTGCGGCCTCAGAAGCGAACCGAAGCCGCACTTCCAGTGAGCGACGGCAGAGGGCTCCAGGGCCCCCGTCCCGACCGCGGCCTGGAGGCGGCAGAGGGAGCCGGGGACCCGCGGCGTCGCTGTGGGGTGGGGTCGTGGTTTGGCTTTTATTGTTCTCCGGTTTTGTTTGCTTGCTTTTTATTTTATTTTAATTTTATTTGCATAGAACTCAGGACCTTGTGCTTACGAGGCAGGCACTGTGCCGTTGAGCTAAATCCCGGGACCTTGTTTGCTTGCTTGTCTGGCAGTGCTGTGTTGAGTACCATCCCGCACGGTCTTATTTTTTTATTTTTATGTATTTGGGTTTGTTTTTTGTTTTTTTTTTGTTTTTTTTTTTTTGAGACGCCTTTTCCCTGAGTCACTCAATTGTCCAGACTGGGCTTGACCCTGGTATTCTCCTGCCTCAGCCTCCCGGAGTGCTGGTGTGGTAGATGGGCGAGTTACTTAGATATCTGGATGTCCGTTTCCGGAGGGCAGATAGGGGCCTGGAGGAGCCCGCGCGGGGGCCAGTGGAGAGCATGCACCGAGGGCCGCACTGTGAAGGAGAGAAACGGCCACGCCGCGCAGGATGGACAGCGCTGGCTGATATTCTGTTCCAACGTTTATTTTTGTAAAGGAATGAATTCCAAAATAGTTTCGAAATATAAATGCCTTCCTGCTTAAAAAGCCATTTTGTTTGCAAAAGAGCATGAACGAGATAAAAGCACTTTCTTTCCCACACCCTCACCCCTTAGACAACCAATATATAAGTGACTCTGGTGTGGTCATCAACACATTTAATGATCAGTTATCAACATTAATATTATCTGCTTTTAAAATAAATACCTATATTGTATGTAACTTCATCAAAAATAAATGCACCTCTTATAAGCCAATCAACCTCATTTCATCATTTAGTTATTGACTGAATTTTCAATTTTCCCCCACTTTTTTTTTTTTTTTTTTTTTTTGGTACCAGGGATTGAACTCAGTATCTTGAGCTTGCAAGGCAGGCAGTGGAACCACTGAGCTAAATCCCTGGCTCAATTCCCATTTTTAAATGTTCTCAAACTCAACTGGCTCTAGTCACACTGGAAAATCAAATCAAATTAAATTAAAAGTCTTGATTGCATTAAATTAGCCTCCTTTTATCATCATAACAAACAATGAAAGTGAATCATACATTTTCCTTCAAATTGGGAAAGTGAATGGATTAAATCTTTTGGTTTGGGTTCAGTTAGGTTCAAGTATTTACCACTAGTTGAGTTAAATTTTTTTCCCTTAGGTTGAGAACAATAGCCGGGCGTGGTGGTGCACAGCTATAATCCCAGCACTTGGGAGGCTGAGGCAGGAGGATCACTGTGACTTCGAGACCAGCCAGGGCTACATAGTAAGTTCCAGGTCAGTCTCAACTACATAGTGAGACCCTGTCTCAAAAAACCAAAAAAAAAAAAAAAAAAAAAAAAAAAAAAAAAAAAAAGAAAAAAAAGAAAGAAAAAGAAAGAACAATCACTAAAGTCAAATATTTGAGAAAAATAAATCAAAGCTAGAGTTAAATCATTTCTATATTATGACTGCAAAAACCAAAGTGAACATATACACACACAGTCATTTATTTTCACGTTAAGACAGTAATTTTGATAAACAGGATGCTTGGATTAAATTATTTTATTCTTTCCTGCTTTTTTTGTTGTTGTTATTGGGGATCGAACTTGGGTCTTTGTGCTTGCGAGGCAGGCGGCAGAATCACTGAACTAAACCCCCAGCCCATCCTTCTTGCTTTTTTAAAACAGAAGTTCAAAGCCCACAAAGTGTAGAGTAAGCAACTATGTGCGTAAACTGAGTAAAACACAAATACTGATTATTTTGTCCGTGTGGTCAGGTCCAGAAGAGACCTGTTTTTTTGGTTTGTTTGTTTGTTTGTTTGAGAAAAGGTCTCACTATGTAGTTGAGACTGACCTGCAACTCACTACGTAGGCCAGGCTGGTCTCGAACTCACAGCGATCCTCCTGCCTCGGCCTCCTGAGTGCTGGGATGACAGACGTGCACGCACCACTAGGTCCAGCTGACTGATATTCTAAATAGGTATCAGTACCCTGCTGGGGGGCCAAGGTCTTCCAAGGAAGAATCCTGAGCTCACTCCTTGTACGCTCCCCGCGTGACTTGCTTCCCCACTGGATCCCCATTCATCAACATGACCTAGGCGACTGCACTTGTCAGAATCTTACTGATCGATCAGTTTTGACAACCTCGAACCCGCCTCACCTCGTGGCTTTGTCCCATAACACACCTTGGAGAAGCGGGGTGAGCGGGGATCCCACTGTGCAGTCCCCTCCTGTCTCTCCTGGAAACTTTCTTTCTCTCAATAAATTCTTCCCACTCGTACCCTCCGTCGTTCCTAGAGTTCATCCTTAGATTTTTTTTTTTTCTTTTTGGTACCGGGGATCGAACTCGAGACCTTGCGGTCGCGAGGCAGGAGGTGGCGCCACTGAGCTCAATCCCGGGCCCTATTCTTCCATTGTTGATAACTGGGAACTCCGGACTCGGTGTCCCGCAGGCTTGGGAGTGGCCTCCGCTCCCCGACATCACGGGACCGACCCCGCCCGCTGGGGAGAGGTCGTCCCGGCCGGGCGTCACTTGCCAAGGCGCCGATCTCCCCGCCGTCTGCCCCCCGGCCCGGACTTGCCCGGTTCCCTCTTGGGTCTGAGCTGCAGTTCCGACCGCACTGTGCTGAGAGGGCCCTGCACCGGGCCGCAAGTGTACGCCCTTAAGTTTGGGGTTTTACTTTGATTTTTAAATGTATTTTCTAAAGATAGTGTCTCTAGGTAGCCAGCTGGCCTGGAACTCACTGCAATCCTCCTGCCTCAGCCTCCAGAGTGCTGGGTGACAGGCTTGTGCTGCCACACCCACCCCAGTCACCAAAGCGTTTCTGGTTTGTGTGTTTGTTTTTCTGGTGTGGGGGCCACAGGCACACACACAGGGTTCACCCACCTGAGCCCCTGGCCCCAGCCCTTCCCTACCAGGACTTCACAAGTGTCAGAGTAAGTCTCTCTTTGCTTTTGAGACAGGGTCTCATTGTGTGGCCCAGGCTGGCCTCAAGCTCACAGGTACCCTCCCGCCTCAGCCTCTAAAGTGATGAGATCCCAGGTGTGCACTACCATGTCCACCTCCAGTATCAGAGTAATGTTGGCACCCAGTGCTGGCCTTCACTTACTCATGTAACAATTCTTAGTACTGGAGTGGAGCCCAGGACCTCATAGCCAAGCTATGTCCCAGCTCTTGCTTCTGTTTTTAATTTTGAGATGAGCTGGGCGTGGTTGTGCACACCTGTAATCCCCGCATTCAGGAGGCTGAGGCAGAAGGATTGTAGAGAGGCCAGCCTGGGATACATAGAGAGTTCAAGGCCAGCCTGAATTACATAGGAAACCGTGTCTCAAAAACAAATACAGCTATTAATTTTGAGGCGAGCCAGGTGTGGCATGTGGCTCAGCACATCTATGATACTAGCAGGTGGGAGGCTGAGGCAGGAGGATTCCTGCAAATTTAAGGTCAGCCTGGGGCTACACAGTGAGTTCAAGGTCAGCCTGAATTACATAGCTAGACCTTGACTCAAAAAAACAGGGCCAGGGCAGGGCGTGGTGGTACTTGCCTGAAATCCCAGCACTCAGGAGGCTGAGGCAGGAGGATCACTGAGTTTGAGACCAGCCTGGGCTACATAGTGAGTTCCAGGTCTGGGATTTAGCTCATGGGCACCAAGCCTGCCTCACAAGTGCAAGGCACTCAATCTCTGGTGTGGAAAATCAAAACAAAATCAACAAAATTGAAAGAGAGGTTGGCCAGGCAGGGTTGGGAGTGTGTGTGCTGCTTGTAGCCTTCATCCGAGGACTTCACACTTGGAGTGCTCTACCCCTGGGCTACCTCCCCAAGCAGACTCGAATTTCTTGCCTCAGCCTCCTAAAGTGGTGGAATTACAGTCCTGCATTAGCTCTGTTTGTCCTTTGAATTTATTTGCTGTGCCAGGGATCAAACTCAGAGCTTAGCTCCTGCTAGGAGAGGGCTCTGTCCCTAAACCACATGCCCCAGGCCTCCATGGCTTGTGTGTGTTACAAATGGCATTTAGCATGAAGTTTCAGAACATAATTTCTGGAGGCTGAGACAGGAGGATCTCAAATTCACTGCCAGCCTGAGAAACTCAGCTAAACCCTGTCTCAAAAAGGGAAAACCTGGGGATGCGGCTAAAGCTCGAAGACCTGGTCAATCCCACTCCCGGGAGAAGAGGGGGCTGTGACCCCTCCGGCTGTACTGAATCTATATCCAAAGGCTGTGATTTTTTATTTTGCGCCTAGTATCCAAAGCATCCCGTCCTGAGAACTGGGTGAATCAGATGCTGTGCTCTGCGTCTTTCCCCTCAGCTTTCTATTTTGTGTGTTCACAGCAGTGAACGTGGTCATCGCGGGGACCTGGGACACACACAAAAGGCATCTGGGTCCTTTCGACTCCCCTTCTCCCTCGCCCCTGCCCAGATCCCTCTCCACCCTTTCAAATGACCCACTCTGACTGATCCACTGTTTTGGACTTAACTATTTGCTTTTTTGTTTTTTTGGTACCGGGGATCGAACTCAGGACCTTGAGCTTGGGAGGCAGGCGGGTGGCACCACTTAGCTAACTCCCAGCCCTTATTTTGTTTTTTTGAGGCAGGGTCTCACTGAGTAGCCCAGGCTGCGCTTGAACTCCCAGCATTCCTCCTGCCTCGGCCTCCCCAGAGCAGGGATTAGAGTCAGCACCACCTCGCCCAGCTTGACGATGATTTATTGAGATTTGTCACATCTTTCAGGGCCCATTACTCAGATAAGCAGAAATGGGCCCCCATTGGCTACCGAAAAGCACTTAATCACTAAAGGTACACAAATGAATTCCCCCCCAACTTTTTATTTTATTTTATTTTTTTGGTACAGGGGACCAGATTACCCCCCCTTTTTTTGTTTGTTTTGTTTTGCTTTTTGTTTTTGAAACAGCGTCTTGAAGCATAGTCCCGGCCAGCCTTGAACTCACTGTGTGGGGCGGGCTGGTCTCCAACTATTGGTGCAATCCTCCTGCCTCATCCTCCCCTCACGTGCTGCCATGCCTGGGGTGTTTTTTTTTTTGTTTTTTTTTTTAGTACCGTGAGTGATACCCAGTTGCCTGAGCTGCATTCCCAGATTGTTCTTATGTTGTTGAGACAGGGCCTTATTAAATCCCTAATGAACTTCTGATCCTCCTGCCTCAGCCTCTAAGAGTGCCAGGGTTACAGGAGTGCTCCTCTGTGCCAGGCCTCCCCCAACTTTTCCTTCACCTCTTCCTACAGAAAGAAAATGTGGACAATGGGGTGTTTTTCTTCAAAGCCACAAATGGGGGTGTCACCTGCCCACCAGCCCCCCCACAAAAAGGGCTTCCCAAGGGAACCGGTGCCACCCTGGTCGTCGGTTATCCGCAGACAATACTTGGGCTGGGCGGGAGCTGGGAGTAATTCCATGACAAGAGGCCTGCTGATTTGCAAATGTGGCCTCCCGTGGGCGAAGGTTTCAGGGGGACTCCCAGAGGCCCCTTTGTCCCCACACCCTGGGCTGTGAAAGCTCTTTCCCTTGGTCTCTGCAATTTCTGCTTCCTTCTGCCAAGCTGAAAAAAAAAAAAGCCAGGCAACATGGCACAGGCCGTAATCCCAACTGCTCCAGAGGCTGAGGCAGGAGGATTGCGAGTTCAAGGCCAGCCTGAGGTATCTGGGTAGACCACACTTTAAAATAAAGCAGTTCATGGTGGTACGTGCCCTTGGTCCCAGCACCCACCCGGGAGGCTGAGGCGGGAGGATCCCTGCCAGTTCAAGGCCAGTCTGCACTACTCAGTGAGACCCCGCCTCTAACAAAACAAAACGAAGCATCAAAAACACAAAAGGGTGGGCATGTAGCTCAGTGTGAAGGCCCCGGGTTCCATCCTCAGGACTGCAAATAATATTAATAAGTAAAAAATCAAGACAGTGACTGGAGACTGTGAACGAATAGTTACTTAACATTTTCTAACTTAGAAACATGAAGGAATAGAGAGGAAACCCGTGCTGGCCCACGTTTAAACCTTGGGTTCCACCGATTCAGCTTGTCAGACGGGTTAACGTCTGTTGTGACTAAAGAGAGCTGAGTTAGGTAGAAACACTGCAGGAGTCAGGAGGGGCCCGGTCCTCCAGGGTCCGGACATAGGTGAAACGCAGCAGCGGCGCCCGGAGATGCATCTGTTGGAGACCGGGCCTCGAGATAAAATCCAGAGACGGGGCCTGCACGCTTCCGCGGAGGACAAACACTGGGCTTAGTGAAGTCCAGATCCACAGCAGCCAGCCCGAGGGACCAGGACCTCTGGGCCCACCGCCTCCTGGGGGAACCGTTGCGCTTTCTGTCCGCGCTCCCTCCCTGGCGGTCTCCCCGCGGGACAGCATCACCTGTGACGGTGCTGGGAACCTTACTGGCTGGGCTCGCCTGGGTTTCACCCTACGTAACTCCTCTGTGAAGTGGGGTCCCACTCGGGACCCCTCCTGCCCCTCAGCAGAACCCTTCCTACTCTTTTTTTTTTTTGCTTTCTGGTCCTGGGGATTGAACTTGCGTCCTTGCACTTGCAAGGCAGGCAGCAGATCCACTGAGCTAAATCCCACGCCCAAGCCTTCCTACTCTTCACCTCCATCGTACCTGAGACTCATTCTTTGATTTCTAGCCAACAGGAGCTTGGAGTATCAAACAACCAACAAAAAGGGATATATTTCATCTCTGGAATTACTTTCCTGTATCTTTGTATTTCCCCCCAAGTTTTCTTTGGGCAGGTACACTACATCCATGACTAATACCCCAGTCGGGACAGATCGTATTTTAGATCTCAGGGGTGGGGGGCAGCCCTGGGACAGAGCCTTACTCACCCAGCCTGTGAGAGGCCCTGGATCGGACCCTCAGCACCAGCAGAAACCACTCAAACAAAACAGCTGGGGAACAGAAAAGTGAGAAAATTCCTGGCACTGACAAAGTAACTGACAACGGCCTGAGGCCACCGTACGCAAGTCCTAAAATGATGTCCATGACACAGGGCACCAGGGATCCAAACCAGGCAAGGGAACTGTCCCAACTCCCAAACTGCGGGGCACCAGCAACACAAGTTCCTGTCGTCTGAAATCGAAGAATGAATTCTACCAACAGCAGAGGGTAAGAGGAGGTAAAAATCAATTGAAAGAAAGCTCCTGGGAGAGACATAAAAGGGGACCAGAAAGTGGGTTGCCCACCCACCCCACTTCTCAAAGGTGCTTCATGAGGCAAAGCCAGGAGGTTCAAAGTGGAACAAAACCTGTAAGACACAACGAAAAGGAATCACAAAGTGGGCATGAGGTGGGAGGAAACCATGATCAGCCAATAAGATTATGACACGTGTGGGTGGCAGCCCCAGAAGTGCAGTGTCCTGAGTTCCATTCCCGGTACCGAGAAAAGAAAAAAGGATCACAACATGTAGTCACTTAACTCATACTGATTAAGTGGAGATCAAATGAGAAAATAGCAGGCCTACAGGGATTTCCCGGAAGGAATGGGCCGGCTGTGGAAGGTTCCGTCCGCTCTCAAGGCCCTGATGTCTATTTAGAATATGAAACCCTGCAATGCATCCCCAGGGGAAGTAGGTGGGTGCAGGAGTTTTGCTCTTTTTAATGTTAACCTTGGATGAAAGCCTCCATTGTTCTGTCTGCGGAGGGCCTGGCCTTGTCCAACTGCCTTATAATTTCTAACTAACTGAGCTGTCTGCCATATCCATCCACACCACCACCAAAAAGAAAATAAAAGTTCCCTCTTCGTCTTTTTTATCTTTATTTTATACCAGGGAGCGAACTGTGTGGCAAACGCTGCTCCCTTTTCTCTTTTCGCAGTGGTATGGGAGTTTGATTACACCCAGGGTTTTGCTCTAAGCTGCACCACCAGCCCTGGTTGTTTTTTTGTCTTGAGACAGGGTCTCCCTGAGTTGCTCAGGCTGCTTTTGAATTTGGAGTCAATCCTCTTGCCTCAGCCTCGCAGAGAGCTGGGATTGGGGCTGCGAGTGACCACATCCAGCCTGCAGCCCAGTTTTTGGACAGGTTTTGGCCCAAAGGTGGGTCTCAGCTGCCACACCCGGTAAAGTGCAGAGATTACACTTGGGGCACTGCCCCTCCTCCCAGGCTCCGCTCTCCCCGCCAGTGCCCTTGGAGGCCTCAAGGTCAAAGGTGAATGGGGAGTTTTGGGAGAACCGGAGAAATGGTCCGGCTCTTCCACCTAGGTTGTTCACAATGTTCTTTGGAAGGTGGGCAGGGTGGGGCACACCTGTAATCCCAGCACTCTGCAGGCAGGAGGCTCACCTTGAGTTCCAGGCCAGCCTGAGCCCTTATCGAGAGCCCCACCCTGTCTTCCAAGTCATTCTCCATTACTACCCAGCTTCCAAGGCCAAATTTCACCCTGGCTTTCTTCGACAGGTTATTGGACTCATCAAGTAGACCAGGCGGGCCTCAAATTTGGGGAAATCCTCCTGTCTCAGCCTCCCGAATGCTGGAATTACAGGTATGAGTCAACACACCCCGCCCAAATATTCTTTTTATTGTCCAGAGGTTAAAAGTCCTCTTAAGGCTCGGCCGAAGGCTGGTCCGGGGAAGAGGAGAGGCCCAGGCTGGGTTAGGCCGGCGGGGCGGGGCGGGGTCTGAACCCCTCCCAGGCGGCGCCCGCAGCCCCCGTGAGTATAAGAGCAGC
>NW_022900931.1:66837207-66837531 GCF_012274545.1 Fukomys damarensis
GGCGCGGCCTGCGGCGCCTGGCTCCTCCTGCACCTCGGCGGCGGTGAGTGTGACCTCTGCGTTTCCTCTCCGTCCTTTCCTCCCATCCCTCCCCACAGGGTGGATCCCGGGTCGACCCTTGGCGGTACCGAGAATGGAACCTAGGGCCTTGGGCCTGAGCTGGGCCTTCCAATTTGAGTGCGATCGGCAGCCTGCCTCACCCAGCTAGGTGCGACTCGTGGCCTTCCCCTGCCTCAGCCTCCAACTCCGCCTCCCGGTCCCCATTCCGCCTGCACCAGTCCACCCTGGTCCACACCTGATCTGGGGCAGAGCGGCTGGTTCGGG
>NW_022900931.1:66837750-66839693 GCF_012274545.1 Fukomys damarensis
GGTCACCGTGCACAGGGCCGGGCCGGGTTCTGAGGTGGATAGAAGGGAACTGGGACTGCAGCCCCTGGCGCCGGGAGGCTGAGGCGGGAGGGTCCTTTGACAAAGGAAGGCGACCTGCGCTGCCGTGAACGCGGAGTGGGGCAGCGGGCACGGAGGCCTAGCTCTGGACTTCGTGTAGGAGAGGTGAGTTCACTCCCGGTGCTCAGTGTCGGGTGGCGGCCGCTTTGTATCCGACGTGTGTGATCCGGGTACACCGCAGTCTCGGGCCCCAGCCACGTCACAAAGCAACCACTCCCGGGGAGATGTCCCAGCCCGGCCTCACCCGCCACCCTCCTTCAGCCTCGAGAGCCTCTTCCTGAACGAGAATCTCAGGCCGTGACCCGCAAAACGGGGGCGCTGCCCGTGCCCGTCTGGGAAGTGCTTCCTTTTTGCGGGTCTCTGTGTGAGAAGGCGACGCGGACTCGAGGTGACCTAGGCCGGGCTCGGCGGGTGCGGAGTGGCGGTTCCATCTCGGGAGCTGGGCTTTACCCGCGTTTCCGGAACCCCGCCTGTCTCGCTGTCAACCGCGCGGGTCCTAGTGGTAAAAGCGCTCCTGGTGACCGAGCCGGAGCTCAAAGGGGCGGCCGTGCGCCCCGATCCCCCCCGCCTCGGGGTGTGGCTTGCATCTAAGGGGCCACTGAAGAGGCTGAGGCAGGAGTGCCGTGAGTTCAAAGCCATCCTCAACCACATCTCCCGTTTCTTGTCGCGTTTTTTGGTGTGGTACTGGGGATTTCAAACCCAGGGCCATTGCTCTTGAGTTACGTCCCAGCCTTTTCAATCTTTCGCTTTTTTTTTCCCGTACCAGATATTGATCTCAAGACCCCGTGTTAGTTAGCGAGGCAGGCAGCACTCCACAGAGCTAAATCTTCTGGATTTTGTTTGGTACAAGGTCTCACTGATTCACTCCCTCAGTTGCCTGAGCTGGGACTACAGTCCATCACCTATCTCCCCAGTTTAAGTGCAAGGTCCCAGTTCAATTCCCGGCACAACAACAAAGAAGTCTTCCCTGATACTAATTTTCCTGTGAGCTGGAAATGACTCCCTGTTTCCAGCCTCCCCAGGGCTGTAATCCCAGTTCTGTAGCATACACAAATTCCCCACCTTTTAAGGTGCTGAGGACCCATAGTCTCCCTAAATGGCCTGGTTGCAACCTCCAGAGCCTGGGGTTTGGCTTGTGCCCCACCGCCACCCAGCATGGCACAGGAGTGATCTACCTCATGAAGGTCAGTGGATTGTGGGGGACCTGTTTTTTTTTTTTTTCTTCCTGATCAGAGGTCCAAAGTAGAAGTGCCTGGCTGAGATCTTTTCGTGGTGTGGGGTCTTTCCTGAGGCTCCCAACCCTGTCTTCTGAGTCATTCCTAATACTATGCAGCTTCCAAGGCCAAAATTCACCCAGGCTTTCTGAGACTAGGTACTGAACTCAGCAAGTAGACCAGGCAGGCTTCAAACTTGGGGGGGAAATCCTCCTGACTCAGCCTTCCAGATGCTTGAATTAGAGGTGTGAGTCACCACACCCCAATCAAATATTCTTCCTCAGGTTAAAAATCCTTTCCTGAGAAGTGCAGGGTGGCTGAGTCTGCCCCTCCCAGGTGCAGCCTGGGGCTGAGCAGGGGCTCTTCCTGAACCTGGCATAGGTGAGTATGTCTTCTTGTCTTACCATCCTCCTCGATTTCTGCCATGGGGATGGGTCCCAGGCCAGCCCTCACAGTAGCAGGGATGGACCCTAACCCTTGCGGTGAGCTGGGTCTTCAGATTTTAAAAGCTGCCCAAGCTCAGCGGAACTTGAAGCCCCTTCCGAAGGTCCCCATTCCGCCTGCACCAGTCCACCCTGGTCCACACCTGACCTTCCTTTGAAGCCTTTGGGGCAGAGCGGCTGGGTCGGGCCGGCCCAACTGGCCCCACCC
>NW_022900931.1:66839777-66840284 GCF_012274545.1 Fukomys damarensis
CCTTCCCCTGCCTCAGCCTCCAACTCCGCCTCCCGGTCCCCATTCCGCCTGCACCAGTCCACCCTGGTCCACACCTGATCTGGGGCAGAGCGGCTGGTTCGGGCCGGCCCAACTGGCCCCACCCCGGCTAGCTGGGCCCGGGTCCCCTCCGCCTGCGCCACTCAAACTGTGGGGGCACTTTGTGCTGTGGACAGAAAGTGCCGCCCGGTTCTGAGTGTCGCGGGCGGGGACAGTGCCCCTCCACTGCGACCAATCCCGGGGAGATGTCTGCCTTTTGCTTTCGGTGTCCATGGAGCAGGGCCTCGGCTATCCCAGCCTGGCCTCACCCGCCACCCTCCTGCTCCAGCCTCTTCCTGAACGAGAATCTCAGGCCGTGACCCGCAAAACGGGGGCGCTGCCCGTGCCCTCCGGGGAAGTGCTTCCTTTTTGCGGGTCGCTGTGTGAGAAGGCGACGCGGACTGCCTGACCCCGGCCCGGCTGGGCGTCCCCGGGTTCGTCCACGTGGCG
>NW_022900931.1:66840313-66846537 GCF_012274545.1 Fukomys damarensis
GGAGGCCGGAGGCCCCGCCCAGGCCCTGTGGCGTCCCGGTGGGCTCCGGCTTCCTTCAGGGATTCCCCGGCTCCATTCCTGCCCCGGGAGGTGGCGCTGTGGTCTCCAGGGGTCACCACAACCCGCCTCGTGGCCGCGTCCGGGTCCCTGGTGCTTTGCAAGCTGGGCTCTGGGTGGATGGTCATGGCGGCCTTGGCCCCTAGGACTGGAGGCCCCGCCCAGGCCCTGTGGCGTCCCGGTGGGCTCCGGCTTCCTTCAGGGATTCCCCGGCTCCATTCCTGCCCCGGGAGGTGGCGCTGTGGTCTCCAGGGGTCACCACAACCCGCCTCGTGGCCGCGTCCGGGTCCCTGGTGCTTTGCAAGCTGGGCTCTGGGTGGATGGTCATGGCGGCCTTGGCCCCTAGGACTCTGCGGGTGGGACTTTTTCTAATACAGGCACAATGTCAGGTTTTGGGTTTTATTCAGACCGTTCCAGCTGGCCTGGAATTGGCAGTGAGCATCCTGCCTCAGCCTTCCCTACAGGTCCTTTGGGGGTTATGTATATATAGTGCCCCCCAAGCTCACACAGATTCCCCCAGATCCTGGCCCAGTGTCATGTTGGGGTCCCCACTGGGGGAGTCTCGCCCTTTGGGGCCATCAGCAACCCAGGTCCAGCGAGGGCTTCGCTGCCCGCAGCGCCGCCAGCCTCTGGTGAGAGGATTTGCTCAGCTCCACGCCAAACAACCTGCATACAGGATGGGGCCTCAGGCTGTGCCCCTGCACCCCTCAGATCGCTAACACTGTTCTGTGACATTGGGGACTGATCCCAGGACCTTTGACTGAGCTCTGCCCCTAGCCCTTTTGTACAGTGATTTTTTTTTTCTTTTACTGTACATTTTCTGTTTTGGTGCTTTTAAGAGTTCAGACTGCCCTGGAACTCACTGTGTAGCCCAGGCTGGGCTCAAATTTGTGCTTGTCCTGCCTCAGCCTCCGGAGCGCTGGGCTTACAGACCTTGGTCTGGGCACACAGGTTAATCATTTCCTGTAGAAACACCTTTCCTCATTCTACAGGCACAGAAAGCTAAAGTGAAGAGGTTGAAAAACCTGAATGTCACCAAGTTGTCAGTGATAGAATTTCCACTCAGTAGCCCTCATGCTGCAGGAGGCCGTCTGAGGCCCTGGCCTGTCTCAAGAAGCCAAAACAATGGCCAGGGATTTAGCTCAGTGGTTCCTTCACCTGCCTCGCAAGCACACGATCCCAAGTTTGATCCCCAGTACAAAAAAAAAGTTAACTCAGGAATGGCTGAGTGCTGTCTCTGCTCAGATGTGCACCCAGGCTCCCCATCCCCTAGGCCAAAGCCTCACCAGAGCACACGCAGCCTGCAGCTGGCCTGTCAGCCTCCTGCACAGCAGCCGCACACCTGCATCCCCCAGGGCATTGTTGGTCAGGTAGAGCTCGACGAGGGCCGGGGCACAGCCCAGCGCAAACGACAGATCCTGGCAGGCTCCACCCATGAGGCCACAGCCCTCCAGCCTGCGGAGGGAAAGGGTGGGGTGTCCAGGGGAGCCAGGCCAGGAAGAAGCCAGCACAGTGCTATGTATCTCTAGTCCCAGAACAGGGGAGGCTGAGGCAGGAGGGTCACCACGAGTCAGGCCTGCCCGGGCTACACACCCCAGTCGGTGCCCACGGAAGAGGAGGCTTTTACAGGAAGTTAGCCCAGGGCAGCACTGGACAGGACCCCTGCCGCTCGGGGTCCCTGCCCGGAGTGAGGCCCGGCCCACTCACCACAGCTTGCGCAGCCGGCTCTCGGGGTGCTGTAGCCCCTTGCTCAGCAGGGCCGCGCCTGCGTCGCCTAGGTCGTTGAAGCTGAGGTCCAGCTCCCCAAGGCGCCCGGCCTGCAGCACCAGGGACAGCGCCGTGCAGGCGGCTGGTCCCAGGCGACAGATGCCCAGCCTGCGGGACAGAGAGGTGATGCACTGGGAGGCTGAGGCAGGAGGAACATGAGTTCAAGCCCAGCCTGGGCAACCGAGTGACTTCGCGAGACCCAGCCCGGGAGATGGGCGTCCCTGCCCCTACGGCCCTGGGCGGTGTTCTGTGCTGGACGCTCTAAGACGCTAATCCAGACTGCTTCCAGATAAACTCGCATGCTGAGAGACGGGGCTTGGGACTTGAACATATGAATCTGGAAGAGAAAATTCCCCTCGAGGTACAGAGTATTTATGTATTTATTTATTTATTTATTTTGGTGCTGGGGATTGAACTCAAGTCCCTGCCCTTGCAAGGCAGGCGGCAGAACCATTGAGCTAAATTCCCTGCCCCCAAGTAATTTATTTTTTTTTCCAAGTAATTTATTTTTTTTTTCCAAGTAATTTAAAAGCACCACTTCAAACTGGGGTGGGGCGGTGGCACATGCCTGTAATCCCAGCACTCAGCAGGCTGAGACAGGAGGATCACCATGAGTTCAAGGCCAGCCTGAACTGCACAGTGAGACCTTGCCTCAAAATTATTTTTAATTTTTAATTTTATTAATTATTATTTTTAATTTTTAATTTTAAAGGACATGCAAGGAAGCAAGGGTGGCATATGCCAAGGTCCTGTGACAGACAGCCTCAGCACACAGACAGCAAAGATGGTGGCTGCGCCTTGGGTACCAGGGATACTGCCAGACTCACCGAAGCGTCTGCAGTTTGCACTGGGGTTGCTTGAGGCCCTCACACAGTTGCAGCACCCCAGGGTCCCCCAGGTCATTGAGGCCCAGGTCCAGCTCTGTCAGGCTCCGGTTCACACTCAGAGCTGAGGCCAGGTCTTCACAGGAGACAGCGGTGAGGTGACAAATCTTCAGCCTGTGGAAAACCAGCCCAGCCGCAGAGGGTTTACACCTGGGGCAGATTTAGCCTCCGTCGTTTTAATTCATTACGGGGTTTTGGAGACAAGGTCTTGCTGTGTGTGTAGCTCAGGCTCCTCGAACGCATGGCGATCCCCTTGCCTCAGCCTCCGAGACGCATTTCTTTTGGAAGTGCTGGTCTTCAGGCTCCACTGTGATGAGCCACTATCTGCCAGGCTCAGTGGTGCACACCTGTAAGCCCAGCACTGTGGGAGGCTGAGGCAGGAGGATTGCAAGTTTGAACTCAACCTGGGCCACTGAGTGACTACATGACACGCTATCTCAAAATGCACACTTTAGGGCTGGGGATTTGGCTCAGTGGTTCTGCCGCCTGCCACACAAGCCCACCTGAGTTCAATCCCTGGTACCAAAAAAAATGAAAATAAAAATAAATTTTAAAATAATAAAAGGGCCGGAGATGGAGCTCAGTGCCAAGGCCTTGGGTTCAATGCAAAGAACAAGAACAAAAGGTGACTGCCACTGTGGGTTAGAGTGGGAAGTGGTGGTTGCTATGGAAACCGGGGCATTGCATTCTTTGTTTGAAGACCAGAAATGAGGCTCAGAGTAGAGCATCCACCTGAGGCATGGGTTCCACCCCCACCCCTGCATGAACGCGATTTCCCATGGGCTCCAGAAATCCCACCTCTGGATATACACCCCGAACCTACAGCTGGCTCTGGAGTGTTTCCCCAGCCAGGGCTGGTGGTTCACACCTGTAATCCCAGCATCTGGGAGGCCGAGGCAGGAGGATCACTGTGCATTCCAGGACAGCCTGGGTTATAGAAAATCATTTTTGTGGTCTTCGTGTGTACGTCCTTGCCTTCCTCCCCACCCATGAATGATCAGCCGTGTGTTGGGGGAACCAAGCACAGCTCAAAGGCTGACTGCTGTGGGACAGTAGGCCCAGCTTCCTGCCAGGGGACAGGATTTGAGATGCACAGGACAAAGATTTTTCTTTATATGGCTGGGGACTGAACCTAGTCCCATAGGCTACATCCCCAACCCTTTTTATTTTTTATTTTGAGTCAGGATCTTGCTAAGTTTCCCAAGCTGGGCTTAAACTTGTGGTTGTCCTGCCTCAGCCTCCTGTGTAGCTGGGATTGATACAGGGCATCAAGTAATCCAAACAACAGAAATAATCCAAACTCAGGAAATGTAACTCCCAACCTGCTAGAGGGCTGCATCGGGAGTTTATGTTTTCTTTTTCTTTTTCTTTTTTTGTACCAGGGATCGAACTCGGGTCCTTGCCCTTGTGAAATAGGCAGTGGAACCACTGAGCTAAATCCCCGGCCCTATGAGTTCACATTTTCCAAAATCAAAGAATGGATTCTTGGAGCAACAGAGGTTAAGAGTAGGAAAAATTTTTTGAGAGAAAGACAGCTTCTAAGGGAGACAGAAGGGCGACTGGAAAGTGGGTCACTCGCTCACCTGGTTCTTCAAGGTGGGACAAAGCCACAAGGTGTGGGGGGTCAAGGTGGGGCAAAGCCATAGGCACAACAGGAACTCATGAGACGGGACAAGACCACGACCACCACCACGATCACAGGCACAGCCACCCAGGAACACTGAGTAAATGGGGTCCGAGGGGAAACCTGTCAGGTACTAGGGATTTCTGGAGCGGAAATGGGCCGAGGAGACGCCTGGCTGTGCATCCAGAATATCAGTGAGCACTATTCATCCTGAGGGGAAGGAGGTGGGCTCCCCGCCCCTTTTTGTTTGTTTGTTTTTTGTCTTTGGGTACCAGGGATCACCTTGGGTCCCTGCGCGTACAAAGCAGGCACCGGAACCACTGAGCTAAATCCCGGCCCCTTTTTTTGTTTTTTTTGAGACAGGGTCTCACTATGTAATTGAGACTGACCTGGAACTCACTATGTAGCCCAGGCTGTCTTGAACTCACAGTGATCCTCCTGCCTCAGCCTCCCGAGTGCTGGGATTACAGGCGTGCGCCACCATGCCCGGTTTAAGTATAAGGATTTTTAATTTAAACATTTTTTAAAATGTAGCCCAGGCTGCCCTGACCGCTCCTGGCAGGCCTGCCTCGTGTAGTTAGAAGAATCTTCACTGCTAACGGTGTCAGTGGAGCAGGGAAAAGAGAAGAAGCCATCGGCTCAGCCTCTCCGGAAGTGACCAGGGGAGCAGCCTCTCAGACAGGGTCTCACTATATCACTCAAGCTGGCCTGGAGCTCAGCCACCCTCCTGCCTCAGCCTCCAGAGAGAGCTGGATTACAGGTATGCACGCACGCCCACCCTGCTGAATTAGCCGATTGTGCGCCACCCCCCCAGCTAGACCAGTGGTGACCCCCACTCACCACAAGGTGCGCAGCCTGCAGTGGGGACGCCCCAGCCCCTGGCACAGCAGCTGCAGCCCCGCATCCTGCAGGGCGTTCCCCGTCAGGTCCAGCTCCTCCAGGTGCCCGCTGTTGCCCAGCACCTCAGCGATCAGCCCGCAGGCTCCAGCCTCCAGCCCGCACTTCCTCAGCCTGCGGGCAGAGCAGGGGCTGCAGCACAGGGCTCCTCCGGTCCCGGTCCCACTTCCCCCTAGGTCCCCGGGACTGGATCCAGGACACCCCAAGGGCACCTGCACCCCAGCACTGACTCCCTCATGGAAAATGGCACAGCATTTGCTCGGCTGAACCTATGACCCCAGCACTCAGGGAGGCTGAGGCACAGGATACCGAAAGTTTGCAGCCAGCCTGGGCTGCATAGCAAGACTGTCTCAAATAAGAGGAATGAGGCGGGCAGCTCCCACCCCCACTGGTGGGAGATAGACGGCTACGGGGCCCGAGGCTGTGGCAGTCTGGCACCTACTGCTGATTAACACCCCACCCTGCGCCCAGGGACAAAGCTTCTCAGGATGGCTGGGACTGAGCTGTTTCTTGGGCTGAGCAGGTGGACGAATGAGATGCAGGTGGCACTGTAGGAAAAGGAACCCCATAATCAGAGCCTTTTCTTCCTTCTAAGATCTTTTTAATGCTGGGGATTTAGCTCAGCGGTTCGGTGGCCTGCCTTGCAAGCGCAAGGACCTGAGTTCAATCCCCGGTACCAAAAAAAACAAAAACAAAAATATATATATATTTTTAACAGTGCTGAGGATCCACCCCAGGGAGTGCTGAGCTACATCCCTGCTATTTTCAGACAGTCTTATTATTACATTATCCAGGCTGGGCTCTGACCTGCAATCCTCCTGCCTCAGCCTCCCCTCCTGAGCAGCGGGGTCACAGGCCTGGGCCCCTAAATCGGTATTCCTAATTGTCTCCCACTGAGACTCACTGCAGCGTCTGCAGCCTGCAGCCAGGGTGCCGCAGTCCCCGGCACAGCAGCTCCGCGCCTGCCCGGCCCAGGCGGTTGCCGCTGAGATCCA
>NW_022900931.1:66847045-66847721 GCF_012274545.1 Fukomys damarensis
GGTGCTCGCTGTAGGAGTCGGGCAGCAGGTGGCTCTCGGGCCTGCGCTCGGGGACAGGAAGGCCTCGTGTTACGGTTACCGTCCAACTGCGACTTTGCTCGTGTTGCTTTGTTTTTGGACGCAGAGTCTCTTTATGGAGCCCGGCTGGCCTTGAACTTACATGGATCCTCCTGCCTCGGCCTCCTGAGTGCTGGGATGGCAGGCGTGTGCCACCACACACAGGGAAAGACACTCTGAGGCCGGCCCCTCCTTGCTGTGGAGAGTCTCCTGCCCGGTGCACAGCCTTGGCCTCCAACCGCCCCCAACAACTATGAGGTCCCAAGAGCCCAGGAGGCGGGACCCCCGAGCCAGCCCCAGCGGGAACTCACGGCTGCTCAGCCGGTGCCTGGGTCCTCGAAGTGCCCTCAGCGTCCTCCTTCTCTTCCTCCTTCCCCTCCTCCTCCTCCTCCTGCTCCTCCTCTTCCTCGCCGGCCCTGCAAGTCCCCCTGGCGCCCGACAGGTGCAGCACAGCCGCGCTCTCACAGCTGCTGGCGCAGAAGGCGCAGGCCGCGTGCTCCATCTTGGTGGCAACGTTGCCGACCACCACCACCTGGAAGGGGCTCAGGGCCCGCCGGACAAAGTCCTGCTCCTGCGTCTCGTACAGGCAGCCGAGCAGCTCCAGGGAGCCCCGCTGCAG
>NW_022900931.1:66849150-66852958 GCF_012274545.1 Fukomys damarensis
GGCGGCACGGGGACGGGGGTCAGCGGGCGTGGGCCTGCCGCTGTGTGGTCGGGAGCTGCGGGGAACGCTTATTTCTTTGCGTCTCTGAAACCGGGTCGCGCCACACGGTTCGGACTGGCCTTGACCTCACTCTGTAGCCCGGGCTGGTTATGAACACGCAAGGATCCTCCTGCCTCAGCCTCCTGAGGGCTGGGATGGCAGGCCTGCGCTCTGAGCCCCTCCGGCCCTGAAGCCTGACTTCACCGTAGGTCCCTAAGCGCGGAGCGGAGCTTGGCCTTTGTCTGCGTCCTCTGTCCCTGTCGGCCCGGGTTGCGCCCTCCACTCCTCCTGGTGCGCGCTGGCCCCGCGGGCTGCGTGGGAGTTAGCAAAGCTGAGGGCCCCGAGCTACCATGAGGACTGAGGCGGGAGGAAGATGCGGACCTTCGCGCCAGGCCCTGGTCCGGAGCCGGCAGTCGCCGAGCCGCAGGGCCGAGACCCCGCAGACAGTGCTGACCCTTCCTGGGATCGAACTGTCCTAGGACTGACGGGCGGAGCTGACGGTGGCCCGTCCCCACCGGCTGCACCCTCTGCAGCAAGCCTACGGTCCCTCCAGTGACCTTGCTGAAGTCCTCCCTGCCCGCCTCTAACTGTTGTTTTTGAGGGGGTCTCGCTCTGTAACCCAGGCCGGCCTCCAACTCCTGACTATCCTCCTGCTTCGGCCTCCTGACTGCTGGGCTCACAGGCATGCACCACCATGCCGTTTCTCTCGAGGCTTTTTTTTTGTTGTTGTTCCTGTAAATCTGAGCTTCCTTTTCACTTCCTTTTCTATTGCACTAATGATGCACGCTCGCCAGTGACACTTGGGCCTTGTGCGAGCCGGACGGAAACCTTTCCCACCAGCTGGACAGGCGGCAGGCGGCAGTTCGGCTTCGGCGCTGCTGACCCGAGTGACTCCTGCGACCACACACCCCAAGCCTTGCTGTTTGTGCCAACACGACAGAGGCCCTGCTAAGCAGGGCGTGGTGGTGCTCACCTCACCCCAGCCCTCTGGAGGCCGAGGCCGGAGCATCTCCAGGAGCTCTAGGCCAGCCTGGGTTCCATAGTGCGCTGAAGGCCAGATTGAACTACATAGCGGAACCTTGTCTCAACAAACGGACAAACAGACAAACACCCGCCCTGCTGCACAGTGGGTCACAGGCAGCTAACGTGCATGCGCTGGTGAATCACCTTGTCTGGGGGCGGCGGAGGTGACTTCGGGCTGGCAGGCTGACTGGAGCTCAGGTGCAGTCCCTGGAAGGGAATTTGGGGACATCAGCCCACAAATCCAGGGACCTGGCCAGCACTCCCGGGAGGCTCACCCGGCTCCTCCGCCCGCACCCCAGGGTGCGTCCACCTCCATCCGGATCCCATCCCGACCCTGGAGGAGGCAGACAGCGCAGGAGGTGTTAGCTGGAAAGCCTAGACACCCGGGTGGGTCGCTGCAGATGAGGACAGGGCCTGTGTCCAGACCCAGCCAGGTGGTGATTTTGGTTTTTCGAGGCACGGTCTCACTGCATAGCCCAGGCAGGCCTCCAACTCCCATCCATCCTCCTGCCTCAGCCTCCTGAGTGCTGGAATGACAGGCGAGCACCACCTCCCCTGCTAAGGTGCATACATTCTAACTGTGCTTTGTCTGAGTACCGTGAAGGATCCTTGTCCCTCCTCTTGACCCACCGTGGCAGGAACTGTCCCTTTGTGCCCTAACCACCCCCACTAGTCACTCACAGCTGGTCCACTTATCTGGTGGGCTGTCACCCCCTGGCAGCCTTGAGTTCCAGTTAGCCTTATTTTACTTAACAGGGACTCCAAAGGCTCCCAAGATGCCTGTAATCCCAGCACTTTGGCAGGCTGAGGCAGGAGGATCTCGACTCTGATCCCATTTCAAGCCCAACCTGCAAAACTTAGTGACTCAGCAAGACTCTGTCTCAAAACTAAAACTAAAAGGTCTGGAGGGCCAAATCTGGGGAGACAGGGCAAGGACACCTTGGGGGACCAGGCTAAGTGGGAGGACTTCATTCTGGTCTCCAAGGGGGCCCAGGAAGGCGTGAACTGAGGAAAATTATTTAATTGAGATTAATAATTAACTAAGATGGCTCTGTGTGCGGTGTGGACAGCAGCAAGTGCACCGGTGAAGGGAAGAAGCAGGGGTGCACGGGACAGGGACCCCGGTGTTGAGAATGCCTGCTGGACAGGGGCGGAGCTCGGGAAGGAGGGACCCGAGGGCGCACTCGGGGTGGTGGCACACGCCTGCCATCCCAGGAGGCTGAGGCAGGAGGATCGCTGTGAGTTCAGGTGAGATAATGTCTCAAAACACAAAAACAGGTGCACCGGGCAGGAGGTGGAAACCCAGCAGCCCACAAGGGAGGGGGAGGGGCGGGCAAGGAGATCTGCCTTTCTCGGACTCAGCACTTCCTGGGGACCAGCTCCTCCTCCTGCCTGCAGGCTCCTGCCCCAGAGGGCGGATCTGTCTCCTCTTCCTCCCTACTGAGGGTTGAACCCAGGGCCTGCACACCGAGCTCCACCAACTTTTCTAACGTTTTTTTTACTACGTGATCATTGTGGGTCTGTTGCTGCTGCTGTTGCTTTTAGTTTTTCAGACTGGGTCTCACTAAGGTGCTAAACTCCCCAGCTGGGCTGGACCTTGTGACACTCCTTCCTCAGTCTCCCAGAGTGCTGGGATGATGGGCACGGGCAACCGCACCCCAATGTGACCTTGTCACTTACAGGCTCTCTGGGACCTGGAGAAGGTTTTCCCTGGCCCGGGACGGGTGTCCATCTGTGAGCTGTCTGCACCCGTTTAGCCTGCATTTTTTGTCCCTCCCTGAGGGATTCAAACTGGGCCTGCTACCCGCCAGTGCTGCCAGCACTTTGGGAGGCTGAGGCAGGAAGAGACCTGGACTGAGCCCAGTCTGGGCAACATAACTTAGTGAGACTGTGTCTCCAAAATCCAAAGCCAAGCCTTGCGGGGTACGCTGTCTCCAGAACTCCTTATGCAGAACTGAAGCAATAACATGAAGCAATAACACCGTTCCTTCCCTTTCATGATTACCTGTTTTTGTTTTGGTTTAATTTTTTCGAGACAGGGTCTTGCTGTGTGGCCCAGGCTGGCCTGAAACTTACAGCAACCCTCCTGCTTCAGCCTCCAGAGTGCTGCATTTATAGGTGTGTGTCACCACCTGCAGCTTACCTTTCGGCTTTTCTTTCCTCCTTGGTACTGGAGATTGTCCCGGGACATTTGCAGTGAGCTACACCTCTAGCTCTATTTAAAAAAAATTTAAACTCCAGCACAGTAGCTCACACCTGTAATCCCAGTACTCAGGAGGCTGAGGCAGGAGGATCACCAGGAGTTGGAGGCCAGCCTGGGCTATGTAGCGAGACCCTGTCTCAAAAAAGAAAAAAAAAAACAAAAAAACAAAAGAGGAATTGCCAGAGACAGTCTGACCCCAAACAGCCATAGACCAGGGTCCGGATCTCCTGGGCAGGCACAGCGGCCCCACCAGTGCCCTCGTATCCTTACCACCATGTGCGTCCTCTCTCTGCCCTCGCTCCCACAGGTTGCGCCTGTGGATCCGCTCGAAGATGCTGAGCGCCAGCAGCCAGGCCCGGCGGCTGCCCAGATGGGCCACCAGCAGCTGCGCCATCTCCAGGGCCCCGGCGGCCTCCATGCGCCCCCGGGGGATTCCGGCCTCCGTCCCTGCATGGAGCTTGAACCTCTTCATCTCCACAGCCTCCAGCTCCTCCAGGAAGGCACTCAGGTGGTGGAGGCCGGGCGCGGCCCTGGTGGGCAGCA
>NW_022900931.1:66853045-66866488 GCF_012274545.1 Fukomys damarensis
CCCGGAGCTGCCCGGGACAGTGCCTCTGCGCTCCGCCCCATCCCTGCCCTGTGCCCTGGGCGCCGTGGCCAATGGCACCTCAAGACCACTGTTTCCTGGGACCGAGTCCCTGTGTCAGCTTAAAGTTCAGCAGGGCAGTTGCTGAAGGTGCCCCGCAGCCAGGCTGAGGCAGGAGGATCCCCCCTGCACCCCATCCCCGTCCCTGTGGTTCTCCCAGGTGCTCAAGCCCGGAGCCTGAGGTTGCCCACCTGGCCCATCAGTTAGAAGCTGAGACCCAGGGGCCTGCACACCCACCAGGATTGGGTCGTCGGGGAGTGGTTTTCATTTTTCTTTTAATTGTGGTAAAATACATGCTACATAAAAGTCACCATTTTATCTTTGCATGTTTTTGTTGTTGTTGTTGTTGTTCGTTTTGGTACCACGGATGAACTCAGGCCACGCACTTGTGAGGCAGGTGGCAGAGCCACTTAGCCAAATCCCCAGCCCTGTTTGCTTGTTTCTTTCTTTCTTGAGACAGGGTCTGCTGTGCAGTTCAGACTGGCCTTGAACTCACTATGTAGCCCAGACTGGCCTGGAACTCTTGGTGATTCTCCTGCCTCAGCCTCCCTAGCGCTGGGACTACAGGCGTGCGCCATCAGCCCACTCACTCTGTGACAAGTCCTGCATCCCCCACGCGACCTCTGCGTGGGCTGCACCCTGTGAGCGAGCCCCTCAGTGCGGCGTCAGCACACCCTGGAGGAGGAGGAGGCAGCGCTGTCCTCTGCACCGCGGAGGGACACTTGGGCTACAGCCCCAGCGCGGGAGCACAGGGCCGACCGGCAAGGCCTGGGAGCACAAGGGGCTGCGGCCGAGGAGGAGCTGGGCAGCAGGGCCCCCAGCAACTCGGGACTGGATGAAGCGGTCCGGGGCCCAGCAGGGTGAGCCACGCCCCAGAGCGTCCCTGGTGTGCAGACCCCGGGGGAGTCGCTGAGGGCCCCGCCCAGGGGGCCCTCGTTTCCCCAGCAGGGAAGGGGGCGGCAGGTGCGGGAGGACAGGCAGAGCCCAGTCAGCTACCCCACCGCAGCTCCCCTGCTTCCTCGCCGCCAGACAAGGAGGGAAAATGAGACGAAGTGCTGGTTCTCGGCAGTCAGATCGAGAGACTGAAAATGCCCCTGAGAAACTCCCTCACCAAGAACTGCGAGTTCCCACCATCCCGATGCCTGTGTCCACTGCAAAGACTCCGGGACACGGAGAAGTGGGAAAGCAGGGTGTGTGGTGCACACCTGTGCTCCCAGCACTGGAGAGGCTGAGGCAGGAGGGCTGCAAGTTCGAGCGCAGCCCAGGTAATGTTTGGCGAGGCTGTCTCGAGAGAAATGAGGCAAAGACTGCTGGGGACGCAGCTCAGCGGGAACCCTGAGCTCAACCCCAGTCACACCCACACACGAAGATAAACATCAGGAGGTCAACTTTTTTTTTCTTTTCTCTCTCTCTCTTTTTTTTTTTTTTTGGTACTGGGGATCGAACTCAGGACCTTGCACTTTCGAGGCAAGTGCAGCAACACTGAGCTACATCCCTGGCCCTAGGAGGTCAACTATTTTTTAGTATTGTTGCAACCAACACTAGGATCAATGTTAAGGAGAGCTGTGTGTGACAAGAAAAGGATCTCAGAAGAAAAAGATGAGTATCAAAAATCGTAAGACCACTGCCTGCCTCACAAGTGCAAGGTCGCAAGTTCGATCCCCGGTTACCCAAAAATAAAATAAATAAAATGTTAGCTGGGCATGGTGTCTCATGCCTATAATCCCAGCACTCCTGGAGGCTGAGGCCAGAGGGTCACTAAGAGTTCAAGGCCAGCCTGGACGGCATAGCAAGACCCTGTCTCAAAACAACAAGAAACAGAGCTAAAGTTCCACCTCACATCCTCCCGGCTCCGAAGCCCAAGCTCTGGGGTCCCGTCACCTGGAAAGACTCCAATCCCACCCGGCCCGTGCCCCAAGGCCCAGCTGAGACCCCCAGGTGGCCCCTGGGGGCTCCCAGAAGCTGGGCCGCAGCCCCTGCCCCTCCACCCACAGTCGCCTCCACCTCCCCGGGATCCGAGCTCAGGCTTGCAACACTTCCTCTCCTCCACGCTGTGTGTTCACCCCAACCACAGGAAGTGGCCGTCCTTCCCCGTGGGTTCAGGGACAAACGGCCCAGGCCCTGTCCTGGTCAGCAGAGACTCAGGTGCACTCGTGATCAGAAGGATCATCATGACTTTGAGGCCACCCTGGGCTCCGTGGGAGATCCCGTCTCAAAAAACAAAACAAGAAAAAAGATCCTGGTAATCTACCTGTGCGTTGGCCAGGCTCCCCAGGGAAACGGTCAGCAGAGGAAACACATGTAGATCCAGTATAAATGCTGCCCAGACACGCATGGACTAGTAGAGAGAGGCTTGTCAGGCTTGGGGGGGTGCACACCAGTGACCCCAGCACAGGGGGAGGCTGAGGCAGAAAGGTGGCAAATGCCAGCCCAGCCTGGAGAACTTAGGGCTTAGTGAGACCCTGTCTCAAAGAACCAAAAATAAATGAAAAATAATAAAAATTAAATCAAGGGTTTTGTAATGTAAGATTAGAAGGACTAAAGGACAATCAGGTGTGGGGTGCAAGAGGCTAGAGATAAAGACAGCTGCAGCATTTGTCACATTCACTGGTGAAACCAGTATTTTCTTTTTAAATTTCCTTATTAGTCCTGTGCATTTGCAATACCTAAGAATGACATTCGTCTCGGAGAATTGGAGCATATACAACGCATCTTGACCATTTATGCTCCCTTCCCCCACCTTCCTAGTATTTCTCTTTAAATGTGTCGCCTTCAGCCAGGACTGGTGCACACTGAGAATCTCAGCACTTGGGAGGCTGAGGCAGGAGGAGCTCTGCGAGATCAAGTGATACAAGGGGAATAGATGTGACTCCCAAACCTACGAGCTCTCAGATCCACCTAAGGAACAACAGGAGCAGGAAAATGTATTGGGGTATAAGAATACCTCCTGGGAGGGCTGGGGATTTAGCTCAGTGGCACCACGCCTGCCTCTCGGCCTAAGGTCCTGAGTTCAACACCCATACGGGGGAGCGGGGGAGCTCCAGGGAGACAGGAGGGGTCCCGAAAGGGTTGCCAGCGAGCCCACTTCTCAAAGGAAGCTTCACAGAGCAAAGTCAAGAGGGGTGGGCACAAGGTGGGTAAAAACTATAACCAGCCAATAAGATTAGAGGTACAGTCGTTTAGGAATAATGGCCCAATAGTAACAAGGCATGTGGCTGACGGCACTAGCCTCGGTCCAGGAATCCGCAGCCACTTCCGGGCCTGTGTGAGCCTGGCTGCTTTCCGGGAAGCTGTCGATTCTCTCTCCCGTGTCAGCCCATCCACATGGGCGTGAGATAAACTCGGCCTTTTTAGTCCCCATCCCACTGTATACTTTTCTTTCAAAAGCCCACTTTTAATAAGTGGATTCGTGACCGCAACAGATGTAGGTGGAGACTTTTATGGGGAATGAGCAGACATCTGGGTTTCCAGGAGGGGCCCTGCCTGGGGTGACCCCCACCCCTGTCCCCCGTCCCCCGGGCCTTGTTGCCAGTTCCTCACAGTAAGGTTCACAGGAAGTGGGCATTCAGAAGGAACTGGTTAATTAGCATTGTAATTTCCTTGAAATTCAGGAGTTTAGCAGGGGGCAGCTGCATGTGCCTTTCTTATCTGGTAGTCTGCATTCCATGCTGCCTAAACTCCTTCATTCTATCCAAAGCCTGCTCACAGTTGTTTTGTTTTTTGAAGCAGTCTGTAATTCAGGCTGACCTCGAACTCATGGAGATCCTCCTGCCTCAGCCTCCTGAGTGCTGAGATTGCTAGCATGCACCACCACACCCAGCTCCTTTTTTTTTTGGTACTGGGGATTGAACTCAGGACCTTGCACTTTTGAGGCAGGCAGTGGAACCACCGAGCTAAATCCCCAGCACTCCTAATATTTATAGGGTGTGCCTGTCACCTCACTCTAGCTTGGGCCTTTCATTAGCTCACTGTCTTACTCATAAGGCAAGTAAATCCACTGCTTTCTACCCAGACGCTCATGTACTCACATGTGTGTGCGCGCGCGCGCGCACACACACACACACACACACACACACACACACACACTCGCTTGCAGGCACACACACAAAAGATACTGCAAGAAAAGAAATATGACGGCCAATATCTCCATGGATACAGACGCAAAATCCTCAACACAAAGGAGCTGATGTGAACTGGGCAGTGGTTCAGACCGGTGCCCAGCTACGCTGCAAGTGAGGCAGGTGAGGCAGGAAAGCCCGGTAGCTTAGCGAGCCTCTGTCTCAAAGCAAAAACTTCAAAGGGCCCAGAATGTAGCTCAGCAGGGCAGTGCCCAGTGTGAGGCCATCCTCCTGCTTCAGCCTTCTGCCTGCTGGGTCCACAGGTGGGCGCCAGCGCGCCCAGATTCTTTCTTTCTCTCTCTTTCTTTCTTTCTCTCTCTTTCTTTCTTTCTTCCTTTCATGAACATAAATATTTTACTAATCTCGGGTACGGGGGAATCCTCTCAACTGTGGTTTATGAAAAGATAAACCGACAGGAGCTGAGCTAGGTGACGCTCCTCTGCAATCCCACCGCTCGGGAGGCTGAGACAGGTGGATCACTGTGAGCTCAAGGCCAGCCCGCGCTGCATAGTGAGACCCTGTCTCAAAAACTTAAAAAAAAACCCACAATGTCCAGACTTCAAGGAGACTTCACAGTGGCTCCGCCGCTCACCACTGGGCTGTGAGCTTCGCCTTTTCCCCTGAGGTGAGAGGGAGATCTGCCGGTCCTTTCCCGTCACGGCACAGCCCTCGCCAACCTGGGCCTGCAGCCACCAGAGCAGGGCAGGGACAGCAGCCCTCCCGCCCCAGCCCCTTCCGGCCCGCTCAGCCCCTCCGCAGTGCAGACGAAGGAGGGACTCCGGGTCACGTAAGGGAAGTGGTGTAGCGCCCATCCTGCGCACGCTGGAGACCCGAGTCCGCATCCCCTAAAATCAGAGAATTCTAGGAACAACAGCGGTTGGGAGCAAGAAAATACTTACTGAAGGGACAGCGCCTGAGAGGAGGGGTGGACATGAATGAGTAGCCAGGACCCTGCTTTACAGGGAAGTTTTTATTTATTTTTTTAAAAAAATTTTTTGGTACCAGGGATTGAACTTGGGTCCTTGAGCTTGCGAGGCAGGCGGTGGAACCACTGAGCTAAATCCCCAGCCCTGTTTAATTTTCCTACACACACACACACACACACACACACACACACACACACACGCACACACATATTTTTTTTAACCACTTTCAGGGGTTGAACTCAAGACCTTGGGCTTGGCAGGCAGGGGCAGCAACGCCGAGCTACATTCCCCAGCCCTCCCTCGGGAAGTTTTCTACAACAAAACCCACGTGGGTACACCCTGGGTGACAACTGAGATCAACCAATAAGGTCACAAGGGCGGTTGCTTAGGTAACCGCGGTCCAGGGGGCAGCAAGTCAGTAGCAAGAGTGGCTCCCATGGAGAGAACAAAGACCTCGTGGGGCAGGGATGCATCTGCCTGCCGATGCCTATCTAGACTCTGCCAGACCCGTTATCTTATCTCTTCCTCTTTCGCTGGGGAAGTGTGCAGGCCTGGCCCCCCTGCTGCAGTCGTCCTATCTGAGTGCCTGTCAGGTGACTTCCTAACTCAGCCATCTGGTCTGTAAGGCTGGGACCTCCCGGCCTGAGGCTGGCGTCTGCGGGGGGCATGGTGTGACAGGAGGAGGAGAAGGCGGCCAGCACCAAGCAAACCAGCCCCAGTGACAGACAGAGAGGAGCCATCACGTCACCCAGCAGCAGGCAGGCAGGTGACACAGCAGACAGCAGGGACACAGTGGGGTGGGGACAAGGGGCCAGCGAGCAGGACCAGAGTGAGGGTGAGGACCGCAAACAAAGCTGAGAGCCTGACAGAGCCAGAAAAAATAAGATGAAGGGGACAAAGGGAAAGAAAGGGAAATCAGAGGTCAGGAGTGAGGAGAGAGGAAGCCAAGAGGCCCTCGAGGCGGCGGGGAGAACAGGGCCTGGGCCTCGGAGGCCACCACTCCAGGGATTCGACACCGCACCCCCAGCTCCCAGTGTCCGCCTCCTGGGGCCTCAGGGACCCAGGAGCCTTACAGATTTGCATTTGTATTTATGAGTTATTTATTGGTTTTCAGTTTGGGGTTTTGTAGTTCAAGCTGGCCTCCAACTAGCAGAGATCCTCCTGCCTCAGCCTTCAGCATGCTGGGAGGACAGGCGTGGGCCACCACACCCAGCGTGGGGTGATTTAAACGGAGTCCTTGTAATGGGCAGAAAGTCAGACGCAGCAGCCTGCAGACAGACGGGCGGCTGGGGACAACCTGACAGGCAAAGCACAGGATTTCCCTTCACTTTCAGGCACTGCTGCGATGACCCACTGGGGCCGGGCCTCGGACTCCTGGGTCCTGTTCGCCACAATCTGCGAGGCCCCTGGCAGTGCAGACCCGGTGAGGGGTGGGAAAGATCTCCGGACTCAAAGCAAAGCAGAGGCCCAGCCTCAGAGCCCCTGGGTCAGCCAGGACAATGACGATTTCCCTCCCTGACTCTCCCACCTCTCTCTGCCTGAAAAATCTATCAGTTTGCCACCAACCCTGCCTGTATGTTATAGTGTGGCCCTTGGGTCTGGTCTGAAATCTTCCATCAAAGACACCATAGGATCAGGCTTCCCGGTAACAGTTTATCCGAAAAAGGCAGGATGTGCTGTATTTGAGCAGGGCTAGCAAGAAGCAGGTGCAAGTTCTAACCCCGGTGGGGCTGTTAGGGGTCCCTAGGCTGCCGACGGATCATTTCCTCCCCCTAGAGGAGGACAGGGGCAGGGGAGGGTCGCCACCAGCAACGTACACAGAACCAATCAGAAATGCGGTATCTGGGGCCAATCAGAAACTTGCTCTTTTCCGTCCTTCGTTTGAATCTGCGGCTGTGGGCAGGACCAATCAGAAGATGGTCTTTTCAGTCCTGCATTTTCATATGGGCACAGCCAATTGGAAGACACGGATCCTGACCCCTCCTTTGCATGCAGCAGGAAGGCGGGGAGCTTTGCCCTGGGACTGTCCTGATGCCTCATTGCCCCGAGGGCGATAACCGGGAATTCTGGGTACAAAGGACCCTCTCCCTTCTCCTGGGGTCACGGTGAGTCTTTACCACAGCTCTTTTCCACCTTGGCTGCCTTTTCTGTGTCCCTTCTAGTGCTTTGTTCAGGGCGGGGAAAGAAAAAAAAAAAAAAGCCCCAGGGCCTCTTTGTGGTGACAGCAGCACCAGGCCCAGGGCCTGAGTCTGAGTCTGAATAAGGACTCACGGAGGGGAAAACACACCCCCGAGGCCGAAGATTTGGAGTGAAAAAGTCAGACACTGTTCACACACACACATTTTTGCGTCCGTTACCTGTTGAAATGATATTTTTTAATAAATTAAGCAAAATGAAATGCACTACTAAAGTTGTTTTCATGCTACTTTTAAAAATGCAACTACCAGAAATTTCAAACTGACTTACGTGGTTTCCATTATGCTCCCCTGAAAGGGGTGGTAAATAGCAGTTATATTAGTTAGGCAGAGGGAGGAAGAGGGTGGCTGTCAGGTGTAGGGGGTGACTGGGTAGGAGGCATAATCTGGGGACGGGGGTTGGGACAGGGTCTTGCTATATAGTCCAGGCTGGTCTTGAAATCAGGGCGATCCTCCTGCCTCAGCCTCCCTAGTGCTGGGATTACAGGTGTGCACCCCACACCTGAGGTACTTCATTGAGGGTGCTGCAGATGGAGGCCGGGGACCTGCACATGCCAGGCAGAGGAGGAGCTTTCAACGATCCGTCACATGTTGGGGGCCATTGTAGACCAGAAACTGGCTATCTCTGAGTGACTGGTGGAGAGAGGTGGAAAGTTCCCGGCACCAGAGAGCGCCCAAGGAGGTCCCCAGGGTAAGGAGAAGTCGCAAGAGTCCTGACCCTGCCCACACTCTCTTGGCCTCTGATGATACCAATCACCCTAACTCATGGGCCCAGGTCCTGTTTATAGAACAGGCCGTTCCTGAGACAGACACAACGTGGACCAGTGACCACGGACTGCGACTGGTACCGGAGATGCAATAGGAAAATGTTATGTCTCCCAACCTGTTAGATGTCTGTCTGATACGCCGAGCTCTGAAACCAAAGAATGAGTTCTAGGACCAACAGAGGTTAGGAGCCGAAAAACAATGATCAAGAGGACAGCTCCCAAGAGGCAGGAGGGGACCCCACTTTACTGGGAAGTTTCATAGAGCAAAACTCGGGGGCCCCAGTTACTGAAGACCCTGGAGAAAGGTTCAGTCTCTGATGCAGGGATGGGGCACAGTTGAAAACGAAACTGCAGCTGGAGAGGGCCCCGGGATGGCCAGCTGCTCTGAGGGACGCAGGGCAGTCATCCACAGAGCTCTGAGCTTTAACTGAACGTACCGGACAGAGAAACGGGCAGAGTCACAGCTGACTGCGCAGGGACAGTCACTTCTGCAGAGCGGCCAGCAAGAGAGGAACAAGGCACTCGCACCCAAGCACAAAGCCATCAGATTTCCATAGCGGCTTAATGGGTGACTGACTTAGTAGGTAGTGACACGCAACTTCTCAGTGCTGAGGAGAAGACTTGGCTGTGAGTCTTGGTGCTTCGTATCTTGGCTCTGTCCCCTTATACCCGGCGAGTGCAAGGTCCCCAGTCCTATCCCCAGTACCAAAAAGCAAAAGAAAGAAGTTACCTCCGGGTAGCTAGCACAGCCTGTGCTTTTGAAATGATCACGCCAAGCCAGGGTTTTGCAAGGAGAAGAAAGGCCGCAGCGGGGGGCTGCAGTCAGGGGTCTTCCACGGGGGCTGCTCCACCGGCACGAAGTGGCTGCGACTGACCATAAGGTCACAAGTACAGTTGCTTAGGTAACAGTGGTCCAACGAAGCAAGACATGCAGCAAGTGTGCGTGTGCGTGGTGCTGCACCTGCCTCAGAAGCACAAGGTCCTGACTCTGATCCCTGGTACTGGGGCGGGGGGAGTACACGGAAAGGACAAGGGACTTCTCAGGGAGGTGAGGGATACCGGGTCCTGAGGCGACGGATGCCTCCCTTGGGGAAGGGTGCAGGCCTGGGCCTTTGATTCCCGGCCCCCAGCTGTGGCGTTTTCTGTCCCAGGCCTGCAGGGCTTCTCCCCAGCATAGCCCTCTGCAGTAAGATGACCCGGCCACCCCAGAACAGTTGGTCTCCAGACGCTCACCCTCGGCCCCTCAGGACCCTGAGCTCTGGGACAGAGCTGCTGAGTCTCACGTGGGAGCCAGTGCCCCGCTCGGTTCTTCTCCTTCTGCGAGTCTCTCTCTCCTCTTTTATTTCTGCCCCCACAGTGCAGCTGGAGACCCCAGCCCACCCACCGGAAGAGTTAGGGTCAGGCTCGCCAACTGCCATCACGGAAGGGTTCTCGGGGCTGCCCGGGAAGAGCTCGGGAAGGACCGTGGTGTGAGGGGCTGGGCTGTGACTTCCCCCCATATGTGGCAGCGCCCCCTGGGAGCTGTGTTCAAATCCAAACCCCAAACTGGCGCCCGAAGCTGAGCTCCTCTGGTGGTTCCCGGAGAGCTGTGTCTGGGGAGGGTGAGGTGTACAGGTAAGAAGCTCGCTGGCCGGCTCCTCCGGGCCCTGAGACACCGGGAAGGCTTTGAACGAGTCTCCTGGGAGGAGAAAGTTGCCACGCTTTTGTGTCCTGCAGCTGTTCCTGTTCTTTCGTTCTTTTGATCTTTGTTCCTGTTGGCCAGGATCAGGAGGACGATGCTCACCGTGGAGCGTTGGTGCGTCGGATCCGACTCCTCTGCATTCCTTATCTGTCTGTTTTGCTCTTTATTTCATTCCACTTCTTATGTATTTATTTATGGATGGTGTTTTGTGACAGGCTCTCACTGTGTAGCCCAGGCTGGCCTCAAACTCATCGCGATCCTCCTGCCTCAGCCTCCCGAGTGCCAAGATCACAAGTATGCATCACCGCACCCAGCTTCTTTATTTAATTCTGGGTTTCTCACATAAGACTAACCATGTGATTTTCTTCGTCCACACCAGGGATCAAACTCAGCACCTTGCACTTGCTAGGCAAGCTCTGGTACCACCCAACTAAATCCCCAGCCCGAGCCATGTGATGTTTTATTTTGTGTCTGTTTTCTTTCACTTAACATTATGGTCTTGCCAGGCCTGGTGGTGCACAAAACAAAAACAGCAAACAAAAAGAGGATGTGTTTATGTTACTGAAGGACTGAACACATGTAAAATGCTTAAAAGAAAATACTGGCTATTCAACTCAGGTTTACTCTTACTTTTTCCTCTAGTCCTGGGGACCCAACCCAGGGCTCCTCCCCCAGCTACACCCAGTATTTGAGGGGTTCTCAGTAAGGCACTTAGGTGTGCAGTCTAGACTCGAACTAGGGGACCTCTTTTTTTTAGTACTGGGGATCGAACTCAGGTCTTTGCACTTGAAAGGCAGCTGGCAGAACCACTGAGCTAAATCTCTGGCCCCAGGGGACCTCTTGTCTCAGCCTCCCAGAGTGGAGGGATCACAGGCATGCACCACCTTGTCCTGTGAGAGTTAATTTTACAGAAGAGAAAGCTCAGCTCACATTATAGAGCTTGGGTAGATCAAGTGATTTCTTTCTGTCTGATCATTAACCGCAACTGAAAAAAATCAGTAAGAGTTTCAATCCTAGGGCTAACTGCTCAGTAGTCAATGAGATAAAGATAAGTTTTGATCATAATGAGACCAGCTGGGCGTGGTGGTGCACACCTGTAACCCCAGCACTCAAGAGGCTGAGGCAGGAGGATTGCCATGAGCTCGAGGCCAGCCTGGGATGCATAGTGAATTCGAGCCCAGGATGAATGAACCACACAGCAAGGCCCTTGTCACAAAATCAGTCAGTAAGGACTTTATTGGACTGTGATAATCAAAACTGGGCTGGGTATGTTGCTACATACTTGTACAGCAGGAAAAAAGAAAAAAAGAATAAAGAAAGGAATTATTTTCTGCATCAATTTCCTATGTGACCATGGGGAGCGCCCTGCTGAGTGGTTTACAGACTCCAGTGCTTTGGCGGCCTGAGGACCGACCTCTGACCTCCGTCTAAACTCTGGCCGGGCCAAGGAGGCCACAGAGGAAGTGGAACCTCAAGGCCCTGAATGACTGAGGACTCACTGCCAACCACAGCTGCAGAAGCCAGAGTGAGTGAAGTAACCTTATGCACAATGGCATGACCTGGCAAAGCAGCAATATTTGCAGAGCTTAATAAAACAGTAATAAGTACAAATTAGAGGAAGATCTTGTTCTCAGGGAAACATAAACCTCTTAATTATTAGCAGCATTGTGCAGTAGGGTAAAGCCGGGTCACAGGGTCAGCTGGCAGCTCTACAAATCCCTGTGGTCTCCTGAATCAAGTTCCTAACAAAGTAGGAAAAGTGGCACCCGCCTATAATTCCAACACTTGGGAGGCTGAGGCAGGAGGATCTCTGTGAATTTGAGGCCAGTCTGGAATTCATAGTGAGACTCTGTCTCAAAACCAAAATACATAAATAAAACATCAACTACGTAGAAACTAGGGCTTTGCATTTTGCTTCAAGTCAGGGTTTCCCAGCATTGGCCACATTGACATTGGGATTGGGTGCTGGGCACTGCCAGGATTTCCAGTGTCCCTGTTCCCTCTGCTCACTAGATACCCACAGCACGCACCCTGCCTTCCTGAGGGTGACAGCCCTGGGTGTCTAGGACACTGCTGTCAGCATCTCCTGGGAGGGTGTGGTAGTCGTGTCTTTCTATTCTGGATGCTGGGTGCTTTGACACCTGGGGCCCTGCTGTCCCTGGAGGGCTGTTCACTTCCGGGATGGTCAGCTCCCTAGGGAAAGCATAGTCCCGCCCACACCTGCCGAGCAGGCCTCCCACTCTGGGGCCAACCACGGCGAAGCCAACGCAGTGATTCAAACTGTACATCCTGAGCCTCACGGCCAGAGCCTGTCTCAAAGAAATCCGCTAAGTGAAACACATGAGGCACAGAAAGAAAATGACTGTGAGAATCATCTCGTACGTGGGATGTGAAACCACTGAGCTCATGGAGGCCCAGTGAAATTACAGGTACCAGGGATGCGGGACGAGAGGGGACCGGGACCCCGTGTGTGCTGTCAGAAAGATACAAAGTTTCAGTTAGAGGAGCAAGTGGAAGAGGTTTGTTGTACCACTCGGTAATGGCGCTTAATAACAACGTATTCTACTGTGGGTATCTCTGAGTAGCTTTCCTGTGTTCTGGCCACACGAAATGGTTAGCTGTGAGGTAACCGTCTCACAGTCCACACACTCAGAAACATTATATTGTGCACCATAAATAGACGCAATTTAAATTCGTCAGTTTCCTTGCTGGATGTGGTGACCCAGCCTGTCATCTCAGCACTGGCGAGGCTGAGGCAGGAGGATTGCCATGAGCTCAAGGCCAGTTTGAAGCACATAGTCAGACCCTGTCCCTAAATAGGAAACCAATCAATAAATAAATGAGTACGTTTTAAAATATGCTTAGGCTGGGGATTTAGCTCAGCGGTATGGCGCCTGCCTCGCAAGCACAAGGCCCTGAGTTTGATCCCAGGTACCATAATATACATAATATATATGATTGCTAATTTGGCACCCAAAGCTTACTATCCCCCTCCGCTTCCCGGTGCCCATTACCCGGCACACGCTCCTGACAGGCGCGGCAGAGGAACCGCGCGCTCTTTTCCTTCACTGCCCCTAGAGGGGGCCCGCGGCCCGCCTGAGCCTTCACGGACCCGGCTCTGAAAGCAGGGAGTGACCCGCGGCCAGCAGGGGCGCGGCCGGGGCGGCGACTAAAGGGGACAGACTTGCTGTTGAAAGAACAGGTTTTCAGACCCACCGCACAGCAGGGGGACTATACGCAATAATAATTCTGCGAGTGTGTGTGGTACTGGGGATCGAACTCGGGCCCTTGTGCTTGCAACTCAGGCAGCAGAATCCCCGGCCTAATAATTCTTTTTTGAAACAAGTTCTCACACGGTAGCCCGCCCACGCTGGCCTTGAACTGGAAGTGACCCTCCTGCCTCGGCTTCCCAAGTGCTGGGATTACGGGCGTGCGCCACCACAACCAATCTATAATAATTGCATATTTCAAAATAGCCAAGCGTCAATTCCAAAAGTCTGACCACAAAAGAAATGATAAGAAAGGCGATGGATATGTTCATTAGCTTAATTGTTGTGCATTGTACACATATATCACCTCACCCTGTATCCCATAGCTGTAATGATCCCGTCCATTTAAAACATTAGCCTGGCAGGGTGGTGCATGGTGCCTTTGGTCTCGGGCCCTGCCGGAGGCACCAGGACGTCAGAGCCTGCGGGG
>NW_022900931.1:66867039-66876125 GCF_012274545.1 Fukomys damarensis
GGGGAGAGGAAGGGAGAGGGTGGGAGAGGAGGAAGAGGACAAGAATGGGGGAGGGAAAGGGGAGGGGAGGGGGAGGAGGAGGATGAAGGGGGAGATGAAGGCCCCTCCCGCGTCCCTCCTGCTCCCGCTCCCTGGTTGGTAGTGGGGGGCTGGAGGTCCCCCCAGAACCTCCGTCCGTGGAGCCTGTTTCCCAAAGGCAGCACAGATGGGGCTGACCCTGGTGGCCACAAAGTGGCTCTGAGGCCTCTGCAGGGCCCCTCCGTTCCCTACGCCACCCTCTGCCAGGGGCTGTGAGTCACTTTCCTCTGCCTCAGCCCCAGCAGACTCGGCCTGTGACCTCTGGGGCCGCTGCCCAGCATGGAGGCTGGGAACTGGGAATGACTCTAGCGATGACAGCGGCCGTGGCCTCTGTGGCCGGGGCCACAGCCAGAGCTGGCTGCGGTGGCACACGACCCAAGGGACAGCCCCAAGTGTCCTGGCCGCCGGCCACCACTGCTAGCCGACCGGTGGTCCCAGCGCCTCCCTCTTCCTCCAGGACCCACAGCAACTCCGGATTGCAGACAGGAGCAGAAAGGGGACCAGAGTTCCCTGCTAGGACTGGGGACCCCCAGGACCCACCACGCAGCCCGAGGGGCCCAGGCCCAGGCGGCGCCACCCCAGCCTCCCCAGGGGGACAGATGGAATCTGTCATCCTCGGGCAGAACAGGCGGGTCCGTCTGGAGGACGTGGGCTGCACCTGGGCTGAGGAAGGAAGTGGATTTGCTTCCCAGAGCTCCAGCTGAATGCGCTCAGCAGACTGGAAATAATTCAAGTCCCCATCCCAGCAATCTGGAGAAATTCAGATGGCGCAGCAGTGTTCATATTTGAAAAAGCAATTAAGAAACTGTTTACCTAAAAAGAAAAATTTTCCAGTATATATAGCCTTGGGTTTTGTTTTCTGAGACAAGAGCTAGTTATGTAGTTCAGGCTGTTCTTGAACTCACCATGGAGCACAGGCCGGCCTGCAGCTCACCGTGATCCTCCTGCCTCAGCCTCCCAAGTGCTGTGATTACAGGTGTGCACCACCACACCCAGCTCAGGATATAGTCTTAACCGAAAAAGGCAAGATATACAATAGTGTAAGAAGATGTCCTTTTTTGTGTGAGAAATTATAAAAATAAGAATATGTATTCCCATTTCATTATGTTTGTATAACACTGAAAAGATATATAAGAAACTAATCAAGCTGTGTCCTAGAGCTCAGGAGGCTCAGGTAGGAGGCTCAGCACAAGTTGGAGGCCAAGCAGAGCTACAAAGTGCGACCCTGTCTCTAAAAACATACAAAAAATAAGAAAAAAGAAGGAAGCTAGTGAACCTGGTGACCTTTGGGTTTTCGTTTGTGGTTTCTTTTTTTAGACACGGTAGTACCCTGTACTTCAGACAGGCCTGGAACTCACTGTGCAGTCCAGGCTGGCCTCAAACGCCAGGCAATCCTCCTGCCTTAGCCTCCCAAGTGCTGGGATGACAGGCCTGTGCTCCCACGCCCGGCCCCTGGTGACCTCTGAAAGAAGGCAAAACATGAGCCGTGTGACGGGAGTGGAACTTCTCGAGATAACACAGACTTCCTAGCTCTGCGTGTTTAACGTTAGAGCCTTCTGTGCGCTGCGTTCTCAGAGACGTGGACACAGGACAGGCGCACCTGCCAGCACACGCACAAATGGGTGGGTGTTTCTGGAAAGACACAGAAGAATGAGTATTACGCAATGGCGGTTTCTGGAGAGATGCACAGTAAATCAGCAAAGGCGGAAGGGAAGCCGCGCTGACAGCCGGGAACCTGGCTAGGGGAGACTCCGTGGCCCCCCTCGGAGCACGCTGCCACTGCAGTCCAGGCGCTCCACTGCGCTCGGCTTTAACAAACTATTTATAAATCTCACGCAGTCTCTCGCAATGACAGACGGATACAGTAGCCACCCCCAGCCTCCGTTTTGCTTTCTGAGGTTTCAGTTACCCTGTTAACTGCAGTCTGAAAATACTGTGGAAAATTCCAGATATCAGTACTGCATATGTTTTGTTTTGGTTTGTTTTGGGGTTTTTTTTTGGTTTTTTAAGATAAAGTCTCACTATGTAGCCCAGGCTGGCCTTGAACTCACAGTGATCCTCCTGCCTCAGCCTCCCGAGTGCAGGCATGAGAGGCCTGTGCCACCACGAGGGGCCATGAGTTTTTAATTTTTTCTTTTTTTTTGAGGCAGTGTCTCACTATGTAATTAAGAATGACCTGGAACTCACTATGTAGCCCAGGCTGGTCTTGAACTCACAGCGATCTTCCTGCCTCAGCCTCCCGAGTGCTGGGATTACAGGCATGCGCCACCATGCCTGGCTCATAAGTTTTTAATTTAAACACACCTGTGTTTCACTCAGCCCTGTAGGATCCATGCAGTGCACACCAGTTGGGAAGCTTTGGAGAGAACTCCACAGACCACGTGGGAGTGGTAAACCCACAGATATGCTGGCTTCTGAACCGGGGAACCTGCCAGTGTTACCTTACTAGGAAAAACGATCTTCGAAGACATCATTAAATTAAGACTCTAGGAGGCAGGAACGGTGGCCCCCGCCTGAGATCCTGGCACTTGGGCGGCTGAGGCAGGAGGATCCCTGCAAGCTGAAGGCCAGCTACATAGTGAGTTCAAGGCCATCCTGAACTTCATATCGAGACCCTGTCTCAGACAATCAAAGAATCTCCACATGAGCAGGCCTCCTGGATTATCCAAGTGGATTCCAGGTCTAATGATAACGAATACCCTTATAAGAGAGTGCCCTGGAGAGTTGGCAGGTGGATGGTGAAGATTAGACACAGAGCTTGGGGCCTGAGGTGTAAGACACGGAGCACAGACAGACAGACAGCTACCAGAAGCCAGAAGGGCCAGGGACTCAGTCCCCGGGGAGCTCTGCCACTCCTGACCCTCTCTTCCGGTCTTTGGGCCTGGGAGACAGGAAGTTTCTTTCGTAAGCCCAGATGGTGCCGATTTGGCCCGGAAGCCTCTGACAGCATCTCTTCACCTCTCCTCCCCAGCTTCCAAGGACAACCTGGGCGGCTCTTCTTCAGGTCTCCGCTTTGGTGACTGCAAGCTGAGACCCCAAGGAGCCAGGTCCTCGGTGTCCCGTGGAGACAGCCAGGGCCTTGGAGCCGGCAGGCCCGACGCCCCGTGGGGTCACTGGGACCCCACCAGTCTGAGGGCAGAGGGGAAACCCCTCCCCGGGGACACCACGCTGCACACAGCGCTGCCTGCCCAGTGCCCAGGGCCCTGTCCACCCCAAGTCCCGTTAGCCCACAAGGCCAAGCTGCGTTAAACAAGCCCGGTGTGCAGTGGATCGAGGGCCGGCCCTCAGCGGGGTGGAGACGTGGCTGCTCAGCCCCAGGTCGCTGTCCTCCGCGCGGCTCTTCACTTCCTCTTGCAACACCCACAGTAGTTCCTTTCGCTTTGCACTGGTCTTCGCCTGTTTGCTTGTTTGTTTGGAGACAGGGTTTCCTACATAGCTTGGAGAAGATCGGGCGCGTTCAGGCTGGCGTGGCTGTGCCCCCGCTCTGTGTGCGGGACCCCGCCCTAGCTTGAGCCCAAAGCAGGCTGTGAGGAGTTAATCCCCACAACCGGCCGAGCCTGGTGCGGAGGTCAGAGTGACGTGCACCCAAATTCCACTCCCGAGTTAAAGCCGCCTTCCCTAAAAGATAAGCTTAATTATTAACCGAAACCTATATTTTGTTCTGTTCCTAATTCAAGAATGCTTTGTCGCTTCCTTTACAAGCCTGGCCTGCACCAGCGACGCCTTCATAGCAACGCCACGTGGCCCCCGTACCTCAGTCTATGACGTCACCAATGCACATCGGCAGCTCTAGGCATCCAGGACCTTTGCTTGTTCGGCCTGGCTTGCAGGAGCACTGCCATCCTGGCTCCCCGTATCGCCGTCTCTTCAACTGTCTTCTCACCGTGTGTCATCACACTGAGCAGGAGATCTAAACCCACTGCAGGGATCCCTGATAGCTATGTAGTTGGGGCTGTCCTGGAACTCAGCGATCCTCCTGCCTCAGCCTCCCAAGTGTTGGGATTTGGTCTTCTGACTCTTCTCCTTTCTACATCAAGGAGAGAGAGAGATAAGCCCAGCTAAGGTGAGTCTGGTGATCCCTATCCCCGGACCCAAGAGATGTAACGTATTCTGAACCCTTTGCCACCAAGGAAAGAGATCAACTCCTCCATACTAGAGCCGGCCTGTTCTGCTCTGCCTTGCTGTGATGTAGGAGGGCTTCCTCACCCTTCACCTGTGAGTGTAACCACCCCGCTGCCCCCTTCCTGCCACCTATATGCTGCCCACGTAACCACCCTGCTGTTCATGGATGAATAAAACCTTGAAATGGACTGAAAATATGGAAAGTCCATGCAATGCTGTGATGTAAGAAATAGACCCCTTGTCAGGCGTGGTGGTGCACACTTAACCCCAGAATTCAAGAGGCTGAGGCAGGAGGATCGCCACAAGCCCAAAGCCAACCTGAACTATACAGTGAGACCTTGTTAAAAAAAGAAAGAAAGATAAAAATAGACCCCCTTGGAATACATCGCAGATCGTAGTAGAGCGCCATCCTGGTTGTCAGTGCCCTCGTGGTAAATTACTACACCTGAGCCAGTGTCAAAGCCCTAGAGGCCCAGGGCTTGTGGGGGTGGGGGGTCTTGTGGGGCTGAGCCCTGAACCTGTAGCTCCGGGCGGTGCCGGGGTTGAAGGGACTCCTTGCATACCCAGATGATACCCGGAGAGCCAGAAACTTTGTCCTTGCAGAAATAAAGCCCACATATTTGGTGTTAGAAGTGCTGGGGGTGAAAAAGAGCCGGTCCTATGCAGTCAGGGGAACCCTGTAGCAGCCCCTGTGTTACCGGAAGGTCTTGGGGCCCAGGTAGACCAGATGGCCTCTCTGTTGCCACTCCCAGGGCCCCGGTGCTTGTTCAGTGGGCTTGGCCAGCAGTGTCACTGATGCCCACCTTGTCGGCAGCAGCCCGACTGCTAAACCCCTGGGTGAGTGCCACAGGGCACCGAGTAATCCAGATGATGTAAGCAATGGAAACGAGGGAAATGTTACTCCCAACCTGCTAGGTATCTGGCATGCCGAGTTCATGTTCTCTAAAATCGAAGAGTGAATTCTAGGAACAACAGAGGTTAAGAGTAGGAAGTATTTATTTGTTTTGCTTTGTTTTTTTGAGACAGGGTCTCACTATGTAGTTGAGACTGCTCTGGAACTCACTATGTAGCCCAGGCTGGTCTCGAACTCACAGCGATCCTCCTGCCTCAGCCTCCCGAGTGCTGGGATGACAGGCGTGAGCCACCACGCCCGGGCCTAGGAAATATTTATTGAGGGAAAGACAGCTCCTGCCTAAGAGGGGCAGGAGGGGACACGCAGAAAGCAGGTTGCCCGGCACCCATTTCTTAGGGGTTTTTATGGAGCACAGCCATGAGATGAGGCGGGTATAAAGTGGGACAAAACTACAGTCAGCTGGTGCGATCTGATGGAAAAACACAAGGTGGGCACGAGGTGGGACAAACCACGATCAGCCTATAAGGTTCCGAGCAGTCACCCAGGTAATACTGAAAATGGGGATGGCACGCGGGAACCACAGCATGCCCCTGCGTACATGGAATGAACAAGCAATTCCCGGAAGGGAGGTGGGCCAGGAGATCCTGGTCCCCACCGGCCGGGATTGATGTCTGCTTGAAGTACCCATTCCGGCTCATGTCTCTGGAGGAAGCACGCAGGGGTAGTGCTTTTCTTTTTGAGCCTTGGCCTTGAGCGGATGGTACTGACTCTCTCCAGGGCCCGGCCCTGCCTGCAGCATATCTAACTAGCTTAACTACCTGACTAGCTACTGCCTGACTAGCTTAACTAACTACCTACCTAACCAGCTCAGCTGTCTCCGACTGAGGCAGCACCTCAGCCCAGCAGGACACTGGGCCCTTTCTTCGAAGACTGGGTGGAGTTTACCTCCTTGGAATAAATAGCTCTGGGCTCCTTTTTTGCTTTCCCTGCCCAGTGTGGATCTGCCAAAAGCAGCCCGTGTGTGCAGTGAACGGGGCCATTCACTGCCACAGCGACTCACAGTGAGCTGTGTGTTAGGGAGCCCGTGTGTGCTGCGGGCCCTCCGTGAACCCCGGAGATGCAGCCGGGGGACAAGAAGCTCCTGGGCCCGGCGCTGGGCGCGGGGTGGGGTGTAGGAAACAGGAGAGAGAGGAAGCTACAGAAAGGAGCGGCTCCTGAAGATGATGACCCGAGGCCCGGGGCAGCTCTCTCCCCTACAGCAGGGTTTTAGTGAAGGTGTCAAAGTAGACAGGAAGTCAGGGGCCTGAGTCTGTGCTCACTGGACCGTCTTGGTCTGTGCACAGTTTCCCGTTCAAGACGCTGAACACCCCTGACCTGGGAAGATCTGCACTCCGAAGTCATCGAATCTAGGACTTCAAGGCACAGAAGAATTCAGGAAGGGTCGCTGCCCAGGGAGAGCGTGCCTGGCTCCTTTTGGGTGAACGCTTAGCTTGCTCGGGGCACACGGGTGACCACGAGAACACCTACCCGGGACGCAAGGGTGCCAGCCTCAAGACCAAGACGCACTCTGCAAATGTTTGCATCTCGGGCTGGGGTGAGCCAAGGGTTCACTCCCAGCACCGGGAAAATAAAGCACCGCAAGTGAGTGGGGGAGGGAGCAGCAAGGGCCCTGGGCCCTGCGCCCCTCCCTGCACCGCTGCACCCGGCACAGGCCAGGGTGGCAGATTCAGGCCGCGGTGGAGACGCTGCCAGCCTCCCAGGTACCCCCGGAAGTGGGCCTGGGAACTGTGCCACCCACGGAGCAGGCCGAGAGTGGGCGGGCTTCCATCGTAGAAGAGGAACCTGCAGGACGTTGGAAAACAGGCGGAGAGGTCTGTGAGGCCCACACTCTCGGCACAGCGTCCGGCCCTCGGGAGGGACAGGCACAGGGTTTGGCCAGGAGCTGGGGACATCGACGGGGATTCAGGAATGCAGACCTGTGGAACTTGTGAATCTTCCGGAGGAGGACACGGAGGAGAGAGGGCCCATTTCCAGGCAGGAGGGTGGGGCCCAGGCACTAGGAAAAGGCCCGTTTTACTGGAGCAACGGACAGCTGAGTCACAGGAGAAAAGGGCCTTCTACAGGAACAAGGGTGCACCCGGCCTTTGTCTTTAGGAAGTCCTGACTGGGTTGTGTCCTGAAACGGCAGTTTTCTGTCTTACAGTGTAGTTCAGGCTGGTCTCACACCGTCTTTGTAGCCCAGGATGGCCTTGAATTCACTGTGGCCCTCCTGCCTCAGCCTCCCCAGCGCTAGGATTACAGGTGTGTGCCACTACGCCTGGCTGGATGCTGCAGTTTTTATTAAAGGCACACACACACACACACACACACACACACACTCACTCACAACTTTTCTGGCCAGGGATTTAGCTCAGTTTCCTCCACCTACCTTGTAAGGGCAAGGTCCCGAGTTTGATCCCCGGTATAAAATACCAAATAAATAGGCATGGTGGTGCACTCCTGTAATCCCAGCACTTGGAAGGCTGAGGCAGGAGGATCGCTGTGAGTTTGAGACCAACCTGGGATACATAGTAAGTTCCAGGTCAGTCTCAACTACATAGTGAGACCCTGTCTCAAAAAAAAAACCAACCAACCAAACAAACAAACCAAAAAAAAACTTTCCTTTGTGGTACTTGTAGTTGAACCCAGGGCCTTCACTCTACCCTACATCTCCAGCTCATTTTAAATGTGTGTGTGTGTGAGAGAGAGACAGTGTGGTACTATTATAGACAGCTAAGTTAGGTAGGAATGTTCGAGGCATGAGACAGGGCTGGACCCTTCGGGGAGTCAGTGCGGATAAGAACACATCACCACTGTGGCTGCAGGCACATCCCTGAGGGCCAGGCCTCAAGATAAAGACAGAAAGATCTGCACACTTCCCTGACAGATAAGCAATACACAGCGGACCCTTCACGTACAGACTCGGTGGGTTTCCGAGGGCTGCTTGTAACTCCAGTTGGTTGGAAGTCAGTACAGCTGAGCTCTGGATGTTTACCTGGGTACACGCTACAGGTAGCGAGAGGCAGGTGAACCTTCCACTCACCTAATAACCCGAGGGGCTCAGGCCGGCTGTAACTCGAGGGTCCCCTGTACCATAATGGGTCGTGCCTGGTCCAGTAAAGTCTAGGGAGACACCAGTCACCACAGGGGGTGACCAGAGTCTCCGAATCCGTCCCTTCCTGAAAAGGCCCTGTCCTTCCCATGCACACCTGCTGCTCGGCCTGCTTCCCCGCGGTCCGTGTCGCCTCGGTGGCTGTGCTCCCAGTCTTATTGGTGGATGTTCCCTCCTTGTGACTGCTCTATAAAATGTCCTTGGAGAAGTGGGCTCCTTGGCAACCTACTTTCGGGTCCCCTGCTGTCTTTCAGGAGCCCCGCACACTCTCTCTCTCTCTCAACAAATATTTCCTCCTCTTAACCTCTGCTGTTCCTTAGAATTCATTCTTCAGTTTAATGGAACACGAACTCAGCATACCTGGCATCGCGCAGGCTGGGAGCTACATCTCTTTCTCCTATAGCATTACTAAAAGTCACCAAGTTGCCCAGGCTGGGCTACTGCTTGGGGCCCTATGGCTTCATCCTGCCAGAGTGCTGAGAATACAGTCGTGCTCCACCACGCCTGGCTTTCAATGGTTGAATGTTAAAATTACAATTTCTCTTGTCTCCTTTCTATCTATCTTTTTTTTTTTTTTTTTTTTTTTTGGTTTTCTTTGAGACGGTCTCTGTGTGTAGCCCAGGCTGGCCTCGAACTCTGGCGATCCTCCTGCCTCAGCCTCCAGAGTGCTGGGATTACAGGCGTGCACCACCACCCCTGGGTGCTTATCTTTACTTCTTACCCCCTACTTCACCGTGAATGCAAGAGGGGACGTCCTGGGAAGCCTGCAGCTTACACCCAGTCCCCACCGCTGTGGTCAGAGGCCCACGCCGCCCAGGCCCTGACGGATGCTGAAGCGACAAAGCCATCCTTGCGCAGGCCCGGAGGACGGAGGGTCTGCGC
>NW_022900931.1:66876556-66877072 GCF_012274545.1 Fukomys damarensis
CGAATCTGGCCTGGTTCTGGGGGACCAGGAGCCGGGGGTGCCGGTTCAGAAACTCTAAGAGGAGGCTCAGGAGCGGAACCCCCGACTCTCCCTCTTCCCGGGAGAGAGGTCCTGGACCACAGACCCTATTAATTGGGGGTCCCTGTTCCCCCAACCCGCTGCAACCCAGGTTCCTGGGATTTCATCTTGGCAGGGCCGGGGACTGGGGCCAGAAGCCAATGAAATCCGCGAGGGTGAAGACGCGCGGGGTGGCCGCGAATTGGGGGGCTGCGTCCTAAAGAGTCCATCAACTCGCGGGTTTCCATGGCAACGGCCCAGCCGGGAGCCTTTTTTAGGTGCAGTGCCGGGCAGGGCATCCCCTTGGGTCCCCCTCTTCCAGCTGTTGTGTCTTCCTGTTTTGTCACCACGGCAACGGTGACCTCAGCCCTGCACCCCTTCCCTCTCGGCGGGGAATTCGAGCCACAGGTCTCTCGGAGGCGTGGTCTGGCCTTGGCCCCGCCCACACGGTCTGGGGAT
>NW_022900931.1:66877268-66878233 GCF_012274545.1 Fukomys damarensis
CCCAGCCGGGCAACCGCACCCAGCCCGCAGACCCTCTGGTCCGCAGCTGTCGTCTCTGCTTTAGCCTCAGCCGCCGCGGGTCGGAGAGGTGAGACTGGGGGGCACCAGGGCCCTGGGACGGTGGCTGAGGATCCTGGGTTCAGCGGAGGGCTACACTGCGAAGCCGAATGTGGGTCCCCAGAAAGGCAGGGCCAGGATGCCTGGGTTGTGAGGAGAAGAGGGCTGGGACCTGGACTCAAACAGGTCCCGCGGCCAAAGAGGAGGCTGGGCCCGGACCCCAGGTCTGAGGTCGAGCAGAGATGCACAGTACTAAATCCGAGCTGAAGGGGCTGGGGCGGAGGTGCTCAAGAGTTGAGGATACTTGGGCCGGGAATTTATCTCATTGGTTCGGTTCCGCTGCCTGCCTCGCAATCGAAAGGTCCCAAGTTCGATCCCGGTACAGAAAAAGAAGAGATGAGGACCCTGCTATCAGGAACCCTAAATTTAATAAAAGGCTGGAGTTGGGAATTTAATTTGTTTTGTCTTGGGACAGGGTCTCGCTATAGGGTTCAGGCTGTCCTTGAACTCACTGTGTAGCCGAGGCTGGCCTCGAACTCCTGGAGATCCTCCTGCTTCAGCTTCCCAAGTCTTGGGACTACAGGCGTGTGCCACCACGCCCGGCTCCTGTTTTTTTGTTTGTTTGTTTGTTTGTGTTTTGACAGTATTGCAGAGTAGGTTGGGTCTCAAATTAGCCCTGAAGCCCAGACTGGCCTGGAAGTCGGTCCTCTTTTCGCCGGCGCGCGCCCCCACGCCCGACCACTTGTTTTTGTCTTATTTTTAGCTGGCCATTTCTGATCCCATTCACGGCCAGGGAGAACTACAAATTTGGATCCCCGGAAGGCGAAGGTTGAGACCCAACACCGGCTCCTAGGGTGGGGCAGGAGCTGGCAGGCCGAGAGGGCCGGGCGGAGTCCAGCCGCCGAGCG
>NW_022900931.1:66878988-66884405 GCF_012274545.1 Fukomys damarensis
GACCTGGAGGGAGGAGTCAGGCCCGAGCTGTCCTGACTTTTCTTCCAGGTGCCTCGACCGCCTCTCTAGTGTCCCGCTGAGTCGCCTCCACCGCCGGGTCCTTCTCCTCCACGTGGCCACCTAAAACCGCTGGTGAGTGCGCTGGGCCGGACCGGGTCTGAGGGAGGAGGTGGGAGCTTGAGTTCTAAGGAGAGGCCAGAGACACAGGTGTGTGCGTGGAGTGTCCAGCTCGCGTGTCCTCTGGGCGCCATGCCCTGCAACAGTTAAAGCCTGTGCCATTGCCTTGCTGTTCAGCTGGCCCTGGAAGGAAGTTTTATTTCCTTGTGGTTGTTAGCCACCCCCTGATGGTTTCAGCTGTGTCAGCTCACAGATTAGGAATTTTGCACCGTGAAAAAGGATTTTGGCTTCTCCAAGGGTTTGGGGACAAGGAAGTGGACACTGTGGGTCTGGGACAGGGAAGAGCAGCTACGTGGCAGGTCTGGGCCTGCTGGACCTGGACCAGGTCGGGTGTGGGTCACCCAGCCCGGCTCCAGAGGAGAGGGTTGGGGCCTGGACACGGGAATGCAGGAGCCGACTTTCCCAGCCCTTGGGAAACCCGGGATGGGTTGCTGGGAAGTGGCCTTCTCTGGGTTACAGTGCCCCAGACCAGAATCGTGCTGGGCACCGAGTCCTGGCCTCTGAGAGTGGGAAGCCTGCCAGAGCCCTGGAGCTGATCTCTTCAGGAGCCGGTGCGAGGAGGAAACGAGGGTCACATTGGGCAAAAGAGGGAAGTCGGTTCACTGGGCAGAGAGTGCAGTCCGAGTCGCTGAGTCCCCGGGGAAGGAAGGAGGGGAGGGAAGGGAGAGGTGGGGCCTGGAATCCTGGGACTGGACGGGTGGGCACAGAGGAGCCTGGAACTGGGGTGAGCCTGTTTGCAGACAGAAAGCCCCACGTCCTGGGAACTCCTATCCGGTCATAGTAATTGTTAGGTCAGTCTGGTAATTTGAGCCAGGGTCTCACTGTGTAGCCCAGGCTGGCCTCAAACTCAGAGCTATACTCCTGCCTCAGCCTCCTGAGCGCTCAGATGGACCACAGGTGGGTACCTGAGATGCTGCTGTCTTTTGCCTTCCCCAGCCATGCCGGTGACGGTGACCCGCACGACCATCACGACCACGTCGTCCTCCACCGTCGTGGGGTCCCCACGGGCCCTGACCCAGCCCCTGGGCCTGCTCCGCCTGCTGCAGCTGGTGTCCACCTGTGTGGCCTTCTCGCTGGTGGCCAGCGTGGGTGCCTACACGGGGCCCATGGGACACTGGGCCATGTTCACCTGGTGCTTCTGCTTTGCCGTGACCCTCATCGTCCTGGTGGTGGAGCTGGGCGGGCTGCAGGCCCACTTTCCCTTGTCCTGGCGCAACTTCCCCATCACCTACGCCTGCTACGCTGCCCTCTTCTGCCTGACGTCCTCCATCATCTACCCCACCACCTACGTGCAGTTCATGTCCCACGGCCGCTCCCGTGACCACGCCATCGCTGCCACCACCTTCTCCTGTGTGGCCTGCCTGGCGTACGCCACCGAAGTGGCCTGGACCCGGGCGAGGCCAGGCGAGGTCACCGGCTACATGGCCACCGTGCCCGGGCTGCTGAAGGTGCTGGAGACCTTCGTGGCCTGCGTCATCTTCGTGTTCATCAGCGAGCCCCACCTGTACCAGCGCGCGCCGGCCCTGGAGTGGTGCGTGGCGGTGTACTCCATCTGCTTCATCCTGGCCGCCGTGGCCATCCTGCTGAACCTGGGCGAGTGCACCAACGTGCTGCCCTTCCCCTTCCCCAGCTTCCTGTCGGGTCTGGCCCTGCTCTCCGTGCTCATGTACGCCTCTGCCCTGGTGCTCTGGCCCCTCTACCACTTCAACGAGAAGTACGGGGGCGAGCCCCGCAGGAACTGGGACTCGGGCTGTGGCTCCAGACACACCCACAACGTGTGCATCTGGGACCGCAGGCTGGCGGTGGCCGTCCTGACAGGCATCAACCTGCTGGCCTACCTGGCTGACCTGGCGCACTCTGCCCGCCTGGTGTTCGTCAAGGTCTGAGACTCCCAGGGGCTCGCGTGTCCCTCCGTCCCACCCCTGCGTTCTTCTCCCCGAGTTTCCATTGCTGAGACCTTATTCCCTCTTCCTTTCTTCCCAATCTCCCCTCTCCCTGCTCTACTTCCTGTTTCCTGCTCCCTTCCTCTCTCTGGCTCCTTCCCTTCCTGTTGGCTTGGGTGCCCACACCGCTGGTCTGTCTCTCCCGACCCCGCCCCTTGCTCCAGTCTCTCCCCTCGGTTCTGGTCTCCTGCCTGACTCAAGGGTCTTCCTGTTTCCTCCGGTGCCCAGCGACTCTCCCCATCCCCCACCTCACCTCCAAAGGTGCTGAGCTCCACACGTCCACACCCTCTCCGCAGCTGTTCATGCCACGGCCTCTGGAGAGGCCTCATTGCCAAAGCATGCCTGCCCGCCCTCGCTGTGCCTTAGCCATGTGTGTGTGTATGTGCTGGGGGGTTGGCTAGGGATTGGGTCCCCTTTCCCCTGGTGGAGGAGGCTATACAGTGCAGCTCCTCTGAGTTACAAAAACATTAGGTCATTAATTCCCGGCGGGTGGGAGGCTTCAGCACAGACCCTGTTAGCCCTGCCTAGGGCTGCTTCCAGAATTTTTCCAGGCTTTTTAAAAACCCACTGCCTAGAGGCCATCTGAGAAGGAGCAGGAGGTGGATGTCTTTCATCCCAGCTGCCTTTGTGCTAGCGAGAAAATAAGGGAGTCGGTCCTACAGACACAACCGTCTGAAGTATTTGTGAGGGACAGGAACTCTCCGGCCTCAGTGTTAAAAATAATGTGTCCTGCTTCGGCAGGGCTGGGTGGGAAAGGCTACTGCCAGCCTTAAAGGCAGCCGCCTGGCTTTTTCTCCTTTTTTTTTTTCTGGTCACAGGGCAAAAAATACTGGGTGGTCCTATTCTGTAAGGGGGAAGACGTTTCTTATCAGTTTTTCTTTGCTTTTGGGCGGGGGAGGTTGCTGCTGCCTCGACCAGAGGAATGGCATTGCATGTGTATGCTGCACACACGCGTCTCTGTGTTAGTCGCTTCTTGCTGCTACTTCCTGCTTCTCGGGGACTCACATGCATACCGTGATATACATAAATGTATAAATATATATTTTATTTTTTTTTTAATTTCCTGGAGCTTTCAGTCCCTGTAGCTCCTGCTGTCAGTCATAGAAGTCTTATCCCTTCCCTTACTCCCACATTCACAATGTTCTTTTTTAAAAAATCTTGACATAAAGATAAAAAAGAGGACTTGTGCTTTATTATCATTATTATTGGGGAGGGCTCCAGGGGAGCAGTGAGGCTGTTTTCTCAGTCTGATGGAGGAGGAGTTGGAATCGCGGTAACTTGGGCTTCATCAGAACATACTAATCCAGAAACGGGAGGCACACAGCTGTAATCCCAGCTGTAATCTCGAGACTGAGACAGGAGGATTCCTATGAGTTCAAGGCCAGCCTGAACTACACAGTGAGACCCTGTCTCGTCTCCACAATACTAGCAAAGTCTAGGGTTTCTAAATTACTCCTTCAGATGCCAGACAGAGGCACATGCCTATAATCCCAGCTACTGGGGAGGCTGGGGCAGGAGGATCAAGCAACACCTGGACAACTAAGCAAGACCTCAGAAAGGACTGAGGAGTGTAGCTCAGCACTTAAAACATTTGTCCAGCTTGTGTGGGTTCAGTCCGCATTAGAGCAAATCAGTAAAATAAACTGCTCTCTTGACCCAAGAAGACTGAGTGGAAGAGCAACGAACAGGATTTCTCCCTCCTTGGGGTCCCGTGTCCACACTATCAGGAGTGGGAACAAAAGCACTTGTCCCAGCCTTCTTCCCTGTCAAACACTGTTCTAAATATATAGCTGCCCCTGCCTCTGGTCTCCCCGCCCAGCTCAAGCTCCATTTTGTTTCACCTCGGCCACTGCCCCAGCCTTTTCTCGACTGTCCTATTTCCAGCCCACCCTGGCCCCTGAGGAAAAAGCAACATCCAGGTCTGATCTTGCTCCCCATCCCCACCCCACTCCACGTTGCCTACAGCTGCTACCAAAACACCTCAGTCCAGCGGAAAGCCTGCAGGGCCGGCTAGTGACTGCCCGCCCTGGGCACCCGGACTACCCTGACAACGATGAAGTCAGCTCTGGCGGGTGGCAAGCCCGGACCCAGCTTACCTATCTCAAAATGTTAAAAAGCACTGGGATGTTGCTCAATGCAAAGGCCCTGGGCTCAGTCCGCAGTACAGCATGTATTTCCCTGTCCTGTGAGGAGGGGCAAGGGCTAGCTAGGACAGACTCTTGGGGGGTGATGACAAGCCTTTATCTCTGCTGTCCGACTCTCGCCGTCCCCCACTGCCCACCCGGTGCTGGGCAGCCCCCTAGAAGGCTCCGGAAGAGCCGCGATGGAACCGGAGGTAGCGGAAAGAGCCCGGGAGCTGGAGCAGAAGCGGGGACTCCTGAGCCCATTTCCAGAGCCAACAGGCCCGCAGGCGGCAGGCCAGGCGCTCAGGAGCAGACTCAGGTAGCCCCACCGGCGTTTCGGTTCCACACCCGTAAGCACACGCAGCCCTAGGTGAGCCGTGGTTCGTGCCCAGCCCCGCCCCCGCGCGGGGCACGCCGGGAGAGGAAGTTCCCCGAATGCTCCCCGAGTGCGGCCGGGGCTACCGAAGGACTACAAGGACCAGGATACACCGCGGCTCCGGCTGTCGGGTTGCCCTGGCAACAGAGGGAGCCGGGACCCAGAAGCTCTCGGGGCTGGGGTAGGGCGGAGCGCGACGTGGGCTGGGCCGCGAGGGGGAGCCCCTGGACCACTAGTGCGCCGCTGGGCGCGTGGATTCCCGGGGGCGGGGGTACGGAGGGGCGAACCCTTTAAACCGAGGGAGTCACCAGAAGACACAAACGGGCGAGAGACCCCGCGACGGAGAGACACCGGGAAGCAGGGAGAGGTGCAGGTTCAGGAGACCCCTAGGGACAGAGCGCGCGGGCAGAGGCCAGACTCCCTGCGGGAGGGCGGCCGAGACCGGACCCAGGCAGGAGAAGACCGACGGTGACTCTGAGATGGGCCGGGGGACGGAGCCACAGAGCCCCGAGAGGGCAGAGACATCAGGGCCCAGAGAGGTGATACAGATGGAGACGCGCATCAGAGCACGCAGTCATGGAAATTCACGGACGCAGAGCAAGGAAGAGGCTGCTCTCCAGGAGCAGAGCCGGTCCCAGAAGGACGCGGGGCAGTGCGGGCTCGAGAGACAGACAGCGTCAGGGACCGTGAGCCCCGTGCCTCCCTGAACCCTGGACCCTCAACAAGGCAGAAAGTTTGTTGACTGGCGCAGTGACGCGGACAGGGATCGAGGCTAGAGCGGAGACGCAGGACGGGCAG
>NW_022900931.1:66884552-66885511 GCF_012274545.1 Fukomys damarensis
ATCAGGAAGGCAGGGTCCCCCGTGATCCCTGGCCATGGCCGGCCTGGGCCCCGGCGGAGGCGACTCCGAAGGGGGACCCCGACCTCTGTTTTGCAGAAAGGGGGCCCTGAGGCAGAAGGTGGTCCATGAAGTCAAGAGCCACAAGTTCACCGCTCGCTTCTTTAAGCAGCCCACCTTCTGCAGCCACTGCACCGACTTCATCTGGTGAGGAGGGCTGGGCCCCGGGGGTGACTGGGGTGCAGACTCTTGCGCCCCGCCAGCAGGGACTGCGGCTCCACTCCGGGATCCGGGATGGTGGGGCGCGCGCTGGCCTGGGAGCTGGACACCAGGGTGATGGGGAGGAGGGGCTGGAAGCTGAAGGAGGAGGGGCAGGTGCAGACTGTGAGCAGAGGGGCTGCCCTCCGGCTGTGGGCTCCGGGGTAGTGGGAGCAGGAGCCGGACCCCAGGTTAGAGGCTGGAGGATCCGGGTCCTGGACCTCCGGTTCTGCTGAGCGCCAGAATTCCTGGATCCAGAGCCTGGAGGTGACTGGGCTGAGACCCCAGGCCCTGCCTGCGCGGAGGGCGGGTTGGAGGCCACAGCCCCCAGACCCCTTGTAGGCAGAGGTGGGAGGGTCCGGTGGCCCCTTCGGCACTGATCCGCATGCGTGACTCTTCCAGGGGTATTGGAAAACAGGGCCTTCAATGTCAAGGTAAGAGCTGGGACCCGGACTGCTGGGACCCCCAGGGGGAGGCAGGGCCCCACTGCTGAGGCTGGCGGCACACGTGTTGGAGGTCCCCAGAGAGGCGCGGGGGAGCCCGGGGCGGGGGGTGTGGCAGAGACAGCCTGTGGAAGGGAGGGAGCTCCGACGGGCCGTCGCGGAGGTGGTGCTGGGGGCCCCTCCCTCGGCCGGCTCCAGGTGGGGACAGATATTTGGAGAATCTGTTGCCATGGGAACAGGGCGACTTGGAAAAGGGGGAGC
>NW_022900931.1:66885634-66888897 GCF_012274545.1 Fukomys damarensis
GGGGCAGGGAAGGGGGGCGAGTCCTAAAGTGCCAGCTGCCACTTGCTGAGAACAGTGAGTCAGGTTGGGGGCGGGCCAGAGCGCACCCCCAGACTCACTCCTGCCCCTTCCTTGTGCTGGGCTGTGTCTGAGGGTGTCTGTGTTTTTGCTCTTCAAATCTGTCTGCTCCTCGCCTCCTTTGCTGTCTGTGGCCCTGGGTCTTCCCGTCCGTGGGACCCTATATTCTTCCTTTCTTCCTGTCCGTCTGTCTGTCCCCTTGGGCACTCTGTGTCACTGTGGCTCTGTGTTTCTGGGATTACGCCCATCTCTCTCTGGGCTTCTCCCTGCCACTCTGTCTCTGTCCATCCACATGGGTTCTCCCCTCTGACTTTCTGCTGCATTCTGTTTGTTTGGGGACCCCCCCCCCGTTTTCTCTCCGTCCTTATCTTTCTCTTTCCAGTTTTGTGTCTGTGGGGTTCTCTGGGTTTCTCCATGTCTCTCTGGCTCCGTGTCCCTGTGATTTTTCCCCTTTAGTCTGCAGCTTCGTGGTTCATCGGCGATGCCACGAATTTGTGACCTTCGAGTGTCCAGGTGCTGGGAAGGGCCCCCAGACGGACGTGAGTGCCGGACCCCTGCCTCCTCCTCAGGCCACACCCGCCCTCACCCCCTGGGCGACCGTCCCAATTTCTCCTGCTATTTTTAAGGCTGGGAGGGGAGGGGGGCCGGAGAGATAGATAGAGGGAGCTTGTCTGGCCCAGATTCCTTGCCCTTGGCCTGGAAAGGGGGACATGAGGGGCCTGGGACAGGCAGGGGACACAGGTGGGAGACAGAGCAGGCTGTGGAGACCAAAGACCACGGCAGGAAGGGTGGGCTTGCCATCCAGATGGCAGATTTAAGGAAACCGAGGGATAAAGAGGCACAAACCAGTACAGGCACCGAGATCCTGAGGTAAGAGTGAGAGCCTTAGGAAGAGGGAGGGAGAGAGAGAGCCAGAGCCAGACAAGCCCTCGAGACGTTTTTTGTGGGCTTGTCAGGTGAAGAAAACGGAGGTTGCCCAGAGCGTATATTCAGCGTCACTGCCTATCAACTCATGCCTGTGCTGCCCCCCAGGTGCCCACCTGCTCCCCAGCACCAGCTCACCCTGTGCCATCCATCCAGGGCCTGGCACATACCTTGCAGGGGCAGCGGGTATTTTCCCTGAGCCCAGCTGGGCAGAGGCTCTGAAGACACAAGCCTTGGGCTCTCCTGAGTCCCAGTCACACTGCGGACCCCTTGCTGCCCCGCCCCCCCCCCTTTAATTTACCCCTTGAAATTTCTTGGGTTTTTGGTTTGGGTTTTTTTTTGGTTTTTTGAGACAGGGTCTCACTATGCAGTTGAGACTGACCTGGAACTCACTGTGTAGCCCAGGCTGGTCTTGAACTCACACCGATCCTCCTGCCTCAGCCTCCCGACTGCTGGGATTACAGGCGTGCGCTACCACGCCCAGTTTACCCCTTGAATTTCTAGACTTCCTGATCTGTGAAATGAGGAGGGGTTGAGGACCGTGCCCCCTGTGGGATCGCTTCAAGATTCCCAGGAGTCAGATTCTTGGGGTGGGATGTGGAGACTGAGCACTGAGACGTTACTGTTGTCATTGGTGGAGAAGCAGAAGGGCCTGGCCGGCTCCTTCCTCTCCATTTTTGCTTCTGCTTCATACTTTTGATCTTGAAAGTCACATGGCCTGAGGGCATAAGAAGGCAGTGGGGCTTAGAAGTGCTATTTCGCTTCCTCCTTGTGAGAACCCTCAAGAAGGGCTCACAGCCGCCCTTTTCAGGGAGAGAAACCTGAGGCCTTGAAGGGCCCAGACCTGAGTAGTGGGCATGATCAAGATTTGGACCTTGGCCAGTTGTGGTGGTATATGCTGGTCATTCCAGCACTAGGGAGGCTGAGGCAGGAGGATCACTGTGATTTCGAGGCCAGGCTGGGCTACAGGGTCACTACCAGTGTGCACTACAAAGTGAGACCCTGTCTCAAAAAACAACAACAACAAAAAAGAGTTTGGCCTCCAGCTCCCTAACTGCAGGCACAGTGCCATCTCCTTTCTAATAAGAATCTGGCTTTGAGGAGAGTAACAGCTTCTGTCTGGATGGCTTGTGCTTCAGGCTCCCTGCAGAGGCCTTCAGTCAGACCGAGGGCATCTTACTTGTTTCAGTCAGGGTCAGTCCAAGGGCCTTTAGGGACCCAGAACATCAAAGAAGATACAGCAACTGTCAGTGCCCCTCCCCATTAATATATTCAAAATAGAACCCCACAAGCATAAATAAAATCCAAATGGGTCCTATATCTTCTCCCTACCATTCTTTCAGTGCATCCTTAGCCAAAGGCAATTCTGAAGTTGTTGAACTACCAGGCCTTGCTCCAGAGAGGTAGAGGCAGGGGAGAACTGATCCATGGGTGTTCTGAGTTGGTAATTGGATTCTGGCAATTTAGTTTTGCTTTGAGACATAGACTGTTTGTTTCCGTTTGACAGAGGAGGACGCTGAGGCCCCGAACAGTCAAAGAACTTGCTCCAAATCACACGGCTGGGAAGTGGCCTAGTTCTTATTTAAAAGCAGGGCTGTGTGGGGTGCCCAGGAAGCACCAGTGAGGGCCACAGCGCTGCGGGAGAGTGGCAGGGGAGCCTCCCATGCTCAGTCCTGCTCTGCTCTCAGCTCACCCGGCCTCTGATGCCCGCCTAACAGGGTCCCACCAGGGCTCAGCTCCCACAAGGCTGGCTGCCGGAGTGCTGGCTTGTGGCCCGCGCATCTTCAGAGCCCTGCTGGTGGAGGGTGTGGTCTGCCCAAATGCTACACAGCCAGCGGATGCCGCCCTCACTACTCCATTTCAGCTTTTGAGACAGGGTCTGTTGTAGCTCAGGCTGGCCTCGACCTCGCAGTGATCCTCCTGCCTCAGCTTCCCTAGTGCTTCTGTTGACCCCATCTCCACTTCATTTTTTCCACCCCTCTCATACATGCCTATATGTGCGCGCACACACACCTCTACTGCGGTGCTGGGGACTGAGCCCAGGGCCTCCTGCATGTTAGGCGGGCGCTCTGACCCCAGCCCATGCCGTATATTTTATTTATTTACTGTGTTGGCATCATCTCCCTCCGCTAGAAAGAAACCCCAAGGCCAGGCGTCCTTAGCTTGCTTTGCAGGTTCCAGCACCTGGGAACCGCCAGGCGCCCGCGGGGTGTGCAGCGGCCTGGGTGAGGGGGAGCTCAGGGTAGGTCAGGGTTCTGAGGCTCCTGTCCCCCCTGAGCCCC
>NW_022900931.1:66889387-66901537 GCF_012274545.1 Fukomys damarensis
CCGCCGGGGATGCAGGGGGGTCCCCGGCCGGGCTGCGAGTGCGACCCAGGTTTGTCCCGCCAGGCTGCGAGATGAACGTGCACCGGCGCTGTGTGCGCAGCGTGCCCTCGCTGTGCGGCGTGGACCACACCGAGCGCCGCGGCCGCCTGCAGCTGGAGATCCGGGCCCAGACCAACGAGGAGATCCACGTCACCGGTGAGGCCCCGCCCTTTGCAAGTGCCAGTCCCGGTTTGAGGGACCACGCCCACCGATGGCCCTGGCTCCACCTTTAGGGCGGGGCTCCACTGTGGCCACGCCCAATCCAGCCAGACAGCCCCGCCTCCATCCTAACCAAACCCCAGGGAGCCTTGATGTTGCGGGTGTCAGGGTCCCAGAGCGGGCCGTGAGAGGGTGAGGAAGGACCTGGTTCCAGGGGTCCGGTTTCCCACGGGGCAGGACCTGGCACAGACTCCTAAGTCCCAGTGAAGGAAAGGGCTCTGGCTGTGGTTTCTGGGAGTCGGGCTGGTTTGGAGAGGGCCTGGTGTCCTGTCTTCCGTCTCTGCCCAGGGAAGAGGTCTTTGGAGCGCTTTCGAGCGTGGCTCACTGGGGAGGCTGGGAACCCCTTCCTGGATCTCTGACAACAGCGACACTTACCTCCCCTTTCATGCTGCAGTGGGTGAGGCCCGAAACCTCATTCCTATGGACCCCAACGGTCTGTCTGACCCCTATGTCAAACTGAAGCTCATCCCAGACCCACGCAACCTGACCAAACAGAAGACCCGGACGGTGAAAGCCACACTGAATCCCGTGTGGAACGAGACCTTCGTATTGTGAGCTTGGATGCTGGGGAGGCTGTGGTGACTGGCACGGTGGCCCCTGGGTCTTCGAGGCCAGCACAGCCCCAGAGAGCAGCCGTGGGAGGTGTCAGGACCCAGGGAAAGTCCCCAGCACCAGCACGGCAGGAGCAAGGCAGGGAGAGAGAGTGGGGACACAGACACAGTAGAGAGACAGAGTCAAGAAACAGACTGAGGGTGAGCAGGCAGCTTGTGCTCAGGTCAGGTGGGGAGAGGGACCCGAAGAAGCAGGCTAGAGGGAGAAGGAGATGTGGGGGAGTCCAGAGCAGAGAAGGATGGGGCGGTGCAGGGAGGGGGACACAGCAAGGCCACTACCCTGGGGCAGGAGACCAGAGAGGAAGAGACCCTGAGCCGGGGCATAGCCGGAAGACAGACACGGTGGAGACGGAGGGCTGGGGGGAGAGGCGCAGGAAGAGAAGGGCCCCGGGATGCCCAGAGGGAGAGAGCTGTCCGAGAAAGACCTGTTGTGGGAGAGAAGGGCGCCTTGGAGAGGTGGGGAGGGCGGGAAGGGCCTCTCGGCAGCACCCAGGACGGGGCGGGGAGTCTGAGCCGGGCCCTCTTCCCGCAGCAACCTAAAGCCGGGGGATGTGGAGCGCAGGCTCAGCGTGGAGGTGTGGGACTGGGACCGGACTTCCCGCAATGACTTCATGGGGGCCATGTCCTTCGGGGTCTCGGAACTGCTCAAGGCGCCCGTGGACGGCTGGTGAGGAGCGGGGCTGGGGCTACAGCTGACCCATGTGGCTCCTCCGTCCTGTGCGGCCTGCTCCGGACGCCATCTTCCTTCTGCATCCGGAGTCCAGCTCTCCTCCCACAGCTTTCTCTTCTTTCTCCTCTCTCTCTCCCCGCTCCTCATCTCACTCTCTCTTTCTGTCTCTCTGTGTCTCTTTCCTCCTTTTGGGTGTCCCTGCCTTGTCCATGGGTGCCCCACTTCCCCCGTCCCTTCCCGGCCCTGGTCTCCGTGTGTATGTCAGGTACAAGTTACTGAACCAGGAGGAGGGTGAATATTACAATGTGCCGGTGGCAGATGCTGACAACTGCAGCCTCCTCCAGAAGTTTGAGGTACCAGACGGCTTCCCCAGGGGAGCCCAGCCCAGTCTCCCCAAGCTCAGAGCCTCACCCTCTGCCTGCTGGGTGCCCACTGGTCCTAGAACTGCAACTCCCAGAAGACCCTGAGGCTCCTTCCTCTGTTCACCTAGGGGGCTTTAGCCCCGGGGCCTGATGGGAACTGTAGTTCTCCATCCCGTGGCATGGGGCTATCAGGGCCCCGGGGCCCTGCTCTGGGCTATCTCTTACCTCTCTGGGGGCCCTGATTCTGGCTTTCTTCCCCTGCAGGCCTGTAACTACCCCTTGGAATTGTATGAGGTGAGCTAAGCCCAGGCAAAGGCACTCTCCCTGTCCCTCTCTCCACTTGTCCCTCCTCTGCCTTCTGCGTTCAATTCTGCACCCAGGCGGTGAGTGTGTACTTGCCACCAGGTCCATCTCGTGCTTGCTGAACAATTCCAGGGTTGCTGGGGTTGAATCTGACCCTCAGATGACCCCACCAAGACAGGAACATCCTGGCAGATACTTAAAATACAGGGCAAGGTGACCCAGGCCCTGAGGCAGCCTGGGGGTGGAGCAGGGAGGGTCTCCTGGACTTTTTACTACCTGTCTCTCTTGCTGAGACCTCTCTCCCCCATTCACTGTGCTGAACGAGGTTCCAGAGGTGCAGTATAAGCCAGGCCCTGCTCTGGAATCTGTGGGACGTTCCTTGGGGCACCTGACTGGGCTGTCAGAGCTGGGAAGCCTGATCTCATCTCATGCTGCATCCCACGCTCGCCCTCCTGTGCCTCTCTGGGGACAGCCACCCTGAGAGCCATGCTGAGGAAAACTATTTGCTGAAGCTGGGCGTGGTGGCACATGCCTGTAATCCTGGCACTTAGGAGGCTGAGGCAGGAGGATCGCTGTGAGTTCAAGACCAGCCTGAGCTACGTAGTGAGTTCAAGGTCTGTCTCAACTACATAGTGAAACCCTGTCTCAACACCCCCCAAAAAACACTGATTGCTGAGCACCCGTGTGCACACACAGGGCATAATTGTAGTCACTGCAGGCTTCTGTGGCACAGGGAACAAAATGAGAGAAATCCTCTATGTGGGGCTTACACTTGGAGGAAGACAGGAAGCAAAATAAATAAGCTTCCCTGGTACTGTGCATGACAATGTTTTAGAAGATGATAGCAAAAGGAGAAAAAGGAACATTAAGGAGAATATGGACTGCTACTGGGGGAAGGTTTTGAGGTATTTGTTTTGTTTGGAATTTTTTTTTTTCAGTACCAGGAATTGAACTGAGGACTTCGGGCCTGCCAGGCAGGCGCAGTGCCAGAGATAAATCTCCAGCCCTGGGTTTTATTTATTTATTTATTTTGAGACGGGTCTCACTATGTAGTCCAGGCTGGCCTCAATCTCACAGAGGTCCTACTGTCTCAGCCTCCCCAGTGCTGGGATGACACCACGCCCAGCTAGGTTTTGTGATTTTAAGTGCAGTAGGCAGAAAGGCTTCTCAGATAAGTGACTGTTGGGCGAGAGTCTGAGGAGGGGAGTGAGCTGCCAGGAACCAGCCCAGAAGGGGCAGGTGAGAGGGCCCTGAGGGTGAGGGCAGGCCTGGAGTGCAGAGGGACAAGGTGGGGGGCAGAGGAGGAAATGAATCAGAGGGCAGCAGGGCTGCGGGAGGTTTGGCTTTCCATCCCAGAGAGAGGAGGAACCAAGCAGACAGGTGGCTGGGAAGCAGCCCGAGAGGGCCCAGCTGAGGCTGAGCACAGCAAGCGCATCCTCTCCTGAGGCACCATCATCCATTCAGGACGCAGCAGCCCAAGTCGAATCCCTGGGGTGGTTGGTGCCATGGGGCCTCTGCAGGGCATGTAGGAGTGTGAGGGGTATCAGCTTAGGGCCTGGCTTCCCTGAAAAGGGGGCATTAGGTTGAGACCTGAAAGTCAGGAGTGAGCAGTGAGGATGACCAAGATTCAGTACCAACAGTGTGCAGGACCCATAATCCTGGCCCTGGGAGGCTGAGGCAGGAGGGTCACAAGCTCAAGGCCAGCCCAGGCAACTTAGCAATTTAGCAAGACTCTGTCTCAAAAACAAATCAATAAAAAACAAAAGGGGTTTGTAGTATAGCTTAGTACCCCACCCCCCAAAAAAAGTAAAGGAGAAAGAAAACAGGTATTCTGTTCTGAAGACAAAAAATTAAATACAAGCAAATGGCGCTGCATAAAATTTTTGTTGAATTCTATCTTTGGATTTTATTAATTAGTTCCTGTGTGTGTGTGTGTGTGTGTGTGTGTGTGTGTGTGTGTGTGTGTTTTGTTTGCTGTTTTGGGTACTGGGGATTGAATTTGAGTCCTTGTGCTTGTGAGGCAGGCAGTGGCTGCTCCACTGAGCTACATCCCAGGCCTTTCTTTTTTAGACAGGGTCTCACTGTGCAGCCCAGGCCTGGCTCGATTAGCCCCTCACCTGTGAGAAACACTGACGGGCCTGGGCTGTTTCTGTGGCGTTGTTCACCGCTGTCCTGCACAACCCAGCAGGCACTGAGCAACAGCACCAGAATGCACACCCTGCACCCGGCCTCGGTGGCAGACAGCAGCCATTCGGCCTCCGAGGCCCTGTTCCCTGAACTCAGCCACCGTGGCCAAGCCTGGGCTTGGTCACTGTGTCTTGAGAACAAAGCAGACCTCATCATAGTGAGCTTACGGGTGGGGTTAGCAGACAGCCATGGAGGGCAGTGGCATCACTGTGCCGCCAGGTGCTGTCCACGCAACAGAGGGGCCACCGGAGGCCACCGTGGCCCTGGGACTTGCTGGCAGCGCCTCGTCTCAGGCCCGCGCCCAGGTTGACACAGCTAGCAGACCTCAGAGGGGACCCTGCAGCCTGTTTACCAAACCCTCTGGGGTGAACTGCTTGGGATCCAGTTCCACTCTGCTCTGTGACTCTGGACAAATCACACAACCTCTCTGTGCCAGTTTGCTCTGCTGTGAAGAGGGGTGGCAGCCAGTTTCCCAGAGATGTCATAGTGACAGCTAGGTGTCAGGTAAGCAGTAAGGTCGGCCTGCGAGCAGTGCTGAAGCCAAGAGCAGGGCCTGCAGGCCAGTGGCTTCTGCTCTCTGTCCTCTCTGTCCCCGGGTCTGACTCCCCCGTCTCCCTTCTCACAGCGAGTGCGGATGGGCCCCTCGTCCTCCCCTGTCCCCTCCCCGTCCCCCAGCCCCACCGACTCCAAGCGCTGCTTCTTCGGGGCCAGCCCAGGACGCCTGCACATCTCCGACTTCAGCTTCCTCATGGTTCTGGGCAAAGGCAGCTTCGGGAAGGTTGGATTCTGGGATTCTGGGGCCAGGGGAGGATGTGGGTACAGTGTCTGGGGTTCTGGAGGACAGGATCCCTGAGGGGTGGACGTCGGGTCCCATGGCGGGACCATGTGCGCAGAGACCGACCCGCCGCCCGCTGGACCTCTCGCAGGTGATGCTGGCAGAGCGCAGAGGCTCCGACGAGCTCTACGCCATCAAGATCCTGAAGAAGGATGTGATCGTCCAGGACGACGACGTGGACTGCACCCTGGTGGAGAAACGTGTGCTGGCTCTGGGGGGCCGAGGTCCGGGCGGGCGGCCCCACTTCCTCACGCAGCTGCACTCCACCTTCCAGACGCCGGTGAGGGGCTTGGGAGCGTGGCCAGGGTGCAGGTCCTCTGGGGTGTGGTCGGCGGGCAGGCTCCCTGGCGGGCGTGGCTGCTCCGGGGGAGCTCTGAGGAGTGTGGCCAGGTGAAGGGGATGCGGAGTGCTGGGTCACCGTCTTGTATTCTTACGGAAGGACCGGACAGAAATGGCGCTACCCTAAAATTGCTGCAAGGAGCGAGGAGTCAGAAACCAGGGTTTGGGGGTGCGACTACTTCCAGGGATTTGGGATGGGTGCGACTGGCTTCCTAGATGGAAGTGATGGTAATGCAGGCATAGCCTGAGCGGCGGTGGCCACAGGTGGCTGGAATTCTGGGTACAGGAAGGCTTCGGTGTGCCCGGGGTCAGTGGCGTGGTCCCGCCTCCGCAGTTGGTTCTGGTGAGCAGGTGCAGCCAGGCGACGGCCGAGAGGGGTGACCCAGGGCTGTGGAGGTTCTGTGGGGCAGGGCGAGGCCCCAGGACACTCTTGTGGTGGGCGGGGTGGCCGGGGGGGAGTTCAGCCACCCCGGCCAGGTGCCCCTGCCTCTGAGCCCACTGGGTCCCCAGGACCGCCTGTATTTCGTGATGGAGTACGTCACCGGCGGCGACCTGATGTACCACATCCAGCAGCTGGGCAAGTTTAAGGAGCCCCACGCAGCGTGAGTCTCGGCCTGAGGGCAGGGAGGGCGAGGGGGCGGCCGGGTTCCACTCTGACCCCCGCTTCCTCCCGTTCCAGATTCTATGCCGCTGAGATAGCCATCGGCCTCTTCTTCCTTCACAACCAGGGCATCATCTACAGGTCAGCCTGGGCCTCCCGGGAGGGGAAGGGGCCGCGCAGGCAGGCTGGCGGCTCCACCGCTGAGCTCAGCCCCCTCGAAACCCTGCCAGGGACCTGAAACTGGACAACGTGATGCTGGACGCCGAGGGACACATCAAGATCACCGACTTCGGCATGTGCAAGGAGAACGTCTTCCCGGGGACCACGACCCGGACCTTCTGTGGGACCCCGGACTACATAGCCCCCGAGGTAGCCCTAGGCCCGCTCCGGTGGGAAGTGTGCAGGAATGCTGAGCAAGCAGGGGCCGGACTGCTAGGAGTGGCTATTTTTAGAGCACTCTGAGGGGGGGCCTGTCCCCCAAGAACGCCGTGCCCTCTGTGGAGGCTGGAGGGTGGGGCTTGTCTGGAGTATTCAGCTGCTCGAGAGCTCCCTGGTAAGTGTGGCAGGTGGTTCCGTGTGTGTGTTTGTGTGTGTGTGTGTGTGTGTGTGTGTGTGTGTGTGTCTGCAGCAGGTACATGTCTGCCATTTCAGCAGGGCCAGGCCAGTTCCCAGGGAAGTTTGGTGGCAGGTGCCACCCTTTGACTGTTTTCAGTGGGCAGAGAATTGCTCTGGCTTTGCGGAGCTGGTGTTTGAGTGTACACAAAGACGGGTAATGCGTGCTCTTGACTTTCGTAAGTCAGAGAGCAAGTTGCCTGGGGGTGTCGTCCCTGGGCCTTTTATTTATTTATTTGTTTTTTAAAGGCAGGAAGGTATATTTTATTTTATTTTATTTTTGGTTTTTTTGAGACAGGGTCTCACTGTGTAGTTGAGACTGACCTGGAACTCACTATGTAGCCCAGGCTGGTCTTGAACTCACAGCGATCCTCCTGCCTCAGCCTCCGAGTGCTGGGATTAAAGGTGTGCGCCACCACGCCCGGTTTAGGAAGGTATATTTTAGTTCAGAGTTGTAGTTCATGGTGGGCTGGTTCCAAGGCAGGGCAGCATAACAGAGGGGCACTGCAGAGGAGAAATAGTCCATCGCGAGGCAGTAAGGAGGCAGCAGCAGCAGGCCTTCCTTTCCCTTTATATCTCATCCAGGCTGCCATAAAACTTTTTTTCCCTTCTGGTACCAGGGATTGAACTCAGGCTCTTTGTGCTTGCAAGGCAGGTGGCGGAATTACTGAGCTAAATCCCTGGCCTGGGCCTTTTTAGTTGATCAATGGTAGTGCCAAAATAATCAATGTCAGTGGTCATAAAACCTGGTAATAGACTCACCCTCAGAAACTTAGAAAATGACACATATATTTCTGTGACTCTGGATTATGGAGCCCAGGACTCTTTAGGGATAGGAACATCTATTTTTCAAAAAGTTCTGTGATTAAAAAAAAAAAAAAGCCAGCTGTGGCAGCACACACCTGTAATCCTAGCATTTAGGAGGCTGAGGCAGGAGGGTTGCCACAAGTTCTAGGACAGCCTGAACTACATAGCAAGACCTTGTCTAAAAATAAGCCCTTTGATGACCCTGCTGTTTGTTCAGGTTTAAGAATCTCTGGTCTCTGAGATGTATCCCCATGCCCAACTGCAAGGGAAGGTCCTGTTATGCAGATTCTAAGTGGGTGGAACTTGTGACTGGGTCCTTAAGTAGCTTTTGTATTTGAGGATAAAGAAACGTTCTATGTAGGCAAACTTTGTTTCCTGAATTTTCCAAAGGGCCGAGCTCTAGCCAGAATTGTCAGAGTGGGAAGAGTTTGTGTGAAAAGCACTTGGAGTGGGTAGGGGTCCTGGGTGTGAGGCCGGAGGGGCCGAGGTTTCTGAGGGAAAATCGTGACTCCTGGCGTCTACTCTTCTGCAGATCATTGCCTACCAGCCCTACGGGAAGTCCGTGGATTGGTGGTCCTTTGGGGTCCTGCTCTATGAAATGTTGGCAGGGCAGGTAAGGAGGACGGGAGGTGCTGGCTCTGGGAGGGGCCACCCCTCAACCCTCAAGAGCCTCAAGAGGGTTGAGCGCCCCTCTTCCGCGTCTTAGGCCAGGAGCAGCAGGATGAGGAGAGGCCCTGCTCAGAGGCCAGGTGCCGCTGTCCGCGGTCCTGAAGCCTTATCTTCCCACACCGCCTGGGGTTCTCAATCTTTATTGCTAGTGATTGGGCCAAACCTGTGAACTCCTTCTCAAAATAATGTTTCCATGTGCACAAAACAAAATAATAGAGTGACAGCCGGGCGTGGTGGCGCACGCCTGTAATCCCAGCAGTCGGGAGGCTGAGGCAGGAGGATCGCTGTGAGTTCAGGACCAGCCTGGGCTACATAGTGAGTTCCAGGTCAGTCTTAACTACACAGTGAGACCTTGTCAAAAAGCCAAAAAATAAATAAATAATAGAGTGAGAAAAGAAAGCAATCGTTGAAATATAGCTACCAAAACTTAAAGTCCAATTAGCCTATCTGAATATTAAAAGTTGGAAAATGGGAATATGTTCGGGTTCTTATGGGTCCATTGAACAATAAGCTGTAACAGTAAGATGAAGTAAAAAGGGAGGTCTAACAGGAATGATGATTTGAGGCTGGTGGCGGAACCTCTGAGCTAAATCCCAGGAACGATAATTTGAAATACCTGTGATTGCTGTTGGTGGTGAAGACACAAGTGCAGCTGTTGCAGTTTGTTGCCTACATTCTTTTTGTTTGCTTGTGTTTGAGGCAGTGTCTCAGGCTGTCCCTGAACTCTTTAATATAGCCCAGGCTTAGAACTCTTAGCAATCCTCCTGCCTCAGCCTCCCAAGTGCTGAGTTCACAGGTGTGCACTACTCCACCCCTGGCTTGTTGCCTACATTCTTTTTTTTTGTACCGGGGATCAAACTTGGGACCTAGTGCTTGTGGGTCAGGCAGCTGAACCACTGAGCTAAATCCCTGGCCCTGCCTACATTCTCAATTGGAGGAAATCTAACCTTCAGCTGGGGATTTAAACCAAGGAAGATGCCAGTTTTTCCCATCCAGTTGCACAGCTCCCTCAGGGATATGCACAGGCCTGTAAACCTCAGATTATGAATCTTTGCCCTTGTGAGCCTCTCCCTACCCCAGAGGATGGGAGCCACTGAGCTATTGCACAGAAGGAACTTCCGGTCTTTCCTGCAGTGTTCCTTTCTTCTGTTTAAGTGACACATTGTCTCATTAGCACCCTGTTGGTTTACACAGTGGATAAAGAGGGCCAGGCAGGATGAGGCATGGGAGACAGGCCTGGAGCCATGAAACCTTGCGGGTGTGGTCTGCTGTCTCCCAGAGCCATCAGTGTCAGCAGGGGATGGCCGAGCTGGTCCTCTTCCCAGTAGCATCCAGAGTGGGGGTTTGAGTCTCTGGATTTATTTGCTCCACTTCCACAGCCACCCTTTGACGGGGAGGACGAGGAGGAGCTATTTCAGGCCATCATGGAGCAGACAGTCACCTACCCCAAGTCGCTCTCCCGGGAAGCTGTGGCCATCTGCAAGGGGGTGAGAGCCCCAGCTCAGCCCCCCAATCACACACACTGTGTGGCCGGCTCTTCTGGGAAGTCTCCCTTCCTCAAGTCCCTCGGCTTGCATCTGTCAGACCGGTGACGGGACAGTAATTTTCCAGGCTGCCGCCGCCCTGTCCCCATCTGTGCCTCACTGCACAGGGGATGGTGGGGCCCGGGGGTGGTGGGGGTCTGGTAACCCTGAGTCCGACAGCCTGAGTTCCCGTGGGCTCCTGCTGTGGAGTTGCGGACTTAGCGCTGGGGACGGTTTGCGCACTTCTGCTGCAGCTCCGCGGCCGGCCCTCTGACTGCTGCTCTGGGTTTCTGTCTCGTGCCCGTCTCTGTCTACGCCCACTGGGCTTTGCTGTGTGCACCTCGTGCTGTCTGCTGTGTCTGTCCGTGCGTTGCCATCTGTCCTTTCCCTCTGGATCGCTGCTCCTCCTTTTCTCTGGGCGTCCAACCTTCTGTCTTCCTCCTATTCTTCCTTCCCTTTCTGGGATTTTCCCCATGTCTCCGTCCTCTCCCTGGGTTTCTCTGCCCCTCGCACCCTCGCACTTTGATTTTGTTATCTTTCTCTGCCCACTCCTGGTTCTCTGGCCCTGGAGTTCATCTCTCCCATTCCTGATCCACTCCCACATCCTCCTTCTTCCTCTCTTCCCCTCTCTGCTCTCCCTCCGGTCTTCGTGCCTGTGTTGCTCTGTCCCTCTGCCATTCTGTTGCTCCTTCTCTGTCCTCTGCGCTTCCCTGTCCGGGCCTCTGTCCGTCCCTCTGTCTCTCTCTCTCTCTGTCACCACAGTTTTTAACCAAACACCCAGGGAAGCGCCTGGGTTCTGGGCCTGACGGGGAACCCACAATCCGGGCGCACGGCTTTTTCCGCTGGATCGACTGGGACCGGCTGGAGCGGCTGGAGATCGCCCCTCCTTTCAGACCTCGCCCGGTCAGCCCCCCTCCACCCGCAAACCAGGTCCCGGAGGGGTGGGCCGGCCGGAGCATCAGAGCCATACCCAAGCAGGAGTGGGGTTCCCCCTGCGGAGACACCCTGAAGCGGGTGCAGAGACCACCCAGTCCCTAACCCTGAGATCTGGGGCAGACAGGGTGTGGAGCCAGGAGCCCTAACTTCTCTCCTGCGTGTCCTGCAGTGCGGCCGCAGCGGTGAGAATTTCGACAAGTTCTTCACGCGTGCGGCGCCGGCGCTGACGCCCCCAGACCGGCTGGTCCTGGCCAGCATCGACCAGGCGGATTTCCAGGGCTTCACCTACGTGAACCCCGACTTTGTGCACCCGGACGTGCGCAGCCCCACCAGCCCAGTGCCCGTGCCAGTCATGTAATGCCACCTGCGCCTGCTAGGTGCTCCCCTGTGCCCTCAGATCTAGATCCCGCCCGGCAGCGCTCTGGCCTCCGTCCATCCGTACGGGTTCTAGACTCCCCCATCACCTGGCCTCCTAAGCTCCATCCCGGCTCTAGAGCCGCCCTTGTTCTAGATCCCGCTGTGCTGAGCCCCAATGCATCTCCCGCCCGGCCTGAGGGGCTCTGGACTCTGTCCTCAGTGCCCGCCTCTTTCTCCCTCCCGCCCAGGGGAAGTAGCCCCACTGTTCTCAGCCAGCTTTTGTTCTAGACTCCTGTGCCGACCCACCACACCCAGACACCCCTGCCCGCGCATGGCTCCAGCCTCTCTGGGAACCTCCCCTCCCACCCCTCGCGGGCCTGCCGGCTCTGGGGGCTCCTGTGCCTCCCCCTTAGCCTCTCCCACCCACAGCTGCTGGAGAATAAATTTGGGATGCTGACGCTGAAGTGTTTGGATGTTTTCTTGTAAGCTTGGAGAGTGGAGGGGGAGCGGGGGTGGGACATTGACTACACAGAGACAAACAGAGAGGTGGGGTGCGAAGGGGGAGCGCTGAGACCACAGCGTGATGGGGGGGCGCGCCTCCCTCAACTTGGCAAATCAGAAATGTGCACTTAGACCACTGAAAATGTGAGAGGCCATGTTCACCTAGACGACGCAAGCACCCCTGACCAGCGGGCGCACACACACACACACACACACACACACGTACACGTACACCTGGAGACCCAGAGGTGAGAGTCCTGTGAAAGGACACTGGACAGTGGACCAAAGGAAGAGATCCCAGGACGGAAAAGCTCAAAGAACCAGAGCCGGGGAGCTAGGCCATAGCCAGCCAGGCAGAAGCTAGGTGCAACCTCCAGCCCCTTCTTCTTAGACCCTATTGGGAGTTGGGGGACCCGTGCAGACGGACTACGTTTCCCAGCGGCCATGACGGCAGCCCCTTCCTCCCAGGTGCAGCCCCTGGCCGCGGGGGCTGACGGGGAATGTAGTCCTCGGACTGGGTAGGCCGACGGAGTGCTGCCTGCCCGTGTGTGTCCGTGTGTGTGTCCGTGTGTGTGTGTG
>NW_022900931.1:66902800-66919229 GCF_012274545.1 Fukomys damarensis
GAGTCTGGGGAACGCAGGGACCTCGGGGCCTGGCCGATCCCCGAGGACGGGATCCGAGGGTCCGGAGCCGGGAAACTGAGCTCTCAGGGTCAGAGTCGCAGAGCGCTGCACCGGGAGGTCGAGGCCTGGCCGATGCCGAGTGGCACCGGGTGCGGGTGGAGGCCCAGGCCGCGGGGAGCGCTCCTGGAGTCTGCAAAGGGGTCCCGCGGAAGGGGGGTTGCGGTCTCCCAAGAGACTGGAGGGAGTTTGGACTTGGGCTCCGAAGACCCGAACCTCAGGGTCCGCTCTCCTGAAACCGGGGAGGTGGAGACCAGGATGGGAAGGAGCTTCCAGGCCCGAGAGGAGGGTCCCAAAGGGTCCAGGGCTGCAGGACGGGCAACTGGCGGCCTGGCAGAGCGAGGAGGAACTGGGACGGAGGGAGGGGTCGGGGAGGGAGAGGGTGCGAAGGCCCGGCGGACCGGGAAGCGAGGCTGGCCACTTAGGGTGCTGGTTTGGAGCTGAAGTCAGCAGGCAGCTGGTGGTCTGGTCCCGGAGCCACAGGGTGGGGGATGGAGGAGGGGCTGCCCCTGCTTTCCCAGACTCCCCAAGCCCTCAGGAGACTGGGGGTTCTAGGTGAAGGGTGACCTCAGACCCCAGGGTCTTTATTGGAGTGGGGGGCAGACCCCTGGGGATTCGGGTTAAGGAAGGTGGTGCGGACTCATGTCTTGACTGTTGGGGTGGAAAACTTCATAGGTAGAGATGACGGATGTCGCTGGACCCAGAGGGTTTGGACTGATTTATCCTGGGTGTCCCAAGATGATTCCCCGCATCATGGGGCTCTGTGGTACAAGGAACCTTCTTTCAAGGAAGTTGGGACACGTGGACCACAGATACGGGGGTTGGAGCCTTCAGTTGTAGTTTGAGAAGCCCCCACGTTGAGTTGGGGACTTTTTGTTTAGAAGTCCAATGGGGGTCCAGGTCCCAAATTGGTTGTCAAGGAGCATGTGTGATTGGAAGTCCTAGCATGTGAAATTGGGGTCTGAAATCTCTGGTGTGGAATTTGGGGGTTCCGTGATGGGGTGCAGTCCTCAGGGAGCACTGACCTCCTAGTCCTCAGGGTGATGGCCTCATATTGCTGGAGACTCCTGGTTGGGGTGCTGGCCCTCAGGGTCCCCCCTCATGGTTTTGACATTCTTGGGTCTCCAGTTGCCATCCTGGCTCCAGGTGTCTGGGTCCCATTTAGGACATGGCAACCTGTAAACGAGATCCAGAGTCGCAGTCTCAAGGCTTGCCTTTAGGTGGGAGAACGGAATTAGAGGTCTAGAATCAAAGTTCTGGATCATGGCTGTGATGTCAGATTGCAACACCAATCCGAGGTCAGTCACAGGACCCGAGGCAGAAGTTCTGAGAGTTAGAAGTGGCTGTTAGTGTGCCCGCAAAAGCCTCTGCTCACAGCCGTGGGTAGGTCTGAGGCCAGGGTGTGGGGCTAGGGATCCTTGGTTAGTGACACGTTTGGGGCTTTCTGGGGGCAGTTCATTTCCTAGACACACATGTAACCCGTCAAGGCATGGAGTTGGGTTGTGTTAGAGCTTCTGGACAGGTCCAGTTGTATAGCACTCAAGGTCCAAGCACAACTCCCCAGCTCCCGGCATGCGGACCCTGGCTCCAAGTAGAGGTGACAGGTCTCTCTTTGGAGCCTCATGCTCACAGCTGTGTCTTGGGTCAGGCACAGTCAGCGTTGGGGCCTGGGGCCTGGAGTCAACCTGCGGGCTTTCATATCAGCATCTCAATCGCCAGCTTGGCCTCACTGCTGGGGACTCCTGTGGGTCTGCTTTGTAAAGTTGGCTCTCAGGCTGGGGAAGGAGGTTTGGGTCAGGGAGAATTGGAACTGGGATTTCATGATACTTGGGACCCAGGTCCGGACACGGACCATCTGTGTGTCTGGGCTGAGGGCTGTGGTTGGAAACCTTCCCCAGGGACTGGGAACCTGGGCCCAGAGCCAGATGGCACCACGGGTAAGTCTGGGAGGCCCGTCCCTGAGGCCCAGAGTCAAATGCCACATCTCTGAGGGTCAGAGGACCCAGAGGTTGGATTGCAGAAGGCTCTGTCTTGGACGTGGTATCTCTAGCCAGGGTTCCACGGCCCAAAGTGGGCATTGCCCTCCGGGGTCCCCACCGCAGTTTCCCACCCTGTAGGCCCCGCAGGGCGCCCCCCGCCGCTGAGGATGAGTCACTGCAGCAGCCGCGCCCTGACCCTGCTGAGCAGCGTGTTTGGCGCCTGCGGCCTGCTGCTGGTGGGCATCGCGGTGAGCACCGACTACTGGCTGTACATGGAGGAGGGCACGGTACTGCCGCAGAACCAGACCACCGAGGTCAAGATGGCGCTGCACGCCGGCCTCTGGCGCGTCTGCTTCTTTGCAGGTGCGGGGCGCCCCTGTCCCGTCTGGAGGGGAACCCCTGAGTCCTTAACCCCAGTCCCAGAAATCCAGGAAATGGTTCTGTTCTCTTCTGGAGGTTCACATTTCTGTAAAGCCACCGCGCCTCACCCTTTATTCTCTGGATCCAAGTCCGGGTCCCAGCCCCTACTCCTGTAGGAATCCTGGCCCTCAGGCCCTCATCTGCTTTGGGGGACCCAGGAGTCCTGGCCGTCCTCACTTGGGGCCTGGGTCCACTGACGGTCTCCAGGACAGCTCCCAAGGATCCCAAACCACCTGCTTTCCCACCCATGACCCTCAGGGCACCTCGCCCCTCCGCCCTGCCCCTCCCCACCCTGACCTGTCCTGTACCTCTGGACTCACACCCCCTCCTCCCTCCCATCCCCACCAGGTCGGGAGAAGGGGCGCTGCGTGGCTTCAGAATACTTCCTAGAACCAGAGATCAACTTGGTGACGGAAAATACGGAGAATATTTTGAGTGAGGGGAAAGGGGTATAGGGGTCCAGGGGACAAGGGGTCCTGGAGAAAGGGCAGGACCGGGAAGGGGCGGGCTCCAAGAAGCCACAGGAGTGGGCAAGGGAAGGGGCAGGGCCTGGTGGGAGGGACAGACAGGAAGGGGCGGGGTTGCAAGGGGCGGAGTCCACAGGAGGGGCGGGGAGTGGGCGGGTCACTAGAGACCTCACCTCCGCCTCCCTGTGCCCGGCAGAGACTGTGCGCACGGCCACGCCCTTCCCCATGGTCAGTCTGTTCCTGGTGTTCACCGCCTTTGTCATCAGCAATATCGGCCACATCCGCCCGCAGAGGACCATCCTGGCCTTTGTCTCCGGCATCTTCTTCATCCTCTCCGGTGAGCGCAAAGAGGGGACCTGGGAGCTGGGGGGTCCTCAGCGTCCTTCTCTGCGGACGGCAGGGACAGCAGGTGCTGAGGTGAAGCCGTCGTTGGGCCCCACAGTGGGCGGCAGAGCCGGGAGGCGCCTCGCAACCGGAGCCTGTGTTCTTAACCGTCACTGATATTTGATATTTTAGTAAGTAACCGTATTTAAGGCTCTTTATTTTCTGCACAACGTTCTGTTTTCCTTTTTTTTTTTTTTTTTAACAAACAAAAAGTCTAAAGGGTTAGTCGTGAGCGCTCCGCCGCTGGACCCGCACCTCCCTCTGTTGGGCCTGTGATTTCTCTCCATTTTCCCTTCTAACGCTTTTCAGAGTCGGTTTGGGGAGTCAGTTTGCGTTGCCCCAGATGCCTCTCGGTGCATGGTGTTCGCTTGAGTGCCGGGTTCGTTCACAGCCCTTTCCTGACTGCGGGGCAGCGCTCTTGGGTGTGGGATCTGTGTCCTACTGGGCGCTATCCTTAGCGCTCACGTGACTTAGCGCGGGTTCCGATGGCTCTTGCACAGTTACCCGCGTGAGCTTTTGCCAGATGCCCCGAAGTCCGGCGCTCTGGAGCCACTCGCACCTCCCGAGGCCCAGCCCGGCCCAGCCCCGTTCCGTCCGGTCCTGTCCCACACAGGGCGTGCAACTCAGACACTTCTAAGCCCACCAGTACGGCCGGACCAGGTCATTGGACCCAGTTCTCCAGTGTGGTTCAGATTCGTGTATCACAATTTAATTAAACTCAAATCAGGACCATGCCGTTGAGCTGATATTTCAGAAACAAACCCACTACGCATCTCACCTCCAGGTGAGCAGGCTGGGGTCCCTCTTCCCAGCCGGCTGTGTAACCAGGAAGCTTTACTGGGTCCCCTCCCCTGTCTCCTCAGCTCCTTACCAGCTCTGCCAGGCCCAGCCTCCCCCAGCCTTCAGCCCAACGTGAGGAGACCTTTTCCAGGGAAAGCAGGGTGCAACCTCGAATTCCAGCGTGTGGAGCCAGACGCTGAGCTAAAATAAGACACGTAGGATAAGGTGATGCGAGAGTGTCGGAGCAAAAAGGTCTGTCATTCTTCAGATGGAAAATAGTGGCCTAGAGAGAGAAAGTGGGGCAAGAGTAGGCAGCATGGGGAGTTTCATTCAGCCTACCCTAAACGTTATGAAGAAAGCCCCATTGTCTGCAGGCACAGAAATGGAATCAGGCTAGTCAATGGCAGGCCTAGTCAGTGGCAGGACAGGAACTGCCCAAGGGTGTCGGGATTCACAGGCACTCGCGCGCTGTCCCCGGGCTGACTGGCTGAGGTCAGGCTGGACGTCAGACTTCTAACCCAGCAGTCCGAGAGGCTGAGCCCGCTGCCCAGCATCTCCCTTGGTTCACATTATAGCCTCCATCTCTGGACTTGACCTGAGGCATCACGCCTGCCCTCAGCTTGCTGGTCCTGTGGCTGGAAAGGCTGGGGTAAACGTCTTCCAGTGTGGAATTGCTGCGAATCACACTTGAGTTATGAACCCTGAAATGTGAAGGCAGTGTAATTTCCATGTGCCATGAGCTATTCTTTTTTTTTTCCTCCCTGCCAGTTTTTTAAAAATGCAAAAGCCAGGCTTAGGATGCAAACTGTACAAACACACGTGGTAGGACAAATGGTAGTTGGCCAGCACTGAGCTGGTTATATCAAGGATATAAAGTGCCTGGGCTATAACAAAAAGTGCTTGATATGTGGTGGAAATAAATGATTACGTAAGTAAATGCAGTAGTAACAGCGGTGACCAAAACTTTAGGTGGTGTCAGGGCCCAGGCAGTTCTGAGTCCTATGAATTAAGTTATTTGCTTTTCTTGCTACACTTGATCTTAGCCAAAAGGCCAAGAAGCAATTATTTATTTTTCTTGACCCTATAATGGCATAGGGACCCTTTTTTGGTTTGAGTTGTGGTCTCATTTTTTGTTTGTTTTTGTTTTTTGGTACTGGGGATCAAACTCAGGACCTCGCGCTTAGCAAGGCAGGCGACAGAACCACTGAGCTAAATCCCCAGCCCTGTGGTCTCATTTTTTGGTAGGTACCATTAACATTTCCATTTCAACACTGAGGCAACAGAACATCTTAGAGGTTAGATTTGTTGGCAGTGAATGCAGTGTTGAGACCCAGGGTCCTTTCCAGGACACTATACTGCCTTGCAAAAGTGAAGACTCCTAAACACGAAGGAAACTGAAAGGAGAAGACAAGGGTGAACAGAAAGCCAACACCTGAGCTCAGTGGGGCTCTGTCGCCCCAGTTCCTACTGAGGGCGTGAAGCCATGGAGCTCTGCGCTGTGCGGCTGAGGGGAAGGGTCAGAGTCACCCTGGGTTAGACCTCCCCAGCGGCCTTCAGGCTCCCAGGAAAGAGGGCAAAGGAAGGAGGGCTTTGCAGGGTGTGGGCTGGACTGGGCAGCTGGTAGAGAGCCGGACATCGACAGGAGACCATAGAGCCCGTGTGTGGTCGCTTTCGCTGGGGGAATGGAGATGAAGCCAGGGACACTGGTTTTCTCTTTCCAGACCACGCGAGTGATGCGTATGGGCCCCAGAGTCACGCGATCCCTGAACGTGACCCACGCGCCCATGGCAGTCACCCGGTGCTGTGCCGGTCACCGGCAGCCGAGTGCTAAGCGAAGCCGGGGAGCCTGACTCAGCGCTGCCCCCGGTGCATCCCCTCCCCACCCTCCCGCGATAGGATGCGCCCAAGTCCACCAGGCCCAGGATCTCGCTCTCAGCATCGCTAACCCGCTGCGCTCTGCCCTGGAAATGCGCGTGCGCCCTCACCTTGGCCTGGCCAGCTCCTCCCAGGGGCTCCCATCCTCGTCCTCGTCCTCGCTCGGACTTCTGCCTTCCTCACAGTTGCTTTTTCTGGCAATTCCCAGCACGGCCCTGCCCTCTTCTGCCTGGCAGAGCGGGATGACACTCACGTCTCGGGCTTTATCGCAGCTCCCTTCCGTTTCCAGGCTCCTTGACCCAGAAGGCGAACTCGGAAAGGCGGGGCCCCTCCACTGTTTTCCCGGGCGCAGGGCGCGGACAGTGGCGGACAGTGGCGGTGTGGGGCGTGCAGCTCTGCAGGCCATGCCGAGGGTGAGGGCGATGTCTCGAGTGCAGAAAGGAAAACGCTGAGGGTGGAAAGGTCTTCGTGTCCAGATGAGGGCCTGCAGACCAACAAGGTGAGGGCCACGCCGGGCCGCTGTCCGTGGTCCTGAAGCGGCAGCTCACAGGCCAGGTTGGACCTTTGAGCTCTGAATCTGGGTGGTTCCTGCCTATTGCGATCTAAGAAAGATGGAGCAGGTGTAGTTGAGGAGATGAGGAGAGAGTAAGAGAGTTCGGTTGCAGAGAGAGAGAGAGCAAGGAGAAACACAGGTAGAACAAGAAGAAAGGGAAGCTATTTTTGCAGAATCGGCCACTTGAAATGGCCAGGGAAGAAAAGCAAGCATAAGAATGAGTTACTGCCATCTGGAAGGCTAGGGCAGGAGGATTCAAATTCAAGCCCAGCCTCGGCAACCTCGTGAGACTCTGTCTCAAAATAATAATAAGATAAAAAAAGAGGATTGAAGGTGTATCTCAATGTGAAGGCCTAGGTTTAATTCCCACACCTCACGCCCCACAAGAAGTCTTTTCCTCGTTGTTGGAAACATTTGTTTCTTTCTTCAAACCCTGCTTCTGGCTCCCTGGTGGAGAATTTGTCATTCAGAGCTGTGATGTAGAACGTGGGCCCTCGGCATAGCTGGACCTGGTGTCAGGCTGGAGCCGCGGTGCCTTCTCCTATGGGAAGAAGGGAGCTATGGAAGAGTCTGGAGCGGGAAGGAATAAAGCCTCCTGGGTTTAGGAAGAACCATATCTGCAGCGGGAAGATGAGGATTTTGGAGCAGTGATGTACACAGAGAATAAGGCTAGAGCTGGAGCAGAGGACTTCAGGACACAAAAAGTGGTTTGTTTGCTCTGATTTCATTTCTTTTTCACTGTTTTTTTGAGACCAAGTCTTGCTATGTAGGACCTTAAAACCACTACGTAGTCCAGGCTGGCCTCAAACCTACTTTGATCCTCCTGCCTCAGCCTCTTAAAGTGCTGGGATTACAGCTCTGCCCCACCATATCTGGCTTGCACAAAATGGTTTTGATTTATGAGGGATTCAGGAAGGAAAGCAAACTCAATAATCAGGAAGCTGAGGCAGGAGGGTTGTGAGCTGAGGCCAGCTTGGGCCACATGGCATGGCCCAGTCTCAAAAAAAAAAAAAAAAAATCAAAGGACATAAAGCAGGCGTGATGAGGTGAGTGACAATTTCTGAGGGATGAGAGGGCCCTGGTGACCCCGTGCCTGACTTGGGCACTGGAGTGACTGGTTTCTGGGCCTCCTTCTGAGCACACCTACCTCCCAGGACCTCCTCAGGTTCCTCTCCACCAAGCACGCAGCACTCCTTTGATTCTCCCGGTGTTAAAATGGCAGAATATGCTGGGTGTGGTGGCCCAGACCTGTAATCCCACCCAGCACTTGGGAGGCTGAGGCAGGAGGATGGAAAGTAGTTTAGTGTGAAGGTCCCGAGTTCACTGTCCGGTACTGAGGAAAAGAAAAAGGAATGCTAGAAACCGGAAGCTGTGCAGCCCGGAGTGAGCACCAGTTCGTCATGGGAGGATGCGGAATGGTGGGATTCAGAGTGGGTCCGAAAGATGAGAGCCGAGCGTGTCTCCCCGGAAGCCCCGTTCTGGGTGGGTATTTGCCCATTCAGCTGGGCCTGCTGCACGCTGTGTCTATGCTGAATGCTGGGAGAGAGCGAGGTGTCTCCCTCCGCTCCGGCACTGGGCACTGTGGGCTCCTCGCCTCCCAGGGTGGGGGAGTACAGTGCCAAGGAAGGGAGAGAGAACATAAAGTCAGCTGGAGGTGAGTGCTTCGGAGAGAAGCAGAGAGGTCCAGGAAAAGGAGAGCCACAGGGAGCTGTAATTTTATCCCACCCCTCTAGATCACCCTGATTTTCAACTGTTTCTCTCCCTGTCTCTCCCTCTCTCTCTCTCTCTCTCTCTCTCTCTCTCTGTCGTATCCTTATTCTCCTCCATCCTCTTCTTGTTTTTTTTTACACACACCATACACACTTTTCCTTTTTTTGGGGGGAGTTATTGCCGTTTGAAAGTAAGTTGTAGGTATCATAGTTGTTCATCTCTGTTAAAAAATGTTGGTGTGGTGGGCATGGTGGTGCACGGCTGTAATCTCAGCACTTGGGAGGCTGAGGCAGGAGGATCACTGTGAATTCAAGGCCAGCCTGGGTTGCATAGTGAGTTCAAGGCTGGCCTGAACTATATAGCAAGACCCTGAAAAACTGAAAATTAAAAAGCGCCAAATGTTAGTATGAATCTTTTTAAGAATATGGACATTTGTGTGCATGACACAGTTACTACAACCTACAAACCTGACAATAATTCTACAATATGGCGAGTCCAGTTCACACTGCCCTAGTTGTTTCTAGAGACACAAATATGTCTTTTTTAGGTCTGGGAGTGTAGCCCAGTGGTAAAGCACTTTTCTAGCATATGTGAGGCCCTGGATTTGGTCCTGAGCAGAAAGAGGTGGAGAGGGAGATCACACATGGCATTTACTTAATAAGTCTTCTAATCTAGATGAATATATATATATATATATATATACATGTATATGTATGTATATATATATATATATATATATGTATATATATGAAACAACCTTGACTTTTCAAAATGCATTTCACCCTGAAAATACTGACGGGAGAGTGTAAGGGAATCCTGTGCGTCCTCCCTTGGTTCCAGCCACCGCCAACATATGGCAGAGCCTGATTTAGTCACACAGGCCTGTCCCCTTTTTGTACTTCACTGCCTCATTTTAGTCAGCCTCAGACATCAGCTTCTTTTGTCCACAGATATTTCAGTAGATCTCTGAGTTAGAAGTACTCTTTTGTTTACTACAGCCACAGCGCCACTACCAAGGCCAGAAAAATCCGGACAATGGCCTCAGATCCTCGCGCGTCCACGGCATTCCATCTCCCCCGCTGGTCTCGTCTGTTGCAAAATCAGGACCCAGGTCTCACACGTGCCCTGGTTTGATAGATCTCGGCAGCGGCCTTTAGTCTGTGCGTCCCTCCTCCGGTTTTCGGTTGACTGGCTGGGTGAATCCGGTCACCTGTGGTTAGGAGTCCCCAGCCCGTTTCCATGGTGTGGTTTGGCCCCTCATCCTCCCCTGTGTTTTGCTGTTAACCAAGGCCCAGGAGCAGCTGGGCGGACCTGGGAGCGCTTCCTGCCTCGGTGGTGCTGCTTTCTCCACCTGAGTGACGGGGCTCTGTCCTCTGTCACTGTGAGCTCGCAGGGGCCTTGGCCCCATCTCCGCGGACTGCAGGACGTGGGTGCTGTGGATGCTCCCCACTGCCCGGGGTTCCTCACCGGCCTTCACCTCCTGCCGGTGCCCCCGTCACTGGTACTGTGGTGTGGACTGGGGCTCGGTGACATTTGGGTTAGGTGAGGTCAGCAGCACAGGTCAGAAGCAGCTGTGAGCTAGGTGTCGCCGTCAGTGGCGGCCGAGCTGGTGAGGTGACGGCCTGGGCAGTGGTGTCACCGACCAGAGCACACCAGGCTTGTCCTCTGCCAAGGGCCAGCAGCCCTGGCACCTTGGACAACATCTTCTTGGGGGATACTCGTTTTTATTTTAGAAAAAATGTACAGCTGAAGAAAAATGTCGAAAACAATGTAAGGAACTCCTAGATCTCATTTACCCTCACTGGTTTTTTTTGTTGTTGTTGTTGATTTTTGTTTTGTTTTGCGGTACCGGGGATCAAACTCAGGACCTTTTGCTTATGAGGTGGGCTCAGTGCCCTTGAGCTACATCCCCAGCCCTGTTTGTTTGTTTTTTTGAGGAAGGGTCTGGCTTTCTAGACCAGGCTGGCCTTGAACTCGAGGTGATCCTCCTGACTCAGCCTCCTGAGTACTGGGATTCCAGGCGTGGGTCAGCATGCCCAGCCAGGTTGTGAAGCAGTTTGCCACATGTGCACTATCTCTATACATGTGTGCTTACATGTGTGTACACACGTGGTACATACCTGTAGAATACATTTGTGCACAAGTGCACACATGGAGCCACCTAGCCATAATTTGAAAACCCTTCCCCTGATTGGCTCAGCAAGTGTCTGAGCCACTTTATTATCGAAACATAGCACCAAAATCAAGTACAGCAGGCTCAGTACCTTCCTGTATCTAAAGCACAGACCGAACTTAAATTTCGCCAGTTACCCCAAACTGTCTTTTGTAGGCATTTCCTCTCCAAATCAGGATACTATATAGGGTCATGCTTTGTATTTCTTATTCCATCTTCGTCTCTTTCTGTCTTAAATATACACACACACACACACACACATATGTGTGTGTGTGTGTGTGTGTATATTTAAGACAGAAAGAGACGAAGATATTAATGTTTTTCTTTAAAAGGAGCAAGCTGTGTCACTGTGGATGGTGAGATGTTTAATAGATGTGTCCAGCCCTGCCCCATCTCTTCCTCCTCCTGGCTTTCTGGCCACCTCAGGCCCTGGGCAGCCGTGACACCTTCCCTGCCTTTGGAGCTGCTTCTCCCCGCTCCTGTCCCCTCTCCCGCCCCGTCTCCTCCAGTCATATAACTGACAGACAGGCTGGATGTTTTCTTTGATTCAGGGGTGGCCCATGGCCCCAGAAGGCCTCTTGGTCCTGCACCTCCCCACAGAGCCCCTCTAGGAGGATCTCGGCGTCCTGGCTGGTGTCGGGCCTGTCCCCTTCTGGGGCAGCTCTGCTTCTCCTCAGTGCTGGGTGCTGCTGCCTCAGAGTGGCCGGGGCTCTGGGAGGCCTCAGTGTCCTGTGGCCGGCGTTTTGTTCCAGCAGGACACTGCCCTGGACGGGGTCTGCCGGTGTCACTGGGGCGGCGGGGCCGGCGTGACTCAGACCTGGCCTTGGGGAGACCCTGCCGGTGACTCCCTGCTGGGGCTAGGACTGCTGTGCTCCTGCTGCTGCTCTGCCTGGGCAGGTGAATTGGTACCGAGATGACCCTCTGCCCCTTCTCTTGTTCACTCTAACAGACATCAGTATGGCCTCGTGTTTTCGGGAATCCAGTATGCGATGTGCCTTCACATCCATGTTGGTGTTGGGGTCCAGAACGTCCCCCACTGGACTGTCAGGAAGGGAGTTCAGTGCCCTTTGTTAAGCTGTTCCCAGCACGTGTGTCTGTTTTGAGACAGGGTCTCCCTGTGTAGCTCCAGCTGGCCTTGCACTCTCGGCAGTCCTCCTGCCTCAGCCTCCCGACAGAAGCTGGGATTTCAGGCCCAAATCACCATGCCCGGCTATATTCTGTCTTAGTTTCCCCTCCCTTACTGAGTTCATATAAAAATATGTACTCCTCCCATCTTGTCCTTGTTCCCACCTACCTCCCAAAAGTAACCAGCCACATTGGTTTATTTTCTTTTCTCTGATGCTTTGCAAAAGTAAGCAGATGTTTGTATGTATTTTTACAGTAGATCTTAGCCAAAAGGCCAAGAAGCAATCAAATATATGTTTATATGCCCACTTTCCTGCTTGAAAGGTAGCATACTACAGAGCCTAGCATGGTGGCACACACTTGTCATCCCACCAGTCAGGAGGCTGAGGCAGGAGAATCATACATAAATTACATAGAGAGAACCTGTCTCAAAAAAAAAAAAAAGATACTACAATATACTTTTTTGTTTGTTTGAGACAGGATCTCACTATGTAGTTCAGACTGTGTATGAACTCACGGTGTAGCCCAGGCTCGCTTGGAACTTGTGGTGATCCTTCTGCCTCAGCCTCCCGAGTGCTGGGATCGCAGGCGTGCACCACCAAGCCCAGCCACTATGTACACTTTCTTTCCCTTGTTACTTTTTTATTATTTAGTGATGTGGTCTGGAGCAATCACCAGGCCTCATGTGATCTGCAGGCTACCTGTCCTGCTGCGTGGCTGCACACCAGGATGGCTCTCCGTGCTCTGCTGCCCTCCTCATTCCCGTGACACGTGGCGAGCTTGCTCCTGTTTCTCTCGTCCAGGGAGAATCCCAGCCCGGGATATAGGGGGAAGGCAGGGACCAGTGTGGCTCTGTAGGTGCCAGCGCACTCCTCCAGGGTCCTGCCAGCCTTCCGTCCCCGCGGTACAGAGGGTGGCCTGTCCTAGCCCGCAGGACACCACTGGTGAGGCTGTGGATGCCTGAGCCCTTTGATTAATGTGGAATGGCATCTTGTCAGAGCTCCCAGGAGCATGTGTTTAGCTGGACGGAGGGAGCTTTCTTTTCTTTAGCTTCACTTTAATTAATTAACTGATGGATTAATTAATGTATTTATTTTTTAGTACCAGGTATTGAACTCAGGTCCTTGTGCTTGTGAGGCAGGTACCGGAACCACTGAGCCAAATCCCCGGCCCTGATTCATTTATTTCTGAGGCAGGGTCTCACTGTGTGGCGCAGGATGGCCACGACTCACAGCAGTCCTGCCTCAGCCTGCCAAGCGCTGCGATCCCAGGCCTGTGACAGCATGCTGGGCTGTTTTTTGCTTTTGTGTTTTCAGAGGCATCGGGGATCAAACTCAGGACCTTGTGCTTGCCAGCAGGCACAGTACCACTGAGCTACATCCCCAGCCTTGGGCTGTATTGTTTTATATTTTATTTTTTGTACAGGGATCGAACTTGGGTCCTTGTGCCATGCGCTTGCCAGAACCACTGAGCTAAATCCCTGGCCTAGTTTTGTTGTTTTGCAGTTTTGTTTTTTAAGCAGAGAGATCTTAGGTCTGTGTTATGAAGGGACAAGGATAGAGGGATCTGGAGGGAGGGGCAGAGCCAGGCGTGGGGAGAGGGCATTCCAGGCAGGAACAGCAACAACAGAGGCTGAGGCAGAAATGTGCTCCAGGAACTGGAGGAGGAGCAGGAGGTCCGGGGCCTGCGCAGAGGCAGCAGGGGGAAGTGGCCTGGTGAGGTTGGCAGGAACCAGCCAGTGGTGCAGTCGGTGTGGGCTTGGCAGGTCCCCGTCCTAGAGCTTGGCTCTCCTCAGGCAGTAGGAAGATGGTCCTAGGAGCTGAGAACAAAAGTGTGGGGCTGTGTGCCAGGACATTTTATTGGTAGGTGCAGAAACTTGAAGGTCATATACTTTTTTGGGTTTTGTTCCTGGTAGTAGGAATCGAACTCGGGACCTTGCACTTACCAGGCAGGTGCAGCACCACTGAGCCACATCCCCGGCCCACTTTTCTGTTTGTTTTTGAGAAAAAGTCTCAATAGAATAGTTCAGGCTGGCTTTAAATTCACTACGTAACCAACCAGTAATCCTCCTGCCTCAGCCTCCCGAGTGCGGAGATCACAGGCGAGCGTCACCATGCCCAGCAAACTTTACATACTTTTAAAATTTGATCTATGATTCACAATGTACAGTTCATAACTCTGTGGGTTTCAGTAGCTCCACAAAGCTGTGCGCCCATCTCCTTAGTTCACTTCCCAATGAACTAAGTGCTTCTCACTGAAAGCCTCATGCCCTCCACTCTCGCACTGGCCATGCCCATCTATTTCCTGTCTCCATGCATTTGCTTATTCTAGACACTTGGCTGTGACACAGTCGCATTATTTGTTATCTTTTGTGTTTGTCTTTGTTCACAAAGCACAGTTTTTAGATCCACCGTTTGTAGCATAAACCAGTTTTCACTCCCTTTGCTGGCTGCATAATATTCCTTCTGGATAGAACACATCCCCTTTATCCATTCATCTGATGGTGGAAGTTTGGGTTGTTTATTCTTTTTGGCTATTATGAGTGATGCTGCTAGACTTTGGTAGACATTTTTGTGTGAACCTCTGTTCTCATGCCTCTTGGTTGGGTGCCTAGTTGTGGAATTGCTGGGTCATATGGAAATTCTGTCTTTTAACTTTTCGAAGAACTACCAAATGAGATTCAAGTACTTTCTACAGGCTACAAAACATTGTTCTTGTTTTGATTTATTTTCCAACCCTTTAATGATTTAATTTTTTGATTTAATGATTCCAACCCTTGAATGATAAGCCAGTCCTGAACTGCACAGAAACAGAAACTGCACTGGACTGAATGCTGACCCTTTCAGGAGACACAGAGAGATTTCGGTTCTGCGCTGGGTGCGCTGGGCACACAGACGCCTCTCTGTAGGCATCTGAGGCTGGCAAACACCAGCTAGCGCTGGTCAGGGCTGGTGCATTGGAGTCTCCCAGGATGCCCCTGGGCATGCACGGCTGCTGTTCAAAGCCAAGTGCACCTTCAGAGAGACGCCTGCCTTTTGAGAATTTTCAGTCTCACCCCTGCTCACCACCTTCTCCCCGGGCCTCTATTTCCTCAGACGCTCGCGGAGATGGCGCGTGGCTCCTTCAGGGGTCGGGCGCTGTTTTGAAATTTATATTTTGGTACTGGGGATTGAATTCCGGACCTTGCGCTTGCGAGGCAGGGGGTGGAACCACCGAGCTAAACCCCCGGCCCTTCGGGGTGGTCTTTGAGTGAGACCTCTGTGAGCAGCCACTGTTACTGATGTTTCCAGGGAGGCCCCACCCAGGCCTCGGCCCCTGCCCGCGAATATCTGAGCTCCAGCGTCTCCCTGCCAGCCTGTTCCCGAGGGTCCGTTCTGTGGGCAGGAGGAGGGGAGGCAATGGGCGGGCCTGGACCCCTGGCTGACGCCCAGGGCGTCCTTCTGTTCCCCAGGCCTCTCCTTGGTGGTGGGCTTGGTCCTTTACATCTCCAGCATCAACGACGAGGTCATGAACAGGCCCAGCAGCTCGGAGCAGTATTTCCATTACCGCTACGGCTGGTCCTTTGCCTTCGCGGCCTCCTCCTTCCTGCTCAAAGAGGTGAAGTTCTGGGCCCACACCTGGAGTGGGAAGGGCAGGGTCTGGCCTGATCCCGGGTGCAGGAGGAGGGAGTGGGCTGAGGCCCGAACCTGGGCGAACCTGGGCCCCGGAGAGAAGGGGCCTGGGAGCTCCACGCCCTGGGTCCTGGAGGAGGAGGGGCCGGGACGCCTGATTTCTGGGGTGACCTTGCCCTACCCTAGGGGGCCGGTGTGATGTCGGTGTACCTGTTCACGAAGCGCTACGCCGAGGAGGAGATGTACCGCCCGCACCCGGCCTTCTACCGCCCGCGGCTCAGCGACTGCTCCGACTACTCGGGCCAGTTCCTGCAGCCCGAGGCCTGGCGCCGCGGCCGCAGCCCCTCCGACATCTCCAGCGACGTCTCCATCCAGATGACGCAGAACTACCCCCCGGCCATCAAGTACCCGGACCACCTGCACATCTCCACCTCGCCCTGCTGAGGCCGGCGCTGAGCCCCACCCTGCCGCCCTGGCCTCCATCCTCTTCCCCCTCCTGCCCCTCGTCCTCCCTCTCCCACTCTCTCCCACTGAAGGACACCGACCACTGCAAGCATTTCAGTAGTCCCTCCCCTTTAGGGGCACCGCCCTGCCCCTCGCTGTAGGCCACGCCCTCACACCTCATTTCAAGAGCTCCTCCCCTTCAGGGGATGCTGCACCGCCCTATCGCTCTTCCTCAGTTCAGTAGCCCCGCCCCTTCCCACAACCTCTCCTTCTCACTGGTCCCTTCCAGTTACTCCTCCCCTTTGTCGCCCCGCCCGTTTCCCTATGCCCCTCCCCCTGGCAACTGGCTCCAGCCAGTGCACGCATTCAGCGCGCCCAGCAACCCTCCGAGCCTCTGTCCGGCCCTTCGGGGCGCGGGGCTGGAGAGTGTGGTCGGCAGCCGTCTGGAATGCCGATCCCCTTCTCCGCTCTGTCCCAGCCCCTCTCGGGGCACAGCAGGCCAGGCCTGGGGTGCTGGCGTGCTGATGCTGTAGGCCTGGGGAAGTGGCCTGCTCCGCCTCCTCGATCCCCAGGGTCATCCCGTTCTTCCTCCCGGGCTGCGCCCTTCGCCTCCTGCAGGGGACCTGCCCTCCGGAGGGTTCTGAGGGGCTCCCTCCTCGCAGCTCCCCCGGCTCCTTTCCTGGCCTCCTCCCAGGCGCTCCCTCCTCCCTCCACCCCGGGGTGCCGGCCCCCCCTCCGTCAGGGGAGGGAGGGGCAGTAGCGGGGGTCCACGCCCCCCACCTCTGTCTTCCACTTTAGGCCCTGCTCCTCCCCACGCCGCTCCACCTCTGTCTCGGAGGCCCTGGCCCCTG